>NW_026734556.1:0-315000 GCF_949786415.1 Peromyscus eremicus | reverse complement strand
TACAGTGTATTGGACTGAAGCGGAGCTACTGTTCTTGTCAGTTTCCTAAGCAGAGTTGAACTAGATATGGCCCGTGTGTGTAGGAAGCACAGTTCTTTTGTTCTGAGCAAGCTCACTGTTCGGACACCCAAGGAAACACAGTAGAGTAGAAGAGTGCTCTTTTCTCAAAAGCAGAGTGTGTTTCTTGTAAGGCGAGCTAGTGTTTGTTTCCCAGTCAGAAATGCAGTTGAATCCCATGCAGTTTCTGGTCCTACGAGCAAGAGTTGTTTTCTAGTAATAAAGTCACTGTTGCGCTCCCATTTCCATACACAGTGCAAATAGCACTCGCGTCTGTTCCCAGCAAGTACAGTGTATTGGACTGAAGTGTAGCTACTGTTCTTCTCAGTTTGCTAAGCAGAGTTGAACTAGATATGGCCGCTGTGTGTAGGAAGCACAGTTCTTTTGTTCTGAGCAAGCTCACTATTCGGACCCCACAGGAAACACAGTAGAGTAGAAGAGTGCTCTTTTCTTAAAAGCAGAGTGTGTTTCTTGTAAGGCGAGCTAGTGTTTGTTTCCCAGTCAGAAATGGAGTTGAATCCCATGCAGTTTCTTGTCCTATGAGTAAGTGTTGTTTTCTGATAAGAAGAGTCACTATTGTGCTCCTATTGACATACACAGGGCAAATAGCACTCGCGTCTGTTCCCAGCTAGTACAGTGTATTGGACTGAAGAGGAGCTACCGTTGTTGTCAGTTTTCTAAGCAGTGTTGAACTAGATATGGCCCGTGTGTGTAGGAAGCACAGTTCTTTTGTTCTGAGCAAGCTCACTGTTCGGACCCCATAGGAAACACAGTAGAGTAGAAGAGTGCTCTTTTCTCAAAAGCAGAGTGTGTTTCTTGTAAGTCGAGCTAGCGTTTGTTTCCCAGTCCTAAATGGAGTTGAATCCCATGCAGTTTTTGGTCCTAGGAGCAAGAGTTGTTTTCTGGTAATAAAGTCACTATTGCGCTCCCATTGCCTTACACAGTGCAAATAGCCCTCGCATCTGTTCCCAGCAAGTACAGTGTATTGGACTGAAGCAGAGCTACTGTTCTTGTCAGTTTCCTAAGCAGAGTTGAACTAGATATGGCCCGTGTGTGTAGGAAGCACAGTACTTTTGTTCTGATCAAGCTCACTGTTCAGACCCCCTAGAAAACACAGTAGAGTAGAAGCGTGCTCTTTTCTCAAAAGTAGAGTGTGTTTTTTGTAAGGCGAGATAGCGTTTGTTTCCCAGTCCTAAATGGAGTTGAATCACATGCAGTTTTTTGTCCTACGACCAAGAGTTGTTTTCTGGTAAGGAAAGTCACTATTGCGCTCCCATTTCTATACACAGTGCAAATAGCACTCGCGTCTGTTCCCAGCAAGTACAGTGTATTGGACTGAAGCGTAGCTACTGTTCTTGTCAGTTTCCTAAGCAGAGTTGAACTAGATATGGCCCCTGTGTGTAGGAAGCACAGTTCTTTTGTTCTGAGCAAGCTCATTATTCGGACCCCATAGGAAACACAGTAAAGTAGAAGAGTGCTCTTTTCTCAAAATCAGAGTGTCTTTCTTGTAAGGAGAGCTAGTGTTTGTTTCCCAGTCAGAAATGGAGTTGAATCCCATGCAGTTTCTTGTCCTATGACTAAGAGTTGTTTTCTGATAAGAAGAGTCACTATTGTGCTCCTATTGCCATACACAGGGCAAATAGCACTCGCGTCTGTTCCCAGCTAGTACAGTGTATTGGACTGAAGAAGAGCTACCGTTCTTGTCAGTTTCCTAAACAGAGTTGAACTAGATGTGGCCCGTGTGTGTAGGAAGCACAGTTCTTTTGTTCTGAGCAAGCTCACTGTTCGGACCCCATAGGATACACAGTCGAGTAGAAGAGTGCTCTTTTCTCAAAAGCAGAGTGTGTTTCTTGTTAGGCGAGCTAGCGTTTGTTTCCCAGTCCTAAATGGAGTTGAATCACATCCAGTTTTTGGTCCTACGAGCAAGAGTTGTTTTCTGGTAATAAAGTCACTATTGCGCTCCCATTGCCATACACATTGCAAATAGCACTCGCATCTGTTCCCAGCAAGTACAGTGTATTGGACTGAAGCGGAGCTACTGTTCTTGTCAGTTTCCTAAGCAGAGTTGAACTAGATATGGCCCGTGTGTGTAGGAAGCACAGTTCTTTTGTTCTGAGCAAGCTCACTGTTCGGACCCCATAGGAAACACAGTAGAGTAGAAGAGTGCTCTTTTCTCAAAAGCAGAGTGTGTTCTTGTAAGGCAAGCTAGTGTTTTTTCCCAGTCAGAAATGGAGTTGAATCCCATGCAGTTTCTGGTCCTACGAGCAAGAGTTGTTTTCTGGTAAGGAAAGTCACTATTGCGCTCGCATTTCCATACACAGTGCAAATAGCACTCGCGTCTGTTCCCAGCAAGTACAGTGTATTGGACTGAAGCGTAGCTACTGTTCTTGTCAGTTTCCTAAGCAGAGTTGAACTAGATATGGCCCCTGTGTGTAGGAAGCACAGTTCTTTTGTTCTGAGCAAGCTCACTATTCGGACCCCATAGGAAACACAGTAAAGTAGAAGAGTGCTCTTTTCTCAAAATCAGAGTGTCTTTCTTGTAAGGAGAGCTAGTGTTTGTTTCCCAGTCAGAAATGGAGTTGAATCCCATGCAGTTTCTGGTCCTATGAGCAACAGTTGTTTTCTGATAAGAAGGGTCACTATTGTGCTCCTATTGCCATACACAGTGCAAATAGGACTCGCCTCTGTTCCCAGCAATTACAGTGTATTGGACTGAATGGGAGCTACTGTTCTTGTCAGTTTCCTAAGCAGAGTTGAACTACATATGGTCCGTGTGTGTAGGAAGCACAGTTCTTTTGTTCTGAGCAAGCTCACTGTTCGGACCCCATTGGAAACACAGTAGTGTAGAAGAGTTCTCTTTTCTCAAAAGCAGACTGTGTTTCTTGTAAGGCGAGCTAGCATTTTTTTTCCCATCCTAAATGGAGCTGAATCACATGCAGTTTCTGGTCCTACGAGCAAGAGTTGTTTTCTGGTAAGGAAAGTCACTATTGCGCTCCCATTGCCATACACAGTGCAAATAGCACTCGCATCTGTTCCCAGCAAGTACAGTGTATTGGACTGAAGAGAAGCTGCTGTTCTTGTCAGTTTCCTAAGCAGAGTTGAACTAGATATGGCCCGTGTGTGTAGGAAGCACAGTTCTTTTGTTCTGAGCAAGCACAATGTTCGGACCCTATAGGAAACACAGTAGAGTAGAAGACTGCTCTTTTCTCAAAAGCAGAGTGTGTTTCTTGTAAGGCGAGCTAGCGTTTGTTTCCCAGTCCTAAATGGAGTTGAATCACATGAAGTTTTTGTTCCTACGAGCAAGAGTTGTTTTCTGGTAATAAAGTCACTGTTGTGCTCCCATTGCCATACACAGTGTAAATAGCACTCGCGTCTGTTCCCAGCAAGTACAGTGTATTGGACTGAAGCGGAGCTACTGTTCTTGTCAGTTTCCTAAGCAGAGTTGAACTAGATATGGCCCCTGTGTGTAGGAAGCACAGTTCTTTTGTTCTTAGCAAGCTCACTGTTCGGATACCATAGGATACACAGTCGAGTAGAAGAGTGCTCTTTTCTCAAAAGCAGAGTGTGTTTCTTGTTAGGCGAGCTAGCGTTTGTTTCCCAGTCCTAAATGGAGTTGAATCACATGCAGTTTCTGGTCCTACGAGCAAGATTTTTTTTCTGGAAAGAAGAGTCACTATTGTGCTCCCATTGTCATACACAGGGCAAATAGCACTGGCGTCTGTTCCCAGCATGTACAGTGTATTGGACTGAACAGGAGCTACTGTTCTTTTCAGTTTCCTAAGCAGAATGGAACTAGATATGGCAGTATTTGTAGGAAGCACAGTTCTTTTGTTCTGCCAAGCTCACTCTTCTGGCCCTATAAGAAACACAGTACAGTAGAAGAGTGCTCTTTTCTCAAAAGCAGAGTGTGTTTCTTGTAAGGCGAGCTAGCGTTTGTTTCTCAGTCCTAAATGGAGTTGAATCACATGCAGTTTTTGGTCCTACGAGCAAGAGTTGTTTTCTGGTAATAAAGTCACTATTGCGCTCCCATTGCCATACTCAGTGCAAATAGCACTCGCATCTGTTCCCAGCAAGTACAGTGTATTGGACTGAAGCGGAGCTACTGTTCTTGTCAGTTTCCTAAGCAGAGTTGAACTAGATATGGCCCGTGTGTGTAGGAAGCACAGTTCTTTTGTTCTGAGCAAGCTCACTATTCGGACCCCACAGGAAACACAGTAGAGTAGAAGAGTGCTCTTTTCTTAAAAGCAGAGTGTGTTTCTTGTAAGGCGAGCTAGTGTTTGTTTCCCAGTCAGAAATGGAGTTGAATCCCATGCAGTTTCTTGTCCTATGAGTAAGAGTTGTTTTCTGATAAGAAGAGTCACTATTGTGCTCCTATTGCCATACACAGTGCAAATAGCACTGGCGTCTGTTCCCAGCAAGTACAGTGTATTGGACTGAATAGGAGCTACTGTTCCTGTCAGTTTCCTAAGCAGAATTGAACTACATATGGTCCGTGTGTGTAGGAAGCACAGTTCTTTTGTTCTGAGCAAGCTCACTGTTCGGACCCCATAGGAAACACAGTAGAGTAGAAGACTGCTCTTTTCTCAAAAGCAGAGTGTGTTTCTTGTAAGGCGAACTAGCATTTGTTTCCCAGTCCTAAATGGAGTTGAATCACATGCAGTTTTTGGTCCTACGAGCAAGAGTTGTTTTCTGGTAATAAAGTCACTGTTGCGCTCCCATTGCCATACACAGTGTAAATAGCACTCGCATCTGTTCCCAGCAAGTACAGTGTATTTGACTGAAGCTGAGCTACTGTTCTTCTCAGTTGCTAAGCAGAGTTGAACTAGATATGGCCGCTGTGTGTAGGAAGCACAGTTCTTTTGTTCTGAGCAACCTCAGTATTTGGACCCCATGGGAAACACAGTAGAGTAGAAGAGTGCTATTTTCTCAAAATCAGAGAGTCTTTCTTGTAAGGCAAGCTAGTGTTTGTTTCCCAGTCAGAAATGGAGTTGAATCCCATGCAGTTTCTTGTCCTATGACTAAGAGTTGTTTTCTGATAAGAAGAGTCACTATTGTGCTCCTATTGCCATACGCAGGGCAAATAGCACTCGCGTCTGTTCCCAGCTAGTACAGTGTATTGGACTGAAGAAGAGCTACCGTTCTTGTCAGTTTCCTAAACAGAGTTGAACTAGATATGGCCCGTGTGTGTAGGAAGCACAGTTCTTTTGTTCTGAGCAAGCTCACTGTTCGGACCCCATAGGAAACACAGTAGAGTAGAAGACTGCTCTGTTCTCAAAAGCTGAGTGTGTTTCTTGTAAGGCAAGCTAGCGTTTGTTTCCCAGTCCTAAATTGAGTTGAATCACATCCAGTTTTTGGTCCTACGAGCAAGAGTTGTTTTCTGGTAATAAAGTCACTATTGCGCTCCTATTGGCATACACATTGCAAATAGCACTCGCATCTGTTCCCACCAAGTACAGTGTATTGGACTGAAGTGGAGCTACTGTTCTTGTCAGTTTCCTAAGCAGAGTTGAACTAGATATGGCCCGTGTGTGTAGGAAGCACAGTTCTTTTGTTCTGAGCAAGCTCAATGTTCGGACCCCATAGGAAACACAGTAGAGTAGAAGAATGCTCTTTTCTCAAAAGCAGAGTGTGTTTCTTGTAAGGTGAGCTAGCGTTTGTTTCCCAGTCCTAAATGGAGTTGAATCACATGCAGTTTTTGGTCCTACGAGCAAGAGTTGTTTTCTGGTAATAAAGTCACTGTTGTGCTCCCAATGCCATACACAGTGTAAATAGCACTCGCATCTGTTCCCAGCAAGTACAGTGTATTTGACTGAAGCGGAGCTACCGTTCTTCTCAGTTTGCTAAGCAGAGTTGAACTAGATATGGCCGCTGTGTGTAGGAAGCACAGTTCTTTTGTTCTGAGCAAGCTCACTATTCGGACCCCATAGGAAACACAGTAGAGTAGAAGAGTGCTCTTTTCTTAAAAGCAGAGTGTGTTTCTTGTAAGGCGAGCTAGTGTTTGTTTCCCAGTCAGAAATGGAGTTGAATCCCATGCAGTTTCTTGTCCTATGAGTAAGAGTTGTTTTCTGATAAGAAGAGTCACTATTGTGCTCTTATTGACATACACAGGGAAAATAGCACTCGCGTCTGTTCCCAGCTAGTACAGTGTATTGGACTGAAGAGGAGCTACCGTTGTTGTCAGTTTCCTAAGCAGTGTTGAACTAGATATGGCCCGTGTGTGTAGGAAGCACAGTTCTTTTGTTCTGAGCAAGCTCACTGTTTGGACCCCATAGGAAACACAGTAGAGTAGAAGAGTGCTCTTTTCTCAAAAGCAGAGTGTGTTTCTTGTAAGGCGAGCTAGCGTTTGTTTCCCAGTCCTAAATGGAGTTGAATCCCATGCAGTTTTTGGTCCTAGGAGCAAGAGTTGTTTTCTGGTAATAAAGTCACTATTGCGCTCCCATTGCCATACACAGTGCAAATAGCACTCGCATCTGTTCCCAGCAAGTACAGTGTATTGGACTGAAGCGGAGCTACTGTTCTTCTCAGTTTGCTAAGCAGAGTTGAACTAGATATGGCCGCTGTGTGTAGGAAGCACAGTTCTTTTGTTCTGAGCAAGCTCAGTATATGGACCCCAAAGGAAACACAGTAGAGTAGAAGAGTGCTCTTTTCTCAAAAGCAGAGTGTGTTTCTTGTAAGGCGAGCTAGTGTTTGTTTCCCAGTCAGAAATGGAGTTGAATCCCATGCAGTTTCTGGTCCTATGAGTAAGAGTTGTTTTCTGATAAGATGAGTCACTATTGTGCTCCTATTGCCATACACAGGGCAAATAGCACTCGCGTCTGTTCCCAGCTAGTACAGTGTATTGGACTGAAGAGGAGCTACCGTTCTTGTCAGTTTCCTAAGCAGTGTTGAACTAGATATGGCCCGTGTGTGTAGGAAGCACAGTTCTTTTGTTCTGAGCAAGCTCACTGTTCGGACCCCATAGGAAACACAGTAGAGTAGAATAGTGCTCTTTTCTCAAAAGCAGAGTGTGTTTCTTGTAAGGCGAGCTAGTGTTTGTTTCCCAGTCAGAAATGGAGTTGAATCCCATGCAGTTTCTGGTCCTACGAGCAAGAGTTGTTTTCTGGTAAAGAAAGTCACTATTGTGCTCCCATTTTCATACACAGTGCAAATAGCACTCGAGTCTGTTCCCAGCAAGTACAGTGAATTGGACTGAAGCGTAGCTACTGTTCTTGTCAGTTTCCTAAGCAGAGTTGAACTAGATATGGCCCCTGTGTGTAGGAAGCACAGTTCTTTTGTTCTGAGCAAGCTCACTATTCGGACCCCATAGGAAACACAGTAGAGTAGAAGAGTGCTCTTTTCTCAAAATCAGAGTGTCTTTATTGTAAGGAGAGCTTGTGTTTGTTTCCCAGTCAGAAATGGAGTTGAATCCCATGCAGTTTCTGGTGCTATGAGCAAGAGTTTTTTTCTGATAAGAAGAGACACTATTGTGCTCCTATTGCCATACACAGTGCAAATAGCACTGGTGTCTGTTCCCAGCAAGTACAGTGTATTGGACTGAATAGGAGCTACTGTTCTTGTCAGTTTCCTAAGCAGAGTTGAACTACATATGGTCCGTGTGTGTAGGAAGCACAGTTCTTTTGTTCTGAGCAAGCTCACTGTTCGGACCCCATAGGAAACACAGTAGAGTAGAAGACTGCTCTTTTCTCAAAAGCAGAGTGTGTTTCTTGAAAGGCGAGCTAGCGTTTGGTTCCCAGTCCTAAATGGAGTTGAATCACATGCAGTTTTTGGTCCTAGGAGCAAGAGTTGTTTTCTGGTAATAAAGTCACTATTGCGCTCCCATTGCCATACACAGTGCAAATAGCACTCGCATCTGTTCCCAGCAAGTACAGTGTATTGGACTGAAGCGGAGCTACTGTTCTTCTCAGTTTGCTAAGCAGAGTTGAACTAGATATGGCCGCTGTGTGTAGGAAGCACAGTTCTTTTGTTCTGAGCAAGCTCAGTATTTGGACCCCAAAGGAAACACAGTAGAGTAGAAGAGTGCTCTTTTCTCAAAAGCAGAGTGTGTTTCTTGTAAGGCGAGCTAGTGTTTGTTTCCCAGTCAGAAATGGAGTTGAATCCCATGCAGTTTCTGGTCCTATGAGTAAGAGTTGTTTTCTGATAAGATGAGTCACTATTGTGCTCCTATTGCCATACACAGGGCAAATAGCACTCGCGTCTGTTCCCAGCTAGTACAGTGTATTGTGCTGAAGAGGAGCTACCGTTCTTGTCAGTTTCCTAAGCAGTGTTGAACTAGATATGGCCCGTGTGTGTAGGAAGCACAGTTGTTTTGTTCTGAGTAAGCTCACTGTTCGGACCCCATAGGAAACACACTAAAGTAGAAGAGTGCTCTTTTCTCAAAAGCAGAGTGTGTTTCTTGTAAGGCGAGCTAGCGTTTGTTTCCCAGTCCTAAATGGAGTTGAATCACATGCAGTTTTTGGTCCTACGAGCAAGAGTTGTTTTCTGGTAATAAAGTCACTATTGCGCTCCCATTGCCATACACAGTGCAAATAGGACTCGCATCTGTTCCCAGCAAGTACAGTGTATTGGACTGAAGCAGATCTACTGTTCTTGTCAGTTTCCTAAGCAGAGTTGAACTAGATATGGCCCGTGTGTGTAGGAAGCACAGTACTTTTGTTCTGATCAAGCTCACTGTTCAGACCCCCTAGAAAACACAGTAGAGTAGAAGTGTGCTCTTTTCTCAAAAGCAGAGTGTGTTTTTTGTAAGGCGAGATAGCGATTGTTTCCCAGTCCTAAATGGAGTTGAATCACATGCAGTTTTTTGTCCTACGACCAAGAGTTGTTTTCTGGTAAGGAAAGTCACTATTGCGCTCCCATTTCCATACACAGTGCAAATAGCACTCGCGTCTGTTCCCTGCAAGTACAGTGTATTGGACTGAAGCGTAGCTACTGTTCTTGTCAGTTTCCTAAGCAGAGTTGAACTAGATATGGCCCCTGTGTGTAGGAAGCACAGTTCTTTTGTTCTGAGCAAGCTCACTATTCGGACCCCATAGGAAACACAGTAAAGTAGAAGAGTGCTCTTTTCTCAAAATCAGAGTGTCTTTCTTGTAAGGAGAGCTAGTGTTTGTTTCCCAGTCAGAAATGGAGTTGAATCCCATGCAGTTTCTGGTCCTATGAGCAAGAGTTGTTTTCTGATAAGAAGGGTCACTATTGTGCTCCTATTGCCATACACAGTGCAAATAGGACTCACCTCTGTTCCCAGCAATTACAGTGTATTGGACTGAATGGGAGCTACTGTTCTTGTCAGTTTCCTAAGCAGAGTTGAACTACATATGGTCCGTGTGTGTAGGAAGCACAGTTCTTTTGTTCTGAGCAAGCTCACTGTTCGGACCCCATTGGAAACACAGTAGTGTAGAAGAGTTCTCTTTTCTCAAAAGCAGAGTGTGTTTCTTGTAAGGCGAGCTAGCATTTTTTTCCCATCCTAAATGGAGCTGAATCACATGCAGTTTCTGGTCCTACGAGCAAGAGTTGTTTTCTGGTAAGGAAAGTCACTATTGCGCTCCCATTGCCATACACAGTGCAAATAGCACTCGAATCTGTTCCCAGCAAGTACAGTGTATTGGACTGAAGAGAAGCTACTGTTCTTGTCAGTTTCCTAAGCAGAGTTGAACTAGATATGGCCCGTGTGTGTAGGAAGCACAGTTCTTTTGTTCTGTGCAAGCACAATGTTCGGACCCTATAGGAAACACAGTAGAGTAGAAGACTGCTCTGTTCTCAAAAGCAGAGTGTGTTTCTTGTAATGCGAGCTAGCGTTTGTTTCCCAGTCCTAAATGGAGTTGAATCACATGCAGTTTTTGGTCCTACGAGCAAGAGTTGTTTTCTGGTAATAAAGTCACTATTGCGCTCCCATTGCCATACACAGTGCAAATAGAACTCGCATCTGTTCCCAGCAAGTACAGTGTATTGGACTGAAGCGGAGCTACTGTTCTTGTCAGTTTCCTAAGCAGATTTGAACTAGATATGGCCCGTGTGTGTAGGAAGCACAGTTCTTTTGTTCTGAGCAAGCTCACTGTTCAAACTCCATAAGAAACACAGTAGAGTAGAAGAGTGCTCTTTTCTCAAAAGCAGAGTGTGTTTCTTGTAAGGCGAGCTAGTGTTTGTTTCCCAGTCAGAAATGGAGTTGAATCCCATGCAGTTTCTGGTCCTACGAGCAAGAGGTGTTTTCTGGTAAGGAAAGTCACTATTGCGCTCCCATTTCCATACACAGTGCAAATAGCACTCGCGTCTGTTCCCAGCAAGTATAGTGTATTGGACTGAAGCGGAGCTACTGTTCTTGTCAGTTTCCTAAGCAGAGATGAACTAGATATGGCCCGCGTGTGTAAGAAGCACAGTTCTTTTGTTCTGAGCAAGCTCACTGTTCAGACCCCCTAGGAAACACAGTAGAGTAGATGACTGCTCTGTTCTCAAAAGCAGAGTGTGTTTCTTGTAAGGCGAGCTAGCGTTTGTTTCCCAGTCCTAAATGGAGTTGAATCACATCCAGTTTTTGGTCCTACGAGCAACAGTTGTTTTCTGGTAATAAAGTCACTATTGCGCTCCCATTGCCATACACAGTGCAAATAGCACTCGCATCTGTTCCCAGCAAGTACAGTGTATTGGACTGAAGCGGAGCTACTGTTCTTGTCAGTTTCCTAAGCAGAGTTGAACTAGATATGGCCCGTGTGTGTAGGAAGCACAGTTCTTTTGTTCTGAGCAAGCTCACTGTTCGGACACACAAGGAAACACAGTAGAGTAGAAGAGTGCTCTTTTCTGAAAAGCAGAGTGTGTTTCTTGTAAGGCGAGCTAGTGTTTGTTTCCCAGTCAGAAATGGAGTTGAATCCCATGCAGTTTCTGGTCCTACGAGCAAGAGTTGTTTTCTGGTAAGGAAAGTCACTATTGCGCTCGCATTTCCATACACAGTGCAAATAGCACTTCTGTCTGTTCCCAGCAAGTACAGTGTATTGGACTGAAGCGTAGCTACTGTTCTTGTCAGTTTCCTAAGCAGAGTTGAACTAGATATGGCCCCTGTGTGTAGGAAGCACAGTTCTTTTGTTCTGAGCAAGCTCACTATTCGGACCCCATAGGAAACACAGTAGAGTAGAAGAGTGCTCTTTTCTCAAAATCAGAGTGTCTTTCTTGTAAGGCGAGCTAGTGTTTGTTTCCCAGTCAGAAATGGAGTTGAATCCCATGCAGTTTCTGGTCCTATGAGCAAGAGTTGTTTTCTGATAAGAAGAGACACTATTGTGCTCCTATTGCCATACACAGTGCAAACAGAACTGGCGTCTGTTCCCAGCAAGTACAGTGTATTGGACTGAAGTGGAGCTACTGTTCTTGTCAGTTTCCTAAGCAGAGTTGAACTACATATGGTCCGTGTGTGTAGGAAGCACAGTTCTTTTGTTCTGAGCAAGCTCACTGTTCAGACCCCATAGGAAACACAGTAGAGTAGAAGAGTGCTCTTTTCTCAAAAGCAGAGTGTGTTTCTTGTAAGGCGAGCTAGCATTTGTTTGCCAGTCCTAAATGGAGCTGAATCATATGCAGTTTCTGATCCTACGAGCAAGAGTTGTTTTCTGGTAATAAAGTCACTGTTGCGCTCCCATTGCCATACACAGTGTAAATAGCACTCGCATCTGTTCCCAGCAATTACAGTGTATTTGACTGAAGCGGAGCTACTGTTCTTCTCAGTTTGCTAAGCAGAGTTGAACTAGATATGGCCGCTGTGTGTAGGAAGCACAGTTCTTTTGTTCTGAGCAACCTCATTATTTGGACCCCATGGGAAACACAGTAGAGTAGAAGAGTGCTATTTTCTCAAAATCAGAGAGTCTTTCTTGTAAGGCAAGCTAGTGTTTGTTTCCCAGTCAGAAATGGAGTTGAATCCCATGCAGTTTCTTGTCCTATGACTAAGAGTTGTTTTCTGATAAGAAGAGTCACTATTGTGCTCCTATTGCCATACACAGGGCAAATAGCACTCGCGTCTGTTCCCAGCTAGTACAGTGTATTGGACTGAAGAAGAGCTACCGTTCTTGTCAGTTTCCTAAACAGAGTTGAACTAGATATGGCCCGTGTGTGTAGGAAGCACAGTTCTTTTGTTCTGAGCAAGCTCACTGTTCGGACCCCATAGGAAACACAGTAGAGTAGAAGACTGCTCTGTTCTCAAAAGCTGAGTGTGTTTCTTGTAAGGCAAGCTAGCGTTTGTTTCCCAGTCCTAAATTGAGTTGAATCACATCCAGTTTTGGTCCTACGAGCAAGAGTTGTTTTCTGGTAATAAAGTCACTATTGCACTCCCATTGGCATACACATTGCAAATAGCACTCGCATCTGTTCCCACCAAGTACAGTGTATTGGACTGAAGCGGAGCTACTGTTCTTGTCAGTTTCCTAAGCAGAGTTGAACTAGATATGGACCGTGTGTGTAGGAAGCACAGTTCTTTTGTTCTGAGCAAGCTCAATGTTCGGACCCCATAGGAAACACAGTAGAGTAGAAGAATGCTCTTTTCTCAAAAGCAGAGTGTGTTTCTTGTAAGGTGAGCTAGCGTTTGTTTCCCAGTCCTAAATGGAGTTGAATCACATGCAGTTTTTGGTCCTACGAGCAAGAGTTGTTTTCTGGTAATAAAGTCACTGTTGTGCTCCCAATGCCATACACAGTGTAAATAGCACTCGCATCTGTTCCCAGCAAGTACAGTGTATTTGACTGAAGCGGAGCTACCGTTCTTCTCAGTTTGCTAAGCAGAGTTGAACTAGATATGGCCGCTGTGTGTAGGAAGCACAGTTCTTTTGTTCTGAGCAAGCTCACTATTCGGACCCTATAGGAAACACAGTAGAGTAGAAGAGTGCTCTTTTCTTAAAAGCAGAGTGTGTTTCTTGTAAGGCGAGCTAGTGTTTGTTTCCCAGTCAGAAATGGAGTTGAATCCCATGCAGTTTCTTGTCCTATGAGTAAGAGTTGTTTTCTGATAAGAAGAGTCACTATTGTGCTCCTATTGACATACACAGGGCAAATAGCACTCGCGTCTGTTCCCAGCTAGTACAGTGTATTGGACTGAAGAGGAGCTACCGTTGTTGTCAGTTTCCTAAGCAGTGTTGAACTAGATATGGCCCGTGTGTGTAGGAAGCAGAGTTCTTTTGTTCTGAGCAAGCTCACTGTTTGGACCCCATAGGAAACACAGTAGAGTAGAAGAGTGCTCTTTTCTCAAAAGCAGAGTGTGTTTCTTGTAAGGCGAGCTAGCGTTTGTTTCCCAGTCCTAAATGGAGTTGAATCCCATGCAGTTTTTGGTCCTAGGAGCAAGAGTTGTTTTCTGGTAATAAAGTCACTATTGCGCTCCCATTGCCATACACAGTGCAAATAGCACTCGCATCTGTTCCCAGCAACTACAGTGAATTGGACTGAAGCGGAGCTACTGTTCTTCTCAGTTTGCTAAGCAGAGTTGAACTAGATATGGCCGCTGTGTGTAGGAAGCACAGTTCTTTTGTTCTGAGCAAGCTCAGTATATGGACCCCAAAGGAAACACAGTAGAGTAGAAGAGTGTTCTTTTCTCAAAAGCAGAGTGTGTTTCTTGTAAGGCGAGCTAGTGTTTGTTTCCCAGTCAGAAATGGAGTTGAATCCCATGCAGTTTCTGGTCCTATGAGTAAGAGTTGTTTTCTGATAAGATGAGTCACTATTGTGCTCCTATTGCCATACACAGGGCAAATAGCACTCGCGTCTGTTCCCAGCTAGTACAGTGTATTGGACTGAAGAGGAGCTACCGTTCTTGTCAGTTTCCTAAACAGAGTTGAACTAGATATGGCCCCTGTGTGTAGGAAGCACAGTTCTTTTATTCTGAGCAAGCTCACTATTCGGACCCCATAGGAAACACAGTAAAGTAGAAGAGTGCTCTTTTCTCAAAATCAGAGTGTCTTTCTTGTAAGGCGAGCTAGTGTTTGTTTCCCAGTCAGAAATGGAGTTGAATCCCATGCAGTTTCTGGTCCTATGAGCAAGAGTTGTTTTCTGATAAGAAGGGTCACTATTGTGCTCCTATTGCCATACACAGTGCAAATAGGACTCGTATCTGTTCCCAGCAATTACAGTGTATTGGACAGAATGGGAGCTACTGTTCTTGTCAGTTTCCTAAGCAGAGTTGAACTACATATGGTCCGTGCGTGTAGGAAGCACAGTTCTTTTGTTCTGAGCAAGCTCACTGTTCGGACCCCATTGGAAACACAGTAGTGTAGAAGAGTACTCTTTTCACAAAAGCAGAGTGTGTTTCCTGTAAGGCGAGCTAGCATTTTTTTCCCATCCTAAATGGAGCTGAATCACATGCAGTTTCTGGTCCTACGAGCAAGAGTTGTTTTCTGGTAAGGAAAGTCATTATTGCACTCCCATTGCCATACACAGTGCAAATAGCCCTCGCATCTGTTCCCAGCAAGTACAGTGTATTGGCCTGAAGAGGAGCTACCGTTGTTGTCAGTTTCCTAAGCAGTGTTGAACTAGATATGGCCCGTGTGTGTAGGAAGCACAGTTCTTTTGTTCTGAGCAAGCTCACTGTTCGGACCCCATAGGAAACACAGTAGAGTAGAAGACTGCTCTTTTCTCAAAAGCAGAGTGTGTTTCTTGTAAGGCGAGCTAGCGTTTGTTTCCCAGTCCTAAATGGAGTTGAATCACATGCAGTTTTTGGTCCTACGAGCAAGAGTTGTTTTCTGGTAATAAAGTCACTAGTGCGCTCCCATTGCCTTACACAGTGCAAATAGCACTCGCATCTGTTCCCAGCAAGTACAGTGTATTGGACTGAAGCAGAGCTACTGTTCTTGTCAGTTTCCTAAGCAGAGTTGAACTAGATATGGCCCGTGTGTGTAGGAAGCACAGTACTTTTGTTCTGATCAAGCTCACTGTTCAGACCCCCTAGAAAACACAGTAGAGTAGAAGCGTGCTCTTTTCTCAAAAGCAGAGTGTGTTTTTTGTAAGGCGAGATAGCGTTTGTTTCCCAGTCCTAAATGGAGTATAATCACATGCAGTTTTTTGTCCTACGACCAAGAGTTGTTTTCTGGTAGGGAAAGTCACTATTGCGCTCCCATTTCTATACACAGTGCAAATAGCACTCGCGTCTGCTCCCAGCAAGTACAGTGTATTGGACTGAAGCGTAGCTACTGTTCTTGTCAGTTTCCTAAGCAGAGTTGAACTAGATATGGCCGCTGTGTGTAGGAAGCACAGTTCTTTTGTTCTGAGCAAGCTCAGTATTTGGACCCCATGGGAAACTCAGTAGAGTAGAAGAATGCTATTTTCTCAAAATCAGAGAGTCTTTCTTGTAAGGCAAGCTAGTGTTTGTTTCCCAGTCAGAAATGGAGTTGAATCCCATGCAGTTTCTTCTCCTATGACTAAGAGTTGTTTTCTGATAAGAAGAGTCACTATTGTGCTCCTATTGCCATACACAGGGCAAATAGCACTCGCGTCTGTTCCCAGCTAGTACAGTGTATTGGACTGAAGAAGAGCTACCGTTCTTGTCAGTTTCCTAAACAGAGTTGAACTAGATATGGCCCGTGTGTGTAGGAAGCACAGTTCTTTTGTTCTGAGCAAGCTCACTGTTCGGACCCCATAGGAAACACAGTAGAGTAGAAGACTGCTCTGTTCTCAAAAGCAGAGTGTGTTTCTTGTAAGGCGAGCTAGCGTTTGTTTCCCAGTCCTAAATGGAGTTGAATCACATCCAGTTTTTGGTCCTACGAGCAACAGTTGTTTTCTGGTAATAAAGTCACTATTGCGCTCCCATTGCCATACACAGTGCAAATAGCACTCGCATCTGTTCCCAGCAAGTACAGTGTATTGGACTGAAGCGGAGCTACTGTTCTTGTCAGTTTCCTAAGCAGAGTTGAACTAGATATGGCCCGTGTGTGTAGGAAGCACAGTTCTTTTGTTCTGAGCAAGCTCACTGTTCGGACACACAAGGAAACACAGTAGAGTAGAAGAGTGCTCTTTTCTGAAAAGCAGAGTGTGTTTCTTGTAAGGCGAGCTAGTGTTTGTTTCCCAGTCAGAAATGGAGTTGAATCCCATGCAGTTTCTGGTCCTACGAGCAAGAGTTGTTTTCTGGTAAGGAAAGTCACTATTGCGCTCGCATTTCCATACACAGTGCAAATAGCACTCCTGTCTGTTCCCAGCAAGTACAGTGTATTGGACTGAAGCGTAGCTACTGTTCTTGTCAGTTTCCTAAGCAGAGTTGAACTAGATATGGCCCCTGTGTGTAGGAAGCACAGTTCTTTTGTTCTGAGCAAGCTCACTATTCGGACCCCATAGGAAACACAGTAGAGTAGAAGAGTGCTCTTTTCTCAAAATCAGAGTGTCTTTCTTGTAAGGCGAGCTAGTGTTTGTTTCCCAGTCAGAAATGGAGTTGAATCCCATGCAGTTTCTGGTCCTATGAGCAAGAGTTGTTTTCTGATAAGAAGAGACACTATTGTGCTCCTATTGCCATACACAGTGCAAACAGAACTGGCGTCTGTTCCCAGCAAGTACAGTGTATTGGACTGAAGTGGAGCTACTGTTCTTGTCAGTTTCCTAAGCAGAGTTGAACTACATATGGTCCGTGTGTGTAGGAAGCACAGTTCTTTTGTTCTGAGCAAGCTCACTGTTCAGACCCCATAGGAAACACAGTAGAGTAGAAGAGTGCTCTTTTCTCAAAAGCAGAGTGTGTTTCTTGTAAGGCGAGCTAGCATTTGTTTGCCAGTCCTAAATGGAGCTGAATCATATGCAGTTTCTGATCCTACGAGCAAGAGTTGTTTTCTGATAAGGATAAGTCACTATTGTGCTCCCATTGCCATACACAGTGCTAATAGCACTCGCGTCTGTTCCCAGCAAGTACAGTGTATTGGACTGAAGAGGAGCTACTGTTCTTGTCAGTTTCCTAAGCAGAGTTGAACTAGATATGGCCCGTGTGTGTAGGAAGCACAGTTCTTTTGTTCTGAGCAATCTCAATGTTCGGACCCCATAGGAAACACAGTGGAGTAGAAGACTGCTCTTTTTCTCAAAAGCAGAGTGTGTTTGTTGTAAGGCAAGCTAGAGTTTGTATCCCAGTCCTAAATGGAGTTGAATCACATGCAGTTTTTGGTCCTACGAGCAAGAATTGTTTTCTGGTAATAAAGTCACTGTTGCGCTCCCATTGCCATACACAGTGTAAATAGCACTCGCATCTGTTCCCAGCAAGTACAGTGTATTTGACTGAAGCGGAGCTACTGTTCTTCTCAGTTTGCTAAGCAGAGTTGAACTAGATATGGCCGCTGTGTGTAGGAAGCACAGTTCTTTTGTTCTGAGCAAGCTCACTATTCGGACCCCATAGGAAACACAGTAGAGTAGAAGAGTGCTCTTTTCTTAAAAGCAGAGTGTGTTTCTTGTAAGGCGAGCTAGTGTTTGTTTCCCAGTCAGAAATGGAGTTGAATCCCATGCAGTTTCTCGTCCTATGAGTAAGAGTTGTTTTCTGATAAGAAGAGTCACTATTGTGCTCCTATTGACATACACAGGCAAATAGCACTCGCGTCTGTTCCCAGCTAGTACAGTGTATTGGACTGAAGAGGAGCTACCGTTGTTGTCAGTTTCCTAAGCAGTGTTGAACGAGATATGGCCCGTGTGTGTAGGAAGCACAGTTCTTTTGTTCTGAGCAAGCTCACTGTTTGGACCCCATAGGAAACACAGTAGAGTAGAAGACTGCTCTTTTCTCAAAAGCAGAGTGTGTTTCTTGTAAGGCGAGCTAGCGTTTGTTTCCCAGTCCTAAATGGAGTTGAATCACATGCAGTTTTTGGTCCTACGAGCAAGAGTTGTTTTCTGGTAATAAAGTCACTAGTTCGCTCCCATTGCCTTACACAGTGCAAATAGCACTCGCATCTGTTCCCAGCAAATACAGTGTATTGGACTGAAGCAGAGCTACTGTTCTTGTCAGTTTCCTAAGCAGAGTTGAACTAGATATGGCCCGTGTGTGTAGGAAGCACAGTACTTTTGTTCTGATCAAGCTCACTGTTCAGACCACCTAGAAAACACAGTAGAGTAGAAGCGTGCTCTTTTCTCAAAAGCAGAGTGTGTTTTTTGTAAGGCGAGATAGCGTTTGTTTCCCAGTCCTAAATGGAGTTTAATCACATGCAGTTTTTTTCCTACGACCAAGAGTTGTTTTCTGGTAAGGAAAGTCACTATTGCGCTCCCATTTCTATACACAGTGCAAATAGCACTCGCGTCTGCTCCCAGCAAGTACAGTGTATTGGACTGAAGCGTAGCTTCTGTTCTTGTCAGTTTCCTAAGCAGAGTTGAACTAGATATGGCCCCTGTGTGTAGGAAGCACAGTTCTTTTGTTCTGAGCAAGCTCACTATTCGGACCCCATAGGAAACACAGTAAAGTAGAAGAGTGCTCTTTTCTCAAAATCAGAGTGTCTTTCTTGTAAGGAGTGCTTGTGTTTGTTTCCCAGTCAGAAATGGAGTTGAATCCCATGCAGTTTCTGGTCCTATGAGCAAGAGTTGTTTTCTGATAAGAAGAGACACTATTGTGCTCCTATTGCCATACACAGTGCAAATAGCACTCGCGTCTGTTCCCAGCTAGTACAGTGTATTGGACTGAAGAAGAGCTACCGTTCTTGTCAGTTTCCTAAACAGAGTTGAACTAGATATGGCCCGTGTGTGTAGGAAGCACAGTTCTTTTGTTCTGAGCAAGCTCACTGTTCGGACCTCATAGGAAACGAGTAGAGTAGAAGACTGCTCTGTTCTCAAAAGCTGAGTGTGTTTCTTGTAAGGCAAGCTAGCGTTTGTTTCCCAGTCCTAAATTGAGTTGAATCACATCCAGTTTTTGGTCCTACGAGCAAGAGTTGTTTTCTGGTAATAAAGTCACTATTGCGCTCCCATTGGCATACACATTGCAAATAGCACTCGCATCTGTTCCCACCAAGTACAGTGTATTGGACTGAAGCGGAGCTACTGTTCTTGTCAGTTTCCTAAGCAGAGTTGAACTAGATATGGCCCGTGTGTGTAGGAAGCACAGTTCTTTTGTTCTGAGCAAGCTCAATGTTCGGACCCCATAGGAAACACAGTAGAGTAGAAGAATGCTCTTTTCTCAAAAGCAGAGTGTGTTTCTTGTAAGGTGAGCTAGCGTTTGTTTCCCAGTCCTAAATGGAGTTGAATCACATGCAGTTTTTGGTCCTACGAGCAAGAGTTGTTTTCTGGTAATAAAGTCACTGTTGTGCTCCCAATGCCATACACAGTGTAAATAGCACTCGCATCTGTTCCCAGCAAGTACAGTGTATTTGACTGAAGCGGAGCTACCGTTCTTCTCAGTTTGCTAAGCAGAGTTGAACTAGATATGGCCGCTGTGTGTAGGAAGCACAGTTCTTTTGTTCTGAGCAAGCTCACTATTCGGACCCCATAGGAAACACAGTAGAGTAGAAGAGTGCTCTTTTCTTAAAAGCAGAGTGTGTTTCTTGTAAGGCGAGCTAGTGTTTGTTTCCCAGTCAGAAATGGAGTTGAATCCCATGCAGTTTCTTGTCCTATGAGTAAGAGTTGTTTTCTGATAAGAAGAGTCACTATTGTGCTCCTATTGACATACACAGGGCAAATAGCACTCGCGTCTGTTCCCAGCTAGTACAGTGTATTGGACTGAAGAGGAGCTACCGTTGTTGTCAGTTTCCTAAGCAGTGTTGAACTAGATATGGCCCGTGTGTGTAGGAAGCACAGTTCTTTTGTTCTGAGCAAGCTCACTGTTTGGACCCCATAGGAAACACAGTAGAGTAGAAGAGTGCTCTTTTCTCAAAAGCAGAGTGTGTTTCTTGTAAGGCGAGCTAGCGTTTGTTTCCCAGTCCTAAATGGAGTTGAATCCCATGCAGTTTTTGGTCCTAGGAGCAAGAGTTGTTTTCTGGTAATAAAGTCACTATTGCGCTCCCATTGCCATACACAGTGCAAATAGCACTCGCATCTGTTCCCAGCAAGTACAGTGTATTGGACTGAAGCGGAGCTACTGTTCTTCTCAGTTTGCTAAGCAGAGTTGAACTAGATATGGCCGCTGTGTGTAGGAAGCACAGTTCTTTTGTTCTGAGCAAGCTCAGTATATGGACCCCAAAGGAAACACAGTAGAGTAGAAGAGTGCTCTTTTCTCAAAAGCAGAGTGTGTTTCTTGTAAGGCGAGCTAGTGTTTGTTTCCCAGTCAGAAATGGAGTTGAATCCCATGCAGTTTCTGGTCCTATGAGTAAGAGTTGTTTTCTGATAAGATGAGTCACTATTGTGCTCCTATTGCCATACACAGGGGAAATAGCACTCGCGTCTGTTCCCAGCTAGTACAGTGTATTGGACTGAAGAGGAGCTACCGTTCTTGTCAGTTTCCTAAGCAGTGTTGAACTAGATATGGCCCGTGTGTGTAGGAAGCACAGTTCTTTTGTTCTGAGCAAGCTCACTGTTCGGACCCCATAGGAAACACAGTAGAGTAGAATAGTGCTCTTTTCTCAAAAGCAGAGTGTGTTTCTTGTAAGGCGAGCTAGTGTTTGTTTCCCAGTCAGAAATGGAGTTGAATCCCATGCAGTTTCTGGTCCTACGAGCAAGAGTTGTTTTCTGGTAAAGAAAGTCACTATTGTGCTCCCATTTTCATACACAGTGCAAATAGCACTCGAGTCTGTTCCCAGCAAGTACAGTGAATTGTACTGAAGCGTAGCTACTGTTCTTGTCAGTTTCCTAAGCAGAGTTGAACTAGATATGGCCCCTGTGTGTAGGAAGCACAGTTCTTTTGTTCTGAGCAAGCTCACTATTCGGACCCCATAGGAAACACAGTAGAGTAGAAGAGTGCTCTTTTCTCAAAATCAGAGTGTCTTTATTGTAAGGAGAGCTTGTGTTTGTTTCCCAGTCAGAAATGGAGTTGAATCCCATGCAGTTTCTGGTGCTATGAGCAAGAGTTTTTTTCTGATAAGAAGAGACACTATTGTGCTCCTATTGCCATACACAGTGCAAATAGCACTGGTGTCTGTTCCCAGCAAGTACAGTGTATTGGACTGAATAGGAGCTACTGTTCTTGTCAGTTTCCTAAGCAGAGTTGAACTACATATGGTCCGTGTGTGTAGGAAGCACAGTTCTTTTGTTCTGAGCAAGCTCACTGTTCGGACCCCATAGGAAACACAGTAGAGTAGAAGACTGCTCTTTTCTCAAAAGCAGAGTGTGTTTCTTGAAAGGCGAGCTAGCGTTTGGTTCCCAGTCCTAAATGGAGTTGAATCACATGCAGTTTTTGGTCCTACGAGCAAGAGTTGTTTTCTGGTAATAAAGTCACTGTTGCGCTCCCATTGCCATACACAGTGTAAATAGCACTCGCATCTGTTCCCAGCAAGTACAGTGTATTTGACTGAAGCGGAGCTACTGTTCTTCTCAGTTTGCTAAGCAGAGTTGAACTAGATATGGCCGCTGTGTGTAGGAAGCACAGTTCTTTTGTTCTGAGCAAGCTCAGTATTTGGACCCCAAAGGAAACACAGTAGAGTAGAAGAGTGCTCTTTTCTCAAAAGCAGAGTGTGTTTCTTGTAAGGCGAGCTAGTGTTTGTTTCCCAGTCAGAAATGGAGTTGAATCCCATGCAGTTTCTGGTCCTATGAGTAAGAGTTGTTTTCTGATAAGATGAGTCACTATTGTGCTCCTATTGCCATACACAGGGCAAATAGCACTCGCGTCTGTTCCCAGCTAGTACAGTGTATTGTGCTGAAGAGGAGCTACCGTTCTTGTCAGTTTCCTAAGCAGTGTTGAACTAGATATGGCCCGTGTGTGTAGGAAGCACAGTTCTTTTGTTCTGAGTAAGCTCACTGTTCGGACCCCATAGGAAACACACTAAAGTAGAAGAGTGCTCTTTTCTCAAAAGCAGAGTGTGTTTCTTGTAAGGCGAGCTAGCGTTTGTTTCCCAGTCCTAAATGGAGTTGAATCACATGCAGTTTTTGGTCCTACGAGCAAGAGTTGTTTTCTGGTAATAAAGTCACTATTGCGCTCCCATTGCCATACACAGTGCAAATAGGACTCGCATCTGTTCCCAGCAAGTACAGTGTATTGGACTGAAGCAGATCTACTGTTCTTGTCAGTTTCCTAAGCAGAGTTGAACTAGATATGGCCCGTGTGTGTAGGAAGCACAGTACTTTTGTTCTGATCAAGCTCACTGTTCAGACCCCCTAGAAAACACAGTAGAGTAGAAGAGTGCTCTTTTCTCAAAAGCAGAGTGTGTTTTTTGTAAGGCGAGATAGCGATTGTTTCCCAGTCCTAAATGGAGTTGAATCACATGCAGTTTTTTGTCCTACGACCAAGAGTTGTTTTCTGGTAAGGAAAGTCACTATTGCGCTCCCATTTCCATACACAGTGCAAATAGCACTCGCGTCTGTTCCCTGCAAGTACAGTGTATTGGACTAAAGCGTAGCTACTGTTCTTGTCAGTTTCCTAAGCAGAGTTGAACTAGATATGGCCCCTGTGTGTAGGAAGCACAGTTCTTTTGTTCTGAGCAAGCTCACTATTCGGACCCCATAGGAAACACAGTAGAGTAGAAGAGTGCTCTTTTCTTAAAAGCAGAGTGTGTTTCTTGTAAGGCGAGCTAGTGTTTGTTTCCCAGTCAGAAATGGAGTTGAATCCCATGCAGTTTCTTGTCCTATGAGTAAGAGTTGTTTTCTGATAAGAAGAGTCACTATTGTGCTCCTATTGACATACACAGGGCAAATAGCACTCGCGTCTGTTCCCAGCTAGTACAGTGTATTGGACTGAAGAGGAGCTACCGTTGTTGTCAGTTTCCTAAGCAGTGTTGAACTAGATATGGCCCGTGTGTGTAGGAAGCACAGTTCTTTTGTTCTGAGCAAGCTCACTGTTTGGACCCCATAGGAAACACAGTAGAGTAGAAGAGTGCTCTTTTCTCAAAAGCAGAGTGTGTTTCTTGTAAGGCGAGCTAGCGTTTGTTTCCCAGTCCTAAATGGAGTTGAATCCCATGCAGTTTTTGGTCCTAGGAGCAAGAGTTGTTTTCTGGTAATAAAGTCACTATTGCGCTCCCATTGCCATACACAGTGCAAATAGCACTCGCATCTGTTCCCAGCAAGTACAGTGTATTGGACTGAAGCGGAGCTACTGTTCTTCTCAGTTTGCTAAGCAGAGTTGAACTAGATATGGCCGCTGTGTGTAGGAAGCACAGTTCTTTTGTTCTGAGCAAGCTCAGTATATGGACCCCAAAGGAAACACAGTAGAGTAGAAGAGTGCTCTTTTCTCAAAAGCAGAGTGTGTTTCTTGTAAGGCGAGCTAGTGTTTGTTTCCCAGTCAGAAATGGAGTTGAATCCCATGCAGTTTCTGGTCCTATGAGTAAGAGTTGTTTTCTGATAAGATGAGTCACTATTGTGCTCCTATTGCCATACACAGGGCAAATAGCACTCGCGTCTGTTCCCAGCTAGTACAGTGTATTGTGCTGAAGAGGAGCTACCGTTCTTGTCAGTTTCCTAAGCAGTGTTGAACTAGATATGGCCCGTGTGTGTAGGAAGCACAGTTCTTTTGTTCTGAGTAAGCTCACTGTTCGGACCCCATAGGAAACACACTAAAGTAGAAGAGTGCTCTTTTCTCAAAAGCAGAGTGTGTTTCTTGTAAGGCGAGCTAGCGTTTGTTTCCCAGTCCTAAATGGAGTTGAATCACATGCAGTTTTTGGTCCTACGAGCAAGAGTTGTTTTCTGGTAATAAAGTCACTATTGCGCTCCCATTGCCATACACAGTGCAAATAGGACTCGCATCTGTTCCCAGCAAGTACAGTGTATTGGACTGAAGCAGATCTACTGTTCTTGTCAGTTTCCTAAGCAGAGTTGAACTAGATATGGCCCGTGTGTGTAGGAAGCACAGTACTTTTGTTCTGATCAAGCTCACTGTTCAGACCCCCTAGAAAACACAGTAGAGTAGAAGAGTGCTCTTTTCTCAAAAGCAGAGTGTGTTTTTTGTAAGGCGAGATAGCGATTGTTTCCCAGTCCTAAATGGAGTTGAATCACATGCAGTTTTTTGTCCTACGACCAAGAGTTGTTTTCTGGTAAGGAAAGTCACTATTGCGCTCCCATTTCCATACACAGTGCAAATAGCACTCGCGTCTGTTCCCTGCAAGTACAGTGTATTGGACTAAAGCGTAGCTACTGTTCTTGTCAGTTTCCTAAGCAGAGTTGAACTAGATATGGCCCCTGTGTGTAGGAAGCACAGTTCTTTTGTTCTGAGCAAGCTCACTATTCGGACCCCATAGGAAACACAGTAGAGTAGAAGAGTGCTCTTTTCTTAAAAGCAGAGTGTGTTTCTTGTAAGGCGAGCTAGTGTTTGTTTCCCAGTCAGAAATGGAGTTGAATCCCATGCAGTTTCTTGTCCTATGAGTAAGAGTTGTTTTCTGATAAGAAGAGTCACTATTGTGCTCCTATTGACATACACAGGGCAAATAGCACTCGCGTCTGTTCCCAGCTAGTACAGTGTATTGGACTGAAGAGGAGCTACCGTTGTTGTCAGTTTCCTAAGCAGTGTTGAACTAGATATGGCCCGTGTGTGTAGGAAGCACAGTTCTTTTGTTCTGAGCAAGCTCACTGTTTGGACCCCATAGGAAACACAGTAGAGTAGAAGAGTGCTCTTTTCTCAAAAGCAGAGTGTGTTTCTTGTAAGGCGAGCTAGCGTTTGTTTCCCAGTCCTAAATGGAGTTGAATCCCATGCAGTTTTTGGTCCTAGGAGCAAGAGTTGTTTTCTGGTAATAAAGTCACTATTGCGCTCCCATTGCCATACACAGTGCAAATAGCACTCGCATCTGTTCCCAGCAAGTACAGTGTATTGGACTGAAGCGGAGCTACTGTTCTTCTCAGTTTGCTAAGCAGAGTTGAACTAGATATGGCCGCTGTGTGTAGGAAGCACAGTTCTTTTGTTCTGAGCAAGCTCAGTATATGGACCCCAAAGGAAACACAGTAGAGTAGAAGAGTGCTCTTTTCTCAAAAGCAGAGTGTGTTTCTTGTAAGGCGAGCTAGTGTTTGTTTCCCAGTCAGAAATGGAGTTGAATCCCATGCAGTTTCTGGTCCTATGAGTAAGAGTTGTTTTCTGATAAGATGAGTCACTATTGTGCTCCTATTGCCATACACAGGGCAAATAGCACTCGCGTCTGTTCCCAGCTAGTACAGTGTATTGGACTGAAGAGGAGCTACCGTTCTTGTCAGTTTCCTAAGCAGTGTTGAACTAGATATGGCCCGTGTGTGTAGGAAGCACAGTTCTTTTGTTCTGAGCAAGCTCACTGTTCGGACCCCATAGGAAACACAGTAGAGTAGAATAGTGCTCTTTTCTCAAAAGCAGAGTGTGTTTCTTGTAAGGCGAGCTAGTGTTTGTTTCCCAGTCAGAAATGGAGTTGAATCCCATGCAGTTTCTGGTCCTACGAGCAAGAGTTGTTTTCTGGTAAAGAAAGTCACTATTGTGCTCCCATTTTCATACACAGTGCAAATAGCACTCGAGTCTGTTCCCAGCAAGTACAGTGAATTGTACTGAAGCGTAGCTACTGTTCTTGTCAGTTTCCTAAGCAGAGTTGAACTAGATATGGCCCCTGTGTGTAGGAAGCACAGTTCTTTTGTTCTGAGCAAGCTCACTATTCGGACCCCATAGGAAACACAGTAGAGTAGAAGAGTGCTCTTTTCTCAAAATCAGAGTGTCTTTATTGTAAGGAGAGCTTGTGTTTGTTTCCCAGTCAGAAATGGAGTTGAATCCCATGCAGTTTCTGGTGCTATGAGCAAGAGTTTTTTTCTGATAAGAAGAGACACTATTGTGCTCCTATTGCCATACACAGTGCAAATAGCACTGGTGTCTGTTCCCAGCAAGTACAGTGTATTGGACTGAATAGGAGCTACTGTTCTTGTCAGTTTCCTAAGCAGAGTTGAACTACATATGGTCCGTGTGTGTAGGAAGCACAGTTCTTTTGTTCTGAGCAAGCTCACTGTTCGGACCCCATAGGAAACACAGTAGAGTAGAAGACTGCTCTTTTCTCAAAAGCAGAGTGTGTTTCTTGAAAGGCGAGCTAGCGTTTGGTTCCCAGTCCTAAATGGAGTTGAATCACATGCAGTTTTTGGTCCTACGAGCAAGAGTTGTTTTCTGGTAATAAAGTCACTGTTGCGCTCCCATTGCCATACACAGTGTAAATAGCACTCGCATCTGTTCCCAGCAAGTACAGTGTATTTGACTGAAGCGGAGCTACTGTTCTTCTCAGTTTGCTAAGCAGAGTTGAACTAGATATGGCCGCTGTGTGTAGGAAGCACAGTTCTTTTGTTCTGAGCAAGCTCAGTATTTGGACCCCAAAGGAAACACAGTAGAGTAGAAGAGTGCTCTTTTCTCAAAAGCAGAGTGTGTTTCTTGTAAGGCGAGCTAGTGTTTGTTTCCCAGTCAGAAATGGAGTTGAATCCCATGCAGTTTCTGGTCCTATGAGTAAGAGTTGTTTTCTGATAAGATGAGTCACTATTGTGCTCCTATTGCCATACACAGGGCAAATAGCACTCGCGTCTGTTCCCAGCTAGTACAGTGTATTGTGCTGAAGAGGAGCTACCGTTCTTGTCAGTTTCCTAAGCAGTGTTGAACTAGATATGGCCCGTGTGTGTAGGAAGCACAGTTGTTTTGTTCTGAGTAAGCTCACTGTTCGGACCCCATAGGAAACACACTAAAGTAGAAGAGTGCTCTTTTCTCAAAAGCAGAGTGTGTTTCTTGTAAGGCGAGCTAGCGTTTGTTTCCCAGTCCTAAATGGAGTTGAATCACATGCAGTTTTTGGTCCTACGAGCAAGAGTTGTTTTCTGGTAATAAAGTCACTATTGCGCTCCCATTGCCATACACAGTGCAAATAGGACTCGCATCTGTTCCCAGCAAGTACAGTGTATTGGACTGAAGCAGATCTACTGTTCTTGTCAGTTTCCTAAGCAGAGTTGAACTAGATATGGCCCGTGTGTGTAGGAAGCACAGTACTTTTGTTCTGATCAAGCTCACTGTTCAGACCCCCTAGAAAACACAGTAGAGTAGAAGAGTGCTCTTTTCTCAAAAGCAGAGTGTGTTTTTTGTAAGGCGAGATAGCGATTGTTTCCCAGTCCTAAATGGAGTTGAATCACATGCAGTTTTTTGTCCTACGACCAAGAGTTGTTTTCTGGTAAGGAAAGTCACTATTGCGCTCCCATTTCCATACACAGTGCAAATAGCACTCGCGTCTGTTCCCTGCAAGTACAGTGTATTGGACTAAAGCGTAGCTACTGTTCTTGTCAGTTTCCTAAGCAGAGTTGAACTAGATATGGCCCCTGTGTGTAGGAAGCACAGTTCTTTTGTTCTGAGCAAGCTCACTATTCGGACCCCATAGGAAACACAGTAGAGTAGAAGAGTGCTCTTTTCTTAAAAGCAGAGTGTGTTTCTTGTAAGGCGAGCTAGTGTTTGTTTCCCAGTCAGAAATGGAGTTGAATCCCATGCAGTTTCTTGTCCTATGAGTAAGAGTTGTTTTCTGATAAGAAGAGTCACTATTGTGCTCCTATTGACATACACAGGGCAAATAGCACTCGCGTCTGTTCCCAGCTAGTACAGTGTATTGGACTGAAGAGGAGCTACCGTTGTTGTCAGTTTCCTAAGCAGTGTTGAACTAGATATGGCCCGTGTGTGTAGGAAGCACAGTTCTTTTGTTATGAGCAAGCTCACTGTTTGGACCCCATAGGAAACACAGTAGAGTAGAAGAGTGCTCTTTTCTCAAAAGCAGAGTGTGTTTCTTGTAAGGCGAGCTAGCGTTTGTTTCCCAGTCCTAAATGGAGTTGAATCCCATGCAGTTTTTGGTCCTAGGAGCAAGAGTTGTTTTCTGGTAATAAAGTCACTATTGCGCTCCCATTGCCATACACAGTGCAAATAGCACTCGCATCTGTTCCCAGCAAGTACAGTGTATTGGACTGAAGCGGAGCTACTGTTCTTCTCAGTTTGCTAAGCAGAGTTGAACTAGATATGGCCGCTGTGTGTAGGAAGCACAGTTCTTTTGTTCTGAGCAAGCTCACTATTCGGACCCCATAGGAAACACAGTAAAGTAGAAGAGTGCTCTTTTCTCAAAATCAGAGTGTCTTTCTTGTAAGGAGAGCTAGTGTTTGTTTCCCAGTCAGAAATGGAGTTGAATCCCATGCAGTTTCTGGTCCTATGAGCAAGAGTTGTTTTCTGATAAGAAGGGTCACTTTTGTGCTCCTATTGCCATACACAGTGCAAATAGGACTCACCTCTGTTCCCAGCAATTACAGTGTATTGGACTGAATGGGAGCTACTGTTCTTGTCAGTTTCCTAAGCAGAGTTGAACTACATATGGTCCGTGTGTGTAGGAAGCACAGTTCTTTTGTTCTGAGCAAGCTCACTGTTCGGACCCCATTGGAAACACAGTAGTGTAGAAGAGTTCTCTTTTCTCAAAAGCAGAGTGTGTTTCTTGTAAGGCGAGCTAGCATTTTTTTCCCATCCTAAATGGAGCTGAATCACATGCAGTTTCTGATCCTACGAGCAAGAGTTGTTTTCTGGTAAGGAAAGTCACTATTGCGCTCCCATTGCCATACACAGTGCAAATAGCACTCGCATCTGTTCCCAGCAAGTACAGTGTATTGGACTGAAGAGAAGCTACTGTTCTTGTCAGTTTCCTAAGCAGAGTTGAACTAGATATGGCCCGTGTGTGTAGGAAGCACAGTTCTTTTGTTCTGTGCAAGCACAATGTTCGGACCCTATAGGAAACACAGTAGAGTAGAAGACTGCTCTTTTCTCAAAAGCAGAGTGTGTTTCTTGTAAGGCGAGCTAGCGTTTGTTTCCCAGTCCTAAATGGAGTTGAATCACATGCAGTTTTTGGTCCTACGAGCAAGAGTTGTTTTCTGGTAATAAAGTCACTATTGCGCTCCCATTGCCATACACAGTGCAAATAGAACTCGCATCTGTTCCCAGCAAGTACAGTGTATTGGACTGAAGCGGAGCTACTGTTCTTGTCAGTTTCCTAAGCAGATTTGAACTAGATATGGCCCGTGTGTGTAGGAAGCACAGTTCTTTTGTTCTGAGCAAGCTCACTGTTCAAACTCCATAAGAAACACAGTAGAGTAGAAGAGTGCTCTTTTCTCAAAAGCAGAGTGTGTTTCTTGTAAGGCGAGCTAGTGTTTGTTTCCCAGTCAGAAATGGAGTTGAATCCCATGCAGTTTCTGGTCCTACGAGCAAGAGGTGTTTTCTGGTAAGGAAAGTCACTATTGCGCTCCCATTTCCATACACAGTGCAAATAGCACTCGCGTCTGTTCCCAGCAAGTATAGTGTATTGGACTGAAGCGGAGCTACTGTTCTTGTCAGTTTCCTAAGCAGAGATGAACTAGATATGGCCCGCGTGTGTAAGAAGCACAGTTCTTTTGTTCTGAGCAAGCTCACTGTTCAGACCCCCTAGGAAACACAGTAGAGTAGATGACTGCTCTGTTCTCAAAAGCAGAGTGTGTTTCTTGTAAGGCGAGCTAGCGTTTGTTTCCCAGTCCTAAATGGAGTTGAATCACATCCAGTTTTTGGTCCTACGAGCAACAGTTGTTTTCTGGTAATAAAGTCACTATTGCGCTCCCATTGCCATACACAGTGCAAATAGCACTCGCATCTGTTCCCAGCAAGTACAGTGTATTGGACTGAAGCGGAGCTACTGTTCTTGTCAGTTTCCTAAGCAGAGTTGAACTAGATATGGCCCGTGTGTGTAGGAAGCACAGTTCTTTTGTTCTGAGCAAGCTCACTGTTCGGACACACAAGGAAACACAGTAGAGTAGAAGAGTGCTCTTTTCTGAAAAGCAGAGTGTGTTTCTTGTAAGGCGAGCTAGTGTTTGTTTCCCAGTCAGAAATGGAGTTGAATCCCATGCAGTTTCTGGTCCTACGACCAAGAGTTGTTTTCTGGTAAGGAAAGTCACTATTGCGCTCGCATTTCCATACACAGTGCAAATAGCACTCCTGTCTGTTCCCAGCAAGTACAGTGTATTGGACTGAAGCGTAGCTACTGTTCTTGTCAGTTTCCTAAGCAGAGTTGAACTAGATATGGCCCCTGTGTGTAGGAAGCACAGTTCTTTTGTTCTGAGCAAGCTCACTATTCGGACCCCATAGGAAACACAGTAGAGTAGAAGAGTGCTATTTTCTCAAAATCAGAGTGTCTTTCTTGTAAGGCGAGCTAGTGTTTGTTTCCCAGTCAGAAATGGAGTTGAATCCCATGCAGTTTCTGGTCCTATGAGCAAGAGTTGTTTTCTGATAAGATGAGTCACTATTGTGCTCCTATTGCCATACACAGGGCAAATAGCACTCGCGTCTGTTCCCAGCTAGTACAGTGTATTGGACTGAAGAGGAGCTACCGTTCTTGTCAGTTTCCTAAGCAGTGTTGAACTAGATATGGCCCGTGTGTGTAGGAAGCACAGTTCTTTTGTTCTGAGCAAGCTCACTGTTCGGACCCCATAGGAAACACAGTAGAGTAGAATAGTGCTCTTTTCTCAAAAGCAGAGTGTGTTTCTTGTAAGGCGAGCTAGTGTTTGTTTCCCAGTCAGAAATGGAGTTGAATCCCATGCAGTTTCTGGTCCTACGAGCAAGAGTTGTTTTCTGGTAAAGAAAGTCACTATTGTGCTCCCATTTTCATACACAGTGCAAATAGCACTCGAGTCTGTTCCCAGCAAGTACAGTGAATTCGACTGAAGCGTAGCTACTGTTCTTGTCAGTTTCCTAAGCAGAGTTGAACTAGATATGGCCCCTGTGTGTAGGAAGCACAGTTCTTTTGTTCTGAGCAAGCTCACTATTCGGACCCCATAGGAAACACAGTAGAGTAGAAGAGTGCTCTTTTCTCAAAATCAGAGTGTCTTTATTGTAAGGAGAGCTTGTGTTTGTTTCCCAGTCAGAAATGGAGTTGAATCCCATGCAGTTTCTGGTGCTATGAGCAAGAGTTTTTTTCTGATAAGAAGAGACACTATTGTGCTCCTATTGCCATACACAGTGCAAATAGCACTGGTGTCTGTTCCCAGCAAGTACAGTGTATTGGACTGAATAGGAGCTACTGTTCTTGTCAGTTTCCTAAGCAGAGTTGAACTACATATGGTCCGTGTGTGTAGGAAGCACAGTTCTTTTGTTCTGAGCAAGCTCACTGTTCGGACCCCATAGGAAACACAGTAGAGTAGAAGACTGCTCTTTTCTCAAAAGCAGAGTGTGTTTCTTGAAAGGCGAGCTAGCGTTTGGTTCCCAGTCCTAAATGGAGTTGAATCACATGCAGTTTTTGGTCCTACGAGCAAGAGTTGTTTTCTGGTAATAAAGTCACTGTTGCGCTCCCATTGCCATACACAGTGTAAATAGCACTCGCATCTGTTCCCAGCAAGTACAGTGTATTTGACTGAAGCGGAGCTACTGTTCTTCTCAGTTTGCTAAGTAGAGTTGAACTAGATATGGCCGCTGTGTGTAGGAAGCACAGTTCTTTTGTTCTGAGCAAGCTCAGTATTTGGACCCCAAAGGAAACACAGTAGAGTAGAAGAGTGCTCTTTTCTCAAAAGCAGAGTGTGTTTCTTGTAAGGCGAGCTAGTGTTTGTTTCCCAGTCAGAAATGGAGTTGAATCCCATGCAGTTTCTGGTCCTATGAGTAAGAGTTGTTTTCTGATAAGATGAGTCACTATTGTGCTCCTATTGCCATACACAGGGCAAATAGCACTCGCGTCTGTTCCCAGCTAGTACAGTGTATTGTGCTGAAGAGGAGCTACCGTTCTTGTCAGTTTCCTAAGCAGTGTTGAACTAGATATGGCCCGTGTGTGTAGGAAGCACAGTTCTTTTGTTCTGAGTAAGCTCACTGTTCGGACCCCATAGGAAACACACTAAAGTAGAAGAGTGCTCTTTTCTCAAAAGCAGAGTGTGTTTCTTGTAAGGCGAGCTAGCGTTTGTTTCCCAGTCCTAAATGGAGTTGAATCACATGCAGTTTTTGGTCCTACGAGCAAGAGTTGTTTTCTGGTAATAAAGTCACTATTGCGCTCCCATTGCCATACACAGTGCAAATAGGACTCGCATCTGTTCCCAGCAAGTACAGTGTATTGGACTGAAGCAGATCTACTGTTCTTGTCAGTTTCCTAAGCAGAGTTGAACTAGATATGGCCCGTGTGTGTAGGAAGCACAGTACTTTTGTTCTGATCAAGCTCACTGTTCAGACCCCCTAGAAAACACAGTAGAGTAGAAGAGTGCTCTTTTCTCAAAAGCAGAGTGTGTTTTTTGTAAGGCGAGATAGCGATTGTTTCCCAGTCCTAAATGGAGTTGAATCACATGCAGTTTTTTGTCCTACGACCAAGAGTTGTTTTCTGGTAAGGAAAGTCACTATTGCGCTCCCATTTCCATACACAGTGCAAATAGCACTCGCGTCTGTTCCCTGCAAGTACAGTGTATTGGACTGAAGCGTAGCTACTGTTCTTGTCAGTTTCCTAAGCAGAGTTGAACTAGATATGGCCCCTGTGTGTAGGAAGCACAGTTCTTTTGTTCTGAGCAAGCTCACTATTCGGACCCCATAGGAAACACAGTAAAGTAGAAGAGTGCTCTTTTCTCAAAATCAGAGTGTCTTTCTTGTAAGGAGAGCTAGTGTTTGTTTCCCAGTCAGAAATGGAGTTGAATCCCATGCAGTTTCTGGTCCTATGAGCAAGAGTTGTTTTCTGATAAGAAGGGTCACTATTGTGCTCCTATTGCCATACACAGTGCAAATAGGACTCACCTCTGTTCCCAGCAATTACAGTGTATTGGACTGAATGGGAGCTACTGTTCTTGTCAGTTTCCTAAGCAGAGTTGAACTACATATGGTCCGTGTGTGTAGGAAGCACAGTTCTTTTGTTCTGAGCAAGCTCACTGTTCGGACCCCATTGGAAACACAGTAGTGTAGAAGAGTTCTCTTTTCTCAAAAGCAGAGTGTGTTTCTTGTAAGGCGAGCTAGCATTTTTTTCCCATCCTAAATGGAGCTGAATCACATGCAGTTTCTGGTCCTACGAGCAAGAGTTGTTTTCTGGTAAGGAAAGTCACTATTGCGCTCCCATTGCCATACACAGTGCAAATAGCACTCGAATCTGTTCCCAGCAAGTACAGTGTATTGGACTGAAGAGAAGCTACTGTTCTTGTCAGTTTCCTAAGCAGAGTTGAACTAGATATGGCCCGTGTGTGTAGGAAGCACAGTTCTTTTGTTCTGTGCAAGCACAATGTTCGGACCCTATAGGAAACACAGTAGAGTAGAAGACTGCTCTTTTCTCAAAAGCAGAGTGTGTTTCTTGTAATGCGAGCTAGCGTTTGTTTCCCAGTCCTAAATGGAGTTGAATCACATGCAGTTTTTGGTCCTACGAGCAAGAGTTGTTTTCTGGTAATAAAGTCACTATTGCGCTCCCATTGCCATACACAGTGCAAATAGAACTCGCATCTGTTCCCAGCAAGTACAGTGTATTGGACTGAAGCGGAGCTACTGTTCTTGTCAGTTTCCTAAGCAGATTTGAACTAGATATGGCCCGTGTGTGTAGGAAGCACAGTTCTTTTGTTCTGAGCAAGCTCACTGTTCAAACTCCATAAGAAACACAGTAGAGTAGAAGAGTGCTCTTTTCTCAAAAGCAGAGTGTGTTTCTTGTAAGGCGAGCTAGTGTTTGTTTCCCAGTCAGAAATGGAGTTGAATCCCATGCAGTTTCTGGTCCTACGAGCAAGAGGTGTTTTCTGGTAAGGAAAGTCACTATTGCGCTCCCATTTCCATACACAGTGCAAATAGCACTCGCGTCTGTTCCCAGCAAGTATAGTGTATTGGACTGAAGCGGAGCTACTGTTCTTGTCAGTTTCCTAAGCAGAGATGAACTAGATATGGCCCGCGTGTGTAAGAAGCACAGTTCTTTTGTTCTGAGCAATCTCACTGTTCAGACCCCCTAGGAAACACAGTAGAGTAGATGACTGCTCTGTTCTCAAAAGCAGAGTGTGTTTCTTGTAAGGCGAGCTAGCGTTTGTTTCCCAGTCCTAAATGGAGTTGAATCACATCCAGTTTTTGGTCCTACGAGCAACAGTTGTTTTCTGGTAATAAAGTCACTATTGCGCTCCCATTGCCATACACAGTGCAAATAGCACTCGCATCTGTTCCCAGCAAGTACAGTGTATTGGACTGAAGCGGAGCTACTGTTCTTGTCAGTTTCCTAAGCAGAGTTGAACTAGATATGGCCCGTGTGTGTAGGAAGCACAGTTCTTTTGTTCTGAGCAAGCTCACTGTTCGGACACACAAGGAAACACAGTAGAGTAGAAGAGTGCTCTTTTCTGAAAAGCAGAGTGTGTTTCTTGTAAGGCGAGCTAGTGTTTGTTTCCCAGTCAGAAATGGAGTTGAATCCCATGCAGTTTCTGGTCCTACGAGCAAGAGTTGTTTTCTGGTAAGGAAAGTCACTATTGCGCTCCCATTTCCATACACAGTGCAAATAGCACTCCTGTCTGTTCCCAGCAAGTACAGTGTATTGGACTGAAGCGTAGCTACTGTTCTTGTCAGTTTCCTAAGCAGAGTTGAACTAGATATGGCCCCTGTGTGTAGGAAGCACAGTTCTTTTGTTCTGAGCAAGCTCACTATTCGGACCCCATAGGAAACACAGTAGAGTAGAAGAGTGCTCTTTTCTCAAAATCAGAGTGTCTTTCTTGTAAGGCGAGCTAGTGTTTGTTTCCCAGTCAGAAATGGAGTTGAATCCCATGCAGTTTCTGGTCCTATGAGCAAGAGTTGTTTTCTGATAAGAAGAGACACTATTGTGCTCCTATTGCCATACACAGTGCAAACAGAACTGGCGTCTGTTCCCAGCAAGTACAGTGTATTGGACTGAAGTGGAGCTACTGTTCTTGTCAGTTTCCTAAGCAGAGTTGAACTACATATGGTCCGTGTGTGTAGGAAGCACAGTTCTTTTGTTCTGAGCAAGCTCACTGTTCAGACCCCATAGGAAACACAGTAGAGTAGAAGAGTGCTCTTTTCTCAAAAGCAGAGTGTGTTTCTTGTAAGGCGAGCTAGCATTTGTTTGCCAGTCCTAAATGGAGCTGAATCATATGCAGTTTCTGATCCTACGAGCAAGAGTTGTTTTCTGGTAAGGAAAGTCACTATTGTGCTCCCATTGCCATACACAGTGCTAATAGCACTCGCATCTGTTCCCACCAAGTACAGTGTATTGGACTGAAGCGGAGCTACTGTTCTTGTCAGTTTCCTAAGCAGAGTTGAACTAGATATGGCCCGTGTGTGTAGGAAGCACAGTTCTTTTGTTCTGAGCAAGCTCAATGTTCGGACCCCATAGGAAACACAGTAGAGTAGAAGAATGCTCTTTTCTCAAAAGCAGAGTGTTTCTTGTAAGGTGAGCTAGCGTTTGTTTCCCAGTCCTAAATGGAGTTGAATCACATGCAGTTTTTGGTCCTACGAGCAAGAGTTGTTTTCTGGTAATAAAGTCACTGTTGTGCTCCCAATGCCATACACAGTGTAAATAGCACTCGCATCTGTTCCCAGCAAGTACAGTGTATTTGACTGAAGCGGAGCTACCGTTCTTCTCAGTTTGCTAAGCAGAGTTGAACTAGATATGGCCGCTGTGTGTAGGAAGCACAGTTCTTTTGTTCTGAGCAAGCTCACTATTCGGACCCCATAGGAAACACAGTAGAGTAGAAGAGTGCTCTTTTCTTAAAAGCAGAGTGTGTTTCTTGTAAGGCGAGCTAGTGTTTGTTTCCCAGTCAGAAATGGAGTTGAATCCCATGCAGTTTCTTGTCCTATGAGTAAGAGTTGTTTTCTGATAAGAAGAGTCACTATTGTGCTCCTATTGACATACACAGGGCAAATAGCACTCGCGTCTGTTCCCAGCTAGTACAGTGTATTGGACTGAAGAGGATCTACCGTTGTTGTCAGTTTCCTAAGCAGTGTTGAACTAGATATGGCCCGTGTGTGTAGGAAGCACAGTTCTTTTGTTCTGAGCAAGCTCACTGTTTGGACCCCATAGGAAACACAGTAGAGTAGAAGAGTGCTCTTTTCTCAAAAGCAGAGTGTGTTTCTTGTAAGGCGAGCTAGCGTTTGTTTCCCAGTCCTAAATGGAGTTGAATCCCATGCAGTTTTTGGTCCTAGGAGCAAGAGTTGTTTTCTGGTAATAAAGTCACTATTGCGCTCCCATTGCCATACACAGTGCAAATAGCACTCGCATCTGTTCCCAGCAAGTACAGTGTATTGGACTGAAGCGGAGCTACTGTTCTTCTCAGTTTGCTAAGCAGAGTTGAACTAGATATGGCCGCTGTGTGTAGGAAGCACAGTTCTTTTGTTCTGAGCAAGCTCAGTATATGGACCCCAAAGGAAACACAGTAGAGTAGAAGAGTGCTCTTTTCTCAAAAGCAGAGTGTGTTTCTTGTAAGGCGAGCTAGTGTTTGTTTCCCAGTCAGAAATGGAGTTGAATCCCATGCAGTTTCTGGTCCTATGAGTAAGAGTTGTTTTCTGACAAGATGAGTCACTATTGTGCTCCTATTGCCATACACAGGGCAAATAGCACTCGCGTCTGTTCCCAGCTAGTACAGTGTATTGGACTGAAGAGGAGCTACCGTTCTTGTCAGTTTCCTAAGCAGTGTTGAACTAGATATGGCCCGTGTGTGTAGGAAGCACAGTTCTTTTGTTCTGAGCAAGCTCACTGTTCGGACCCCATAGGAAACACAGTAGAGTAGAAGACTGCTCTTTTCTCAAAAGCAGAGTGTGTTTCTTGTAAGGCGAGCTAGCGTTTGTTTCCCAGTCCTAAATGGAGTTGAATCACATGCAGTTTTTGGTCCTACGAGCAAGAGTTGTTTTCTGGTAATAAAGTCACTAGTGCGCTCCCATTGCCTTACACAGTGCAAATAGCACTCGCATCTGTTCCCAGCAAATACAGTGTATTGGACTGAAGCAGAGCTACTGTTCTTGTCAGTTTCCTAAGCAGAGTTGAACTAGATATGGCCCCTGTGTGTAGGAAGCACAGTTCTTTTGTTCTGAGCAAGCTCACTATTCGGAACCCATAGGAAACACAGTAAAGTAGAAGAGTGCTCTTTTCTCAAAATCAGAGTGTCTTTCTTGTAAGGAGTGCTTGTGTTTGTTTCCCAGTCAGAAATGGAGTTGAATCCCATGCAGTTTCTGGTCCTATGAGCAAGAGTTGTTTTCTGATAAGAAGAGACACTATTGTGCTCCTATTGCCATACACAGTGCAAATAGCACTGGCGTCTGTTCCCAGCAAGTACAGTGTATTGGACTGAATAGGAGCTACTGTTCTTGTCAGTTTTCTAAGCAGAGTTGAACTACATATGGTCCGTGTGTGTAGGAAGCACAGTTCTTTTGTTCTGAGCAAGCTCACTGTTCGGACCCCATAGGAAACACAGTAGAGTAGAAGACTGCTCTGTTCTCAAAAGCTGAGTGTGTTTCTTGTAAGGCAAGCTAGCGTTTGTTTCCCAGTCCTAAATTGAGTTGAATCACATCCAGTTTTTGGTCCTACGAGCAAGAGTTGTTTTCTGGTAATAAAGTCACTATTGCACCACCATTGGCATACACATTGCAAATAGCACTCGCATCTGTTCCCACCAAGTACAGTGTATTGGACTGAAGCGGAGCTACTGTTCTTGTCAGTTTCCTAAGCAGAGTTGAACTAGATATGGACCGTGTGTGTAGGAAGCACAGTTCTTTTGTTCTGAGCAAGCTCAATGTTCGGACCCCATAGGAAACACAGTAGAGTAGAAGAATGCTCTTTTCTCAAAAGCAGAGTGTGTTTCTTGTAAGGTGAGCTAGCGTTTGTTTCCCAGTCCTAAATGGAGTTGAATCACATGCAGTTTTTGGTCCTACGAGCAAGAGTTGTTTTCTGGTAATAAAGTCACTGTTGTGCTCCCAATGCCATACACAGTGTAAATAGCACTCGCATCTGTTCCCAGCAAGTACAGTGTATTTGACTGAAGCGGAGCTACCGTTCTTCTCAGTTTGCTAAGCAGAGTTGAACTAGATATGGCCGCTGTGTGTAGGAAGCACAGTTCTTTTGTTCTGAGCAAGCTCACTATTCGGACCCTATAGGAAACACAGTAGAGTAGAAGAGTGCTCTTTTCTTAAAAGCAGAGTGTGTTTCTTGTAAGGCGAGCTAGTGTTTGTTTCCCAGTCAGAAATGGAGTTGAATCCCATGCAGTTTCTTGTCCTATGAGTAAGAGTTGTTTTCTGATAAGAAGAGTCACTATTGTGCTCCTATTGACATACACAGGGCAAATAGCACTCGCGTCTGTTCCCAGCTAGTACAGTGTATTGGACTGAAGAGGAGCTACCGTTGTTGTCAGTTTCCTAAGCAGTGTTGAACTAGATATGGCCCGTGTGTGTAGGAAGCAGAGTTCTTTTGTTCTGAGCAAGCTCACTGTTTGGACCCCATAGGAAACACAGTAGAGTAGAAGAGTGCTCTTTTCTCAAAAGCAGAGTGTGTTTCTTGTAAGGCGAGCTAGCGTTTGTTTCCCAGTCCTAAATGGAGTTGAATCCCATGCAGTTTTTGGTCCTAGGAGCAAGAGTTGTTTTCTGGTAATAAAGTCACTATTGCGCTCCCATTGCCATACACAGTGCAAATAGCACTCGCATCTGTTCCCAGCAAGTACAGTGAATTGGACTGAAGCGGAGCTACTGTTCTTCTCAGTTTGCTAAGCAGAGTTGAACTAGATATGGCCGCTGTGTGTAGGAAGCACAGTTCTTTTGTTCTGAGCAAGCTCAGTATATGGACCCCAAAGGAAACACAGTAGAGTAGAAGAGTGTTCTTTTCTCAAAAGCAGAGTGTGTTTCTTGTAAGGCGAGCTAGTGTTTGTTTCCCAGTCAGAAATGGAGTTGAATCCCATGCAGTTTCTGGTCCTATGAGTAAGAGTTGTTTTCTGATAAGATGAGTCACTATTGTGCTCCTATTGCCATACACAGGGCAAATAGCACTCGCGTCTGTTCCCAGCTAGTACAGTGTATTGGACTGAAGAGGAGCTACCGTTCTTGTCAGTTTCCTAAACAGAGTTGAACTAGATATGGCCCCTGTGTGTAGGAAGCACAGTTCTTTTATTCTGAGCAAGCTCACTATTCGGACCCCATAGGAAACACAGTAAAGTAGAAGAGTGCTCTTTTCTCAAAATCAGAGTGTCTTTCTTGTAAGGCGAGCTAGTGTTTGTTTCCCAGTCAGAAATGGAGTTGAATCCCATGCAGTTTCTGGTCCTATGAGCAAGAGTTGTTTTCTGATAAGAAGGGTCACTATTGTGCTCCTATTGCCATACACAGTGCAAATAGGACTCGTATCTGTTCCCAGCAATTACAGTGTATTGGACAGAATGGGAGCTACTGTTCTTGTCAGTTTCCTAAGCAGAGTTGAACTACATATGGTCCGTGCGTGTAGGAAGCACAGTTCTTTTGTTCTGAGCAAGCTCACTGTTCGGACCCCATTGGAAACACAGTAGTGTAGAAGAGTACTCTTTTCACAAAAGCAGAGTGTGTTTCCTGTAAGGCGAGCTAGCATTTTTTTCCCATCCTAAATGGAGCTGAATCACATGCAGTTTCTGGTCCTACGAGCAAGAGTTGTTTTCTGGTAAGGAAAGTCATTATTGCACTCCCATTGCCATACACAGTGCAAATAGCCCTCGCATCTGTTCCCAGCTAGTACAGTGTATTGGACTGAAGAGGAGCTACCGTTGTTGTCAGTTTCCTAAGCAGTGTTGAACTAGATATGGCCCGTGTGTGTAGGAAGCACAGTTCTTTTGTTCTGAGCAAGCTCACTGTTCGGACCCCATAGGAAACACAGTAGAGTAGAAGACTGCTCTTTTCTCAAAAGCAGAGTGTGTTTCTTGTAAGGCGAGCTAGCGTTTGTTTCCCAGTCCTAAATGGAGTTGAATCACATGCAGTTTTTGGTCCTACGAGCAAGAGTTGTTTTCTGGTAATAAAGTCACTAGTGCGCTCCCATTGCCTTACACAGTGCAAATAGCACTCGCATCTGTTCCCAGCAAGTACAGTGTATTGGACTGAAGCAGAGCTACTGTTCTTGTCAGTTTCCTAAGCAGAGTTGAACTAGATATGGCCCGTGTGTGTAGGAAGCACAGTACTTTTGTTCTGATCAAGCTCACTGTTCAGACCCCCTAGAAAACACAGTAGAGTAGAAGCGTGCTCTTTTCTCAAAAGCAGAGTGTGTTTTTTGTAAGGCGAGATAGCGTTTGTTTCCCAGTCCTAAATGGAGTATAATCACATGCAGTTTTTTGTCCTACGACCAAGAGTTGTTTTCTGGTAGGGAAAGTCACTATTGCGCTCCCATTTCTATACACAGTGCAAATAGCACTCGCGTCTGCTCCCAGCAAGTACAGTGTATTGGACTGAAGCGTAGCTACTGTTCTTGTCAGTTTCCTAAGCAGAGTTGAACTAGATATGGCCGCTGTGTGTAGGAAGCACAGTTCTTTTGTTCTGAGCAAGCTCAGTATTTGGACCCCATGGGAAACTCAGTAGAGTAGAAGAATGCTATTTTCTCAAAATCAGAGAGTCTTTCTTGTAAGGCAAGCTAGTGTTTGTTTCCCAGTCAGAAATGGAGTTGAATCCCATGCAGTTTCTTCTCCTATGACTAAGAGTTGTTTTCTGATAAGAAGAGTCACTATTGTGCTCCTATTGCCATACACAGGGCAAATAGCACTCGCGTCTGTTCCCAGCTAGTACAGTGTATTGGACTGAAGAAGAGCTACCGTTCTTGTCAGTTTCCTAAACAGAGTTGAACTAGATATGGCCCGTGTGTGTAGGAAGCACAGTTCTTTTGTTCTGAGCAAGCTCACTGTTCGGACCCCATAGGAAACACAGTAGAGTAGAAGACTGCTCTGTTCTCAAAAGCAGAGTGTGTTTCTTGTAAGGCAAGCTAGCGTTTGTTTCCCAGTCCTAAATGGAGTTGAATCACATCCAGTTTTTGGTCCTACGAGCAACAGTTGTTTTCTGGTAATAAAGTCACTATTGCGCTCCCATTGCCATACACAGTGCAAATAGCACTCGCATCTGTTCCCAGCAAGTACAGTGTATTGGACTGAAGCGGAGCTACTGTTCTTGTCAGTTTCCTAAGCAGAGTTGAACTAGATATGGCCCGTGTGTGTAGGAAGCACAGTTCTTTTGTTCTGAGCAAGCTCACTGTTCGGACACACAAGGAAACACAGTAGAGTAGAAGAGTGCTCTTTTCTGAAAAGCAGAGTGTGTTTCTTGTAAGGCGAGCTAGTGTTTGTTTCCCAGTCAGAAATGGAGTTGAATCCCATGCAGTTTCTGGTCCTACGAGCAAGAGTTGTTTTCTGGTAAGGAAAGTCACTATTGCGCTCGCATTTCCATACACAGTGCAAATAGCACTCCTGTCTGTTCCCAGCAAGTACAGTGTATTGGACTGAAGCGTAGCTACTGTTCTTGTCAGTTTCCTAAGCAAAGTTGAACTAGATATGGCCCCTGTGTGTAGGAAGCACAGTTCTTTTGTTCTGAGCAAGCTCACTATTCGGACCCCATAGGAAACACAGTAGAGTAGAAGAGTGCTCTTTTCTCAAAATCAGAGTGTCTTTCTTGTAAGGCGAGCTAGTGTTTGTTTCCCAGTCAGAAATGGAGTTGAATCCCATGCAGTTTCTGGTCCTATGAGCAAGAGTTGTTTTCTGATAAGAAGAGACACTATTGTGCTCCTATTGCCATACACAGTGCAAACAGAACTGGCGTCTGTTCCCAGCAAGTACAGTGTATTGGACTGAAGTGGAGCTACTGTTCTTGTCAGTTTCCTAAGCAGAGTTGAACTACATATGGTCCGTGTGTGTAGGAAGCACAGTTCTTTTGTTCTGAGCAAGCTCACTGTTCAGACCCCATAGGAAACACAGTAGAGTAGAAGAGTGCTCTTTTCTCAAAAGCAGAGTGTGTTTCTTGTAAGGCGAGCTAGCATTTGTTTGCCAGTCCTAAATGGAGCTGAATCATATGCAGTTTCTGATCCTACGAGCAAGAGTTGTTTTCTGATAAGGATAAGTCACTATTGTGCTCCCATTGCCATACACAGTGCTAATAGCACTCGCGTCTGTTCCCAGCAAGTACAGTGTATTGGACTGAAGAGGAGCTACTGTTCTTGTCAGTTTCCTAAGCAGAGTTGAACTAGATATGGCCCGTGTGTGTAGGAAGCACAGTTCTTTTGTTCTGAGCAATCACAATGTTCGGACCCCATAGGAAACACAGTGGAGTAGAAGACTGCTCTTTTTCTCAAAAGCAGAGTGTGTTTGTTGTAAGGCAAGCTAGAGTTTGTATCCCAGTCCTAAATGGAGTTGAATCACATGCAGTTTTTGGTCCTACGAGCAAGAATTGTTTTCTGGTAATAAAGTCACTGTTGCGCTCCCATTGCCATACACAGTGTAAATAGCACTCGCATCTGTTCCCAGCAAGTACAGTGTATTTGACTGAAGCAGAGCTACTGTTCTTCTCAGTTTGCTAAGCAGAGTTGAACTAGATATGGCCGCTGTGTGTAGGAAGCACAGTTCTTTTGTTCTGAGCAAGCTCACTATTCGGTCCCCATAGGAAACACAGTAGAGTAGAAGAGTGCTCTTTTCTTAAAAGCAGAGTGTGTTTCTTGTAAGGCGAGCTAGTGTTTGTTTCCCAGTCAGAAATGGAGTTGAATCCCATGCAGTTTCTCGTCCTATGAGTAAGAGTTGTTTTCTGATAAGAAGAGTCACTATTGTGCTCCTATTGCCATACACAGGGCAAATAGCACTCGCGTCTGTTCCCAGCTAGTACAGTGTATTGGACTGAAGAGGAGCTACCGTTGTTGTCAGTTTCCTAAGCAGTGTTGAACGAGATATGGCCCGTGTGTGTAGGAAGCACAGTTCTTTTGTTCTGAGCAAGCTCACTGTTTGGACCCCATAGGAAACACAGTAGAGTAGAAGACTGCTCTTTTCTCAAAAGCAGAGTGTGTTTCTTGTAAGGCGAGCTAGCGTTTGTTTCCCAGTCCTAAATGGAGTTGAATCACATGCAGTTTTTGGTCCTACGAGCAAGAGTTGTTTTCTGGTAATAAAGTCACTAGTTCGCTCCCATTGCCTTACACAGTGCAAATAGCACTCGCATCTGTTCCCAGCAAATACAGTGTATTGGACTGAAGCAGAGCTACTGTTCTTGTCAGTTTCCTAAGCAGAGTTGAACTAGATATGGCCCGTGTGTGTAGGAAGCACAGTACTTTTGTTCTGATCAAGCTCACTGTTCAGACCACCTAGAAAACACAGTAGAGTAGAAGCGTGCTCTTTTCTCAAAAGCAGAGTGTGTTTTTTGTAAGGCGAGATAGCGTTTGTTTCCCAGTCCTAAATGGAGTTTAATCACATGCAGTTTTTTTCCTACGACCAAGAGTTGTTTTCTGGTAAGGAAAGTCACTATTGCGCTCCCATTTCTATACACAGTGCAAATAGCACTCGCGTCTGCTCCCAGCAAGTACAGTGTATTGGACTGAAGCGTAGCTTCTGTTCTTGTCAGTTTCCTAAGCAGAGTTGAACTAGATATGGCCCCTGTGTGTAGGAAGCACAGTTCTTTTGTTCTGAGCAAGCTCACTATTCGGACCCCATAGGAAACACAGTAAAGTAGAAGAGTGCTCTTTTCTCAAAATCAGAGTGTCTTTCTTGTAAGGAGTGCTTGTGTTTGTTTCCCAGTCAGAAATGGAGTTGAATCCCATGCAGTTTCTGGTCCTATGGGCAAGAGTTGTTTTCTGATAAGAAGAGACACTATTGTGCTCCTATTGCCATACACAGTGCAAATAGCACTCGCGTCTGTTCCCAGCTAGTACAGTGTATTGGACTGAAGAAGAGCTACCGTTCTTGTCAGTTTCCTAAACAGAGTTGAACTAGATATGGCCCGTGTGTGTAGGAAGCACAGTTCTTTTGTTCTGAGCAAGCTCACTGTTCGGACCTCATAGGAAACACAGTAGAGTAGAAGACTGCTCTGTTCTCAAAAGCTGAGTGTGTTTCTTGTAAGGCAAGCTAGCGTTTGTTTCCCAGTCCTAAATTGAGTTGAATCACATCCAGTTTTTGGTCCTACGAGCAAGAGTTGTTTTCTGGTAATAAAGTCACTATTGCGCTCCCATTGGCATACACATTGCAAATAGCACTCGCATCTGTTCCCACCAAGTACAGTGTATTGGACTGAAGCGGAGCTACTGTTCTTGTCAGTTTCCTAAGCAGAGTTGAACTAGATATGGCCCGTGTGTGTAGGAAGCACAGTTCTTTTGTTCTGAGCAAGCTCAATGTTCGGACCCCATAGGAAACACAGTAGAGTAGAAGAATGCTCTTTTCTCAAAAGCAGAGTGTGTTTCTTGTAAGGTGAGCTAGCGTTTGTTTCCCAGTCCTAAATGGAGTTGAATCACATGCAGTTTTTGGTCCTACGAGCAAGAGTTGTTTTCTGGTAATAAAGTCACTGTTGTGCTCCCAATGCCATACACAGTGTAAATAGCACTCGCATCTGTTCCCAGCAAGTACAGTGTATTTGACTGAAGCGGAGCTACCGTTCTTCTCAGTTTGCTAAGCAGAGTTGAACTAGATATGGCCGCTGTGTGTAGGAAGCACAGTTCTTTTGTTCTGAGCAAGCTCACTATTCGGACCCCATAGGAAACACAGTAGAGTAGAAGAGTGCTCTTTTCTTAAAAGCAGAGTGTGTTTCTTGTAAGGCGAGCTAGTGTTTGTTTCCCAGTCAGAAATGGAGTTGAATCCCATGCAGTTTCTTGTCCTATGAGTAAGAGTTGTTTTCTGATAAGAAGAGTCACTATTGTGCTCCTATTGACATACACAGGGCAAATAGCACTCGCGTCTGTTCCCAGCTAGTACAGTGTATTGGACTGAAGAGGAGCTACCGTTGTTGTCAGTTTCCTAAGCAGTGTTGAACTAGATATGGCCCGTGTGTGTAGGAAGCACAGTTCTTTTGTTCTGAGCAAGCTCACTGTTTGGACCCCATAGGAAACACAGTAGAGTAGAAGAGTGCTCTTTTCTCAAAAGCAGAGTGTGTTTCTTGTAAGGCGAGCTAGCGTTTGTTTCCCAGTCCTAAATGGAGTTGAATCCCATGCAGTTTTTGGTCCTAGGAGCAAGAGTTGTTTTCTGGTAATAAAGTCACTATTGCGCTCCCATTGCCATACACAGTGCAAATAGCACTCGCATCTGTTCCCAGCAAGTACAGTGTATTGGACTGAAGCGGAGCTACTGTTCTTCTCAGTTTGCTAAGCAGAGTTGAACTAGATATGGCCGCTGTGTGTAGGAAGCACAGTTCTTTTGTTCTGAGCAAGCTCAGTATATGGACCCCAAAGGAAACACAGTAGAGTAGAAGAGTGCTCTTTTCTCAAAAGCAGAGTGTGTTTCTTGTAAGGCGAGCTAGTGTTTGTTTCCCAGTCAGAAATGGAGTTGAATCCCATGCAGTTTCTGGTCCTATGAGTAAGAGTTGTTTTCTGATAAGATGAGTCACTATTGTGCTCCTATTGCCATACACAGGGCAAATAGCACTCGCGTCTGTTCCCAGCTAGTACAGTGTATTGGACTGAAGAGGAGCTACCGTTCTTGTCAGTTTCCTAAGCAGTGTTGAACTAGATATGGCCCGTGTGTGTAGGAAGCACAGTTCTTTTGTTCTGAGCAAGCTCACTGTTCGGACCCCATAGGAAACACAGTAGAGTAGAATAGTGCTCTTTTCTCAAAAGCAGAGTGTGTTTCTTGTAAGGCGAGCTAGTGTTTGTTTCCCAGTCAGAAATGGAGTTGAATCCCATGCAGTTTCTGGTCCTACGAGCAAGAGTTGTTTTCTGGTAAAGAAAGTCACTATTGTGCTCCCATTTTCATACACAGTGCAAATAGCACTCGAGTCTGTTCCCAGCAAGTACAGTGAATTGTACTGAAGCGTAGCTACTGTTCTTGTCAGTTTCCTAAGCAGAGTTGAACTAGATATGGCCCCTGTGTGTAGGAAGCACAGTTCTTTTGTTCTGAGCAAGCTCACTATTCGGACCCCATAGGAAACACAGTAGAGTAGAAGAGTGCTCTTTTCTCAAAATCAGAGTGTCTTTATTGTAAGGAGAGCTTGTGTTTGTTTCCCAGTCAGAAATGGAGTTGAATCCCATGCAGTTTCTGGTGCTATGAGCAAGAGTTTTTTTCTGATAAGAAGAGACACTATTGTGCTCCTATTGCCATACACAGTGCAAATAGCACTGGTGTCTGTTCCCAGCAAGTACAGTGTATTGGACTGAATAGGAGCTACTGTTCTTGTCAGTTTCCTAAGCAGAGTTGAACTACATATGGTCCGTGTGTGTAGGAAGCACAGTTCTTTTGTTCTGAGCAAGCTCACTGTTCGGACCCCATAGGAAACACAGTAGAGTAGAAGACTGCTCTTTTCTCAAAAGCAGAGTGTGTTTCTTGAAAGGCGAGCTAGCGTTTGGTTCCCAGTCCTAAATGGAGTTGAATCACATGCAGTTTTTGGTCCTACGAGCAAGAGTTGTTTTCTGGTAATAAAGTCACTGTTGCGCTCCCATTGCCATACACAGTGTAAATAGCACTCGCATCTGTTCCCAGCAAGTACAGTGTATTTGACTGAAGTGGAGCTACTGTTCTTCTCAGTTTGCTAAGCAGAGTTGAACTAGATATGGCCGCTGTGTGTAGGAAGCACAGTTCTTTTGTTCTGAGCAAGCTCAGTATTTGGACCCCAAAGGAAACACAGTAGAGTAGAAGAGTGCTCTTTTCTCAAAAGCAGAGTGTGTTTCTTGTAAGGCGAGCTAGTGTTTGTTTCCCAGTCAGAAATGGAGTTGAATCCCATGCAGTTTCTGGTCCTATGAGTAAGAGTTGTTTTCTGATAAGATGAGTCACTATTGTGCTCCTATTGCCATACACAGGGCAAATAGCACTCGCGTCTGTTCCCAGCTAGTACAGTGTATTGTGCTGAAGAGGAGCTACCGTTCTTGTCAGTTTCCTAAGCAGTGTTGAACTAGATATGGCCCGTGTGTGTAGGAAGCACAGTTCTTTTGTTCTGAGTAAGCTCACTGTTCGGACCCCATAGGAAACACACTAAAGTAGAAGAGTGCTCTTTTCTCAAAAGCAGAGTGTGTTTCTTGTAAGGCGAGCTAGCGTTTGTTTCCCAGTCCTAAATGGAGTTGAATCACATGCAGTTTTTGGTCCTACGAGCAAGAGTTGTTTTCTGGTAATAAAGTCACTATTGCGCTCCCATTGCCATACACAGTGCAAATAGGACTCGCATCTGTTCCCAGCAAGTACAGTGTATTGGACTGAAGCAGATCTACTGTTCTTGTCAGTTTCCTAAGCAGAGTTGAACTAGATATGGCCCGTGTGTGTAGGAAGCACAGTACTTTTGTTCTGATCAAGCTCACTGTTCAGACCCCCTAGAAAACACAGTAGAGTAGAAGAGTGCTCTTTTCTCAAAAGCAGAGTGTGTTTTTTGTAAGGCGAGATAGCGATTGTTTCCCAGTCCTAAATGGAGTTGAATCACATGCAGTTTTTTGTCCTACGACCAAGAGTTGTTTTCTGGTAAGGAAAGTCACTATTGCGCTCCCATTTCCATACACAGTGCAAATAGCACTCGCGTCTGTTCCCTGCAAGTACAGTGTATTGGACTAAAGCGTAGCTACTGTTCTTGTCAGTTTCCTAAGCAGAGTTGAACTAGATATGGCCCCTGTGTGTAGGAAGCACAGTTCTTTTGTTCTGAGCAAGCTCACTATTCGGACCCCATAGGAAACACAGTAAAGTAGAAGAGTGCTCTTTTCTCAAAATCAGAGTGTCTTTCTTGTAAGGAGAGCTAGTGTTTGTTTCCCAGTCAGAAATGGAGTTGAATCCCATGCAGTTTCTGGTCCTATGAGCAAGAGTTGTTTTCTGATAAGAAGGGTCACTATTGTGCTCCTATTGCCATACACAGTGCAAATAGGACTCACCTCTGTTCCCAGCAATTACAGTGTATTGGACTGAATGGGAGCTACTGTTCTTGTCAGTTTCCTAAGCAGAGTTGAACTACATATGGTCCGTGTGTGTAGGAAGCACAGTTCTTTTGTTCTGAGCAAGCTCACTGTTCGGACCCCATTGGAAACACAGTAGTGTAGAAGAGTTCTCTTTTCTCAAAAGCAGAGTGTGTTTCTTGTAAGGCGAGCTAGCATTTTTTTCCCATCCTAAATGGAGCTGAATCACATGCAGTTTCTGATCCTACGAGCAAGAGTTGTTTTCTGGTAAGGAAAGTCACTATTGCGCTCCCATTGCCATACACAGTGCAAATAGCACTCGCATCTGTTCCCAGCAAGTACAGTGTATTGGACTGAAGAGAAGCTACTGTTCTTGTCAGTTTCCTAAGCAGAGTTGAACTAGATATGGCCCGTGTGTGTAGGAAGCACAGTTCTTTTGTTCTGTGCAAGCACAATGTTCGGACCCTATAGGAAACACAGTAGAGTAGAAGACTGCTCTTTTCTCAAAAGCAGAGTGTGTTTCTTGTAAGGCGAGCTAGCGTTTGTTTCCCAGTCCTAAATGGAGTTGAATCACATGCAGTTTTTGGTCCTACGAGCAAGAGTTGTTTTCTGGTAATAAAGTCACTATTGCGCTCCCATTGCCATACACAGTACAAATAGAACTCGCATCTGTTCCCAGCAAGTACAGTGTATTGGACTGAAGCGGAGCTACTGTTCTTGTCAGTTTCCTAAGCAGATTTGAACTAGATATGGCCCGTGTGTGTAGGAAGCACAGTTCTTTTGTTCTGAGCAAGCTCACTGTTCAAACTCCATAAGAAACACAGTAGAGTAGAAGAGTGCTCTTTTCTCAAAAGCAGAGTGTGTTTCTTGTAAGGCGAGCTAGTGTTTGTTTCCCAGTCAGAAATGGAGTTGAATCCCATGCAGTTTCTGGTCCTACGAGCAAGAGGTGTTTTCTGGTAAGGAAAGTCACTATTGCGCTCCCATTTCCATACACAGTGCAAATAGCACTCGCGTCTGTTCCCAGCAAGTATAGTGTATTGGACTGAAGCGGAGCTACTGTTCTTGTCAGTTTCCTAAGCAGAGATGAACTAGATATGGCCCGCGTGTGTAAGAAGCACAGTTCTTTTGTTCTGAGCAAGCTCACTGTTCAGACCCCCTAGGAAACACAGTAGAGTAGATGACTGCTCTGTTCTCAAAAGCAGAGTGTGTTTCTTGTAAGGCGAGCTAGCGTTTGTTTCCCAGTCCTAAATGGAGTTGAATCACATCCAGTTTTTGGTCCTACGAGCAACAGTTGTTTTCTGGTAATAAAGTCACTATTGCGCTCCCATTGCCATACACAGTGCAAATAGCACTCCCATCTGTTCCCAGCAAGTACAGTGTATTGGACTGAAGCGGAGCTACTGTTCTTGTCAGTTTCCTAAGCAGAGTTGAACTAGATATGGCCCGTGTGTGTAGGAAGCACAGTTCTTTTGTTCTGAGCAAGCTCACTGTTCGGACACACAAGGAAACACAGTAGAGTAGAAGAGTGCTCTTTTCTGAAAAGCAGAGTGTGTTTCTTGTAAGGCGAGCTAGTGTTTGTTTCCCAGTCAGAAATGGAGTTGAATCCCATGCAGTTTCTGGTCCTACGACCAAGAGTTGTTTTCTGGTAAGGAAAGTCACTATTGCGCTCGCATTTCCATACACAGTGCAAATAGCACTCCTGTCTGTTCCCAGCAAGTACAGTGTATTGGACTGAAGCGTAGCTACTGTTCTTGTCAGTTTCCTAAGCAGAGTTGAACTAGATATGGCCCCTGTGTGTAGGAAGCACAGTTCTTTTGTTCTGAGCAAGCTCACTATTCGGACCCCATAGGAAACACAGTAGAGTAGAAGAGTGCTCTTTTCTCAAAATCAGAGTGTCTTTCTTGTAAGGCGAGCTAGTGTTTGTTTCCCAGTCAGAAATGGAGTTGAATCCCATGCAGTTTCTGGTCCTATGAGCAAGAGTTGTTTTCTGATAAGAAGAGACACTATTGTGCTCCTATTGCCATACACAGTGCAAACAGAACTGGCGTCTGTTCCCAGCAAGTACAGTGTATTGGACTGAAGTGGAGCTACTGTTCTTGTCAGTTTCCTAAGCAGAGTTGAACTACATATGGTCCGTGTGTGTAGGAAGCACAGTTCTTTTGTTCTGAGCAAGCTCACTGTTCAGACCCCATAGGAAACACAGTAGAGTAGAAGAGTGCTCTTTTCTCAAAAGCAGAGTGTGTTTCTTGTAAGGCGAGCTAGCATTTGTTTGCCAGTCCTAAATGGAGCTGAATCATATGCAGTTTCTGATCCTACGAGCAAGAGTTGTTTTCTGGTAAGGAAAGTCACTATTGTGCTCCCATTGCCATACACAGTGCTAATAGCACTCGCGTCTGTTCCCAGCAAGTACAGTGTATTGGACTGAAGAGGAGCTACTGTTCTTGTCAGTTTCCTAAGCAGAGTTGAACTAGATATGGCCCGTGTGTGTAGGAAGCACAGTTCTTTTGTTCTGAGCAAGCTCAATGTTCGGACCCCATAGGAAACACAGTGGAGTAGAAGACTGCTCTTTTTCTCAAAAGCAGAGTGTGTTTGTTGTAAGGCAAGCTAGAGTTTGTATCCCAGTCCTAAATGGAGTTGAATCACATGCAGTTTTTGGTCCTACGAGCAAGAATTGTTTTCTGGTAATAAAGTCACTGTTGCGCTCCCATTGCCATACACAGTGTAAATAGCACTCGCATCTGTTCCCAGCAAGAACAGTGTATTTGACTGAAGCGGAGCTACTGTTCTTCTCAGTTTGCTAAGCAGAGTTGAACTAGATATGGCCGCTGTGTGTAGGAAGCACAGTTCTTTTGTTCTGAGCAAGCTCACTGTTCGGACCCCATAGGAAACACAGTAGAGTAGAAGAGTGCTCTTTTCTTAAAAGCAGAGTGTGTTTCTTGTAAGGCGAGCTAGTGTTTGTTTCCCAGTCAGAAATGGAGTTGAATCCCATGCAGTTTCTCGTCCTATGAGTAAGAGTTGTTTTCTGATAAGAAGAGTCACTATTGTGCTCCTATTGACATACACAGGGCAAACAGCACTCGCGTCTGTTCCCAGCTAGTACAGTGTATTGGACTGAAGAGGATCTACCGTTGTTGTCAGTTTCCTAAGCAGTGTTGAACTAGATATGGCCCGTGTGTGTAGGAAGCACAGTTCTTTTGTTCTGAGCAAGCTCACTGTTTGGACCCCATAGGAAACACAGTAGAGTAGAAGACTGCTCTTTTCTCAAAAGCAGAGTGTGTTTCTTGTAAGGCGAGCTAGCGTTTGTTTCCCAGTCCTAAATGGAGTTGAATCACATGCAGTTTTTGGTCCTACGAGCAAGAGTTGTTTTCTGGTAATAAAGTCACTAGTTCGCTCCCATTGCCTTACACAGTGCAAATAGCACTCGCATCTGTTCCCAGCAAATACAGTGTATTGGACTGAAGCAGAGCTACTGTTCTTGTCAGTTTCCTAAGCAGTGTTGAACTAGATATGGCCCGTGTGTGTAGGAAGCACAGTACTTTTGTTCTGATCAAGCTCACTGTTCAGACCACCTAGAAAACACAGTAGAGTAGAAGCGTGCTCTTTTCTCAAAAGCAGAGTGTGTTTTTTGTAAGGCGAGATAGCGTTTGTTTCCCAGTCCTAAATGGAGTTTAATCACATGCAGTTTTTTTCCTACGACCAAGAGTTGTTTTCTGGTAAGGAAAGTCACTATTGCGCTCCCATTTCTATACACAGTGCAAATAGCACTCGCGTCTGCTCCCAGCAAGTACAGTGTATTGGACTGAAGCGTAGCTTCTGTTCTTGTCAGTTTCCTAAGCAGAGTTGAACTAGATATGGCCCCTGTGTGTAGGAAGCACAGTTCTTTTGTTCTGAGCAAGCTCACTATTCGGACCCCATAGGAAACACAGTAAAGTAGAAGAGTGCTCTTTTCTCAAAATCAGAGTGTCTTTCTTGTAAGGAGTGCTTGTGTTTGTTTCCCAGTCAGAAATGGAGTTGAATCCCATGCAGTTTCTGGTCCTATGAGCAAGAGTTGTTTTCTGATAAGAAGAGACACTATTGTGCTCCTATTGCCATACACAGTGCAAATAGCACTGGCGTCTGTTCCCAGCAAGTACAGTGTATTGGACTGAATAGGAGCTACTGTTCTTGTCAGTTTCCTAAGCAGAGTTGAACTAGATATGGCCCGTGTGTGTAGGAAGCACAGTTCTTTTGTTCTGAGCAAGCTCAATGTTCGGACCCCATAGGAAACACAGTAGAGTAGAAGAATGCTCTTTTCTCAAAAGCAGAGTGTGTTTCTTGTAAGGTGAGCTAGCGTTTGTTTCCCAGTCCTAAATGGAGTTGAATCACATGCAGTTTTTGGTCCTACGAGCAAGAGTTGTTTTCTGGTAATAAAGTCACTGTTGTGCTCCCAATGCCATACACAGTGTAAATAGCACTCGCATCTGTTCCCAGCAAGTACAGTGTATTTGACTGAAGCGGAGCTACTGTTCTTCTCAGTTTGCTAAGCAGAGTTGAACTAGATATGGCCGCTGTGTGTAGGAAGCACAGTTCTTTTGTTCTGAGCAAGCTCACTATTCGGACCCCATAGGAAACACAGTAGAGTAGAAGAGTGCTCTTTTCTTAAAAGCAGAGTGTGTTTCTTGTAAGGCGAGCTAGTGTTTGTTTCCCAGTCAGAAATGGAGTTGAATCCCATGCAGTTTCTTGTCCTATGAGTAAGAGTTGTTTTCTGATAAGAAGAGTCACTATTGTGCTCCTATTGACATACACAGGGCAAATAGCACTCGCGTCTGTTCCCAGCTAGTACAGTGTATTGGACTGAAGAGGAGCTACCGTTGTTGTCAGTTTCCTAAGCAGTGTTGAACTAGATATGGCCCGTGTGTGTAGGAAGCACAGTTCTTTTGTTCTGAGCAAGCTCACTGTTTGGACCCCATAGGAAACACAGTAGAGTAGAAGAGTGCTCTTTTCTCAAAAGCAGAGTGTGTTTCTTGTAAGGCGAGCTAGCGTTTGTTTCCCAGTCCTAAATGGAGTTGAATCCCATGCAGTTTTTGGTCCTAGGAGCAAGAGTTGTTTTCTGGTAATAAAGTCACTATTGCGCTCCCATTGCCATACACAGTGCAAATAGCACTCGCATCTGTTCCCAGCAAGTACAGTGTATTGGACTGAAGCGGAGCTACTGTTCTTCTCAGTTTGCTAAGCAGAGTTGAACTAGATATGGCCGCTGTGTGTAGGAAGCACAGTTCTTTTGTTCTGAGCAAGCTCAGTATATGGACCCCAAAGGAAACACAGTAGAGTAGAAGAGTGCTCTTTTCTCAAAAGCAGAGTGTGTTTCTTGTAAGGCGAGCTAGTGTTTGTTTCCCAGTCAGAAATGGAGTTGAATCCCATGCAGTTTCTGGTCCTATGAGTAAGAGTTGTTTTCTGATAAGATGAGTCACTATTGTGCTCCTATTGCCATACACAGGGCAAATAGCACTCGCGTCTGTTCCCAGCTAGTACAGTGTATTGGACTGAAGAGGAGCTACCGTTCTTGTCAGTTTCCTAAGCAGTGTTGAACTAGATATGGCCCGTGTGTGTAGGAAGCACAGTTCTTTTGTTCTGAGCAAGCTCACTGTTCGGACCCCATAGGAAACACAGTAGAGTAGAAGACTGCTCTTTTCTCAAAAGCAGAGTGTGTTTCTTGTAAGGCGAGCTAGCGTTTGTTTCCCAGTCCTAAATGGAGTTGAATCACATGCAGTTTTTGGTCCTACGAGCAAGAGTTGTTTTCTGGTAATAAAGTCACTAGTGCGCTCCCATTGCCTTACACAGTGCAAATAGCACTCGCATCTGTTCCCAGCAAATACAGTGTATTGGACTGAAGCAGAGCTACTGTTCTTGTCAGTTTCCTAAGCAGAGTTGAACTAGATATGGCCCGTGTGTGTAGGAAGCACAGTACTTTTGTTCTGATCAAGCTCACTGTTCAGACCACCTAGAAAACACAGTAGAGTAGAAGCGTGCTCTTTTCTCAAAAGCAGAGTGTGTTTTTTGTAAGGCGAGATAGCGTTTGTTTCCCAGTCATAAATGGAGTTTAATCACATGCAGTTTTTTTCCTACGACCAAGAGTTGTTTTCTGGTAAGGAAAGTCACTATTGCGCTCCCATTTCTATACACAGTGCAAATAGCACTCGCGTCTGCTCCCAGCAAGTACAGTGTATTGGACTGAAGCGTAGCTTCTGTTCTTGTCAGTTTCCTAAGCAGAGTTGAACTAGATATGGCCCCTGTGTGTAGGAAGCACAGTTCTTTTGTTCTGAGCAAGCTCACTATTCGGACCCCATAGGAAACACAGTAAAGTAGAAGAGTGCTCTTTTCTCAAAATCAGAGTGTCTTTCTTGTAAGGAGTGCTTGTGTTTGTTTCCCAGTCAGAAATGGAGTTGAATCCCATGCAGTTTCTGGTCCTATGAGCAAGAGTTGTTTTCTGATAAGAAGAGACACTATTGTGCTCCTATTGCCATACACAGTGCAAATAGCACTGGCGTCTGTTCCCAGCAAGTACAGTGTATTGGACTGAATAGGAGCTACTGTTCTTGTCAGTTTTCTAAGCAGAGTTGAACTACATATGGTCCGTGTGTGTAGGAAGCACAGTTCTTTTGTTCTGAGCAAGCTCACTGTTCGGACCCCTTAGGAAACACAGTAGAGTAGAAGACTGCTCTTTTCTCAAAAGCAGAGTGTGTTTCTTGTAAGGCGAACTATCGTTTGTTTCCCAGTCCTAAATGGAGTTGAATCACATGCAGTTTTTGGTCCTACGAGCAAGAGTTGTTTTCTGGTAATAAAGTCACTGTTGCGCTCCCATTGCCATACACAGTGTAAATAGCACTCGCATCTGTTCCCAGCAAGTACAGTGTATTTGACTGAAGCGGAGCTACTGTTCTTCTCAGTTTGCTAAGCAGAGTTGAACTAGATATGGCCGCTGTGTGTAGGAAGCACAGTTCTTTTGTTCTGAGCAACCTCATTATTTGGACCCCATGGGAAACACAGTAGAGTAGAAGAGTGCTATTTTCTCAAAATCAGAGAGTCTTTCTTGTAAGGCAAGCTAGTGTTTGTTTCCCAGTCAGAAATGGAGTTGAATCCCATTCAGTTTCTTGTCCTATGACTAAGAGTTGTTTTCTGATAAGAAGAGTCACTATTGTGCTCCTATTGCCATACACAGGGCAAATAGCACTCGCGTCTGTTCCCAGCTAGTACAGTGTATTGGACTGAAGAAGAGCTACCGTTCTTGTCAGTTTCCTAAACAGAGTTGAACTAGATATGGCCCGTGTGTGTAGGAAGCACAGTTCTTTTGTTCTGAGCAAGCTCACTGTTCGGACCCCATAGGAAACACAGTAGAGTAGAAGACTGCTCTGTTCTCAAAAGCTGAGTGTGTTTCTTGTAAGGCAAGCTAGCGTTTGTTTCCCAGTCCTAAATTGAGTTGAATCACATCCAGTTTTTGGTCCTACGAGCAAGAGTTGTTTTCTGGTAATAAAGTCACTATTGCACTCCCATTGGCATACACATTGCAAATAGCACTCGCATCTGTTCCCACCAAGTACAGTGTATTGGACTGAAGCGGAGCTACTGTTCTTGTCAGTTTCCTAAGCAGAGTTGAACTAGATATGGCCCGTGTGTGTAGGAAGCACAGTTCTTTTGTTCTGAGCAAGCTCAATGTTCGGACCCCATAGGAAACACAGTAGAGTAGAAGAATGCTCTTTTCTCAAAAGCAGAGTGTGTTTCTTGTAAGGTGAGCTAGCGTTTGTTTCCCAGTCCTAAATGGAGTTGAATCCCATGCAGTTTTTGGTCCTACGAGCAAGAGTTGTTTTCTGGTAATAAAGTCACTGTTGTGCTCCCAATGCCATACACAGTGTAAATAGCACTCGCATCTGTTCCCAGCAAGTACAGTGTATTTGACTGAAGCGGAGCTACCGTTCTTCTCAGTTTGCTAAGCAGAGTTGAACTAGATATGGCCGCTGTGTGTAGGAAGCACAGTTCTTTTGTTCTGAGCAAGCTCACTATTCGGACCCTATAGGAAACACAGTAGAGTAGAAGAGTGCTCTTTTCTTAAAAGCAGAGTGTGTTTCTTGTAAGGCGAGCTAGTGTTTGTTTCCCAGTCAGAAATGGAGTTGAATCCCATGCAGTTTCTTGTCCTATGAGTAAGAGTTGTTTTCTGATAAGAAGAGTCACTATTGTGCTCCTATTGACATACACAGGGCAAATAGCACTCGCGTCTGTTCCCAGCTAGTACAGTGTATTGGACTGAAGAGGAGCTACCGTTGTTGTCAGTTTCCTAAGCAGTGTTGAACTAGATATGGCCCGTGTGTGTAGGAAGCAGAGTTCTTTTGTTCTGAGCAAGCTCACTGTTTGGACCCCATAGGAAACACAGTAGAGTAGAAGAGTGCTCTTTTCTCAAAAGCAGAGTGTGTTTCTTGTAAGGCGAGCTAGCGTTTGTTTCCCAGTCCTAAATGGAGTTGAATCCCATGCAGTTTTTGGTCCTAGGAGCAAGAGTTGTTTTCTGGTAATAAAGTCACTATTGCGCTCCCATTGCCATACACAGTGCAAATAGCACTCGCATCTGTTCCCAGCAAGTACAGTGTATTGGACTGAAGCGGAGCTACTGTTCTTCTCAGTTTGCTAAGCAGAGTTGAACTAGATATGGCCGCTGTGTGTAGGAAGCACAGTTCTTTTGTTCTGAGCAAGCTCAGTATATGGACCCCAAAGGAAACACAGTAGAGTAGAAGAGTGCTCTTTTCTCAAAAGCAGAGTGTGTTTCTTGTAAGGCGAGCTAGTGTTTGTTTCCCAGTCAGAAATGGAGTTGAATCCCATGCAGTTTCTGGTCCTATGAGTAAGAGTTGTTTTCTGATAAGATGAGTCACTATTGTGCTCCTATTGCCATACACAGGGCAAATAGCACTCGCGTCTGTTCCCAGCTAGTACAGTGTATTGGACTGAAGAGGAGCTACCGTTCTTGTCAGTTTCCTAAGCAGAGTTGAACTAGATATGGCCCCTGTGTGTAGGAAGCACAGTTCTTTTATTCTGAGCAAGCTCACTATTCGGACCCCATAGGAAACACAGTAAAGTAGAAGAGTGCTCTTTTCTCAAAATCAGAGTGTCTTTCTTGTAAGGCGAGCTAGTGTTTGTTTCCCAGTCAGAAATGGAGTTGAATCCCATGCAGTTTCTGGTCCTATGAGCAAGAGTTGTTTTCTGATAAGAAGGGTCACTATTGTGCTCCTATTGCCATACACAGTGCAAATAGGACTCGTATCTGTTCCCAGCAATTACAGTGTATTGGACAGAATGGGAGCTACTGTTCTTGTCAGTTTCCTAAGCAGAGTTGAACTACATATGGTCCGTGCGTGTAGGAAGCACAGTTCTTTTGTTCTGAGCAAGCTCACTGTTCGGACCCCATTGGAAACACAGTAGTGTAGAAGAGTACTCTTTTCACAAAAGCAGAGTGTGTTTCCTGTAAGGCGAGCTAGCATTTTTTTCCCATCCTAAATGGAGCTGAATCACATGCAGTTTCTGGTCCTACGAGCAAGAGTTGTTTTCTGGTAAGGAAAGTCATTATTGCACTCCCATTGCCATACACAGTGCAAATAGCCCTCGCATCTGTTCCCAGCAAGTACAGTGTATTGGCCTGAAGAGGAGCTACCGTTGTTGTCAGTTTCCTAAGCAGTGTTGAACTAGATATGGCCCGTGTGTGTAGGAAGCACAGTTCTTTTGTTCTGAGCAAGCTCACTGTTCGGACCCCATAGGAAACACAGTAGAGTAGAAGACTGCTCTTTTCTCAAAAGCAGAGTGTGTTTCTTGTAAGGCGAGCTAGCGTTTGTTTCCCAGTCCTAAATGGAGTTGAATCACATGCAGTTTTTGGTCCTACGAGCAAGAGTTGTTTTCTGGTAATAAAGTCACTAGTGCGCTCCCATTGCCTTACACAGTGCAAATAGCACTCGCATCTGTTCCCAGCAAGTACAGTGTATTGGACTGAAGCAGAGCTACTGTTCTTGTCAGTTTCCTAAGCAGAGTTGAACTAGATATGGCCCGTGTGTGTAGGAAGCACAGTACTTTTGTTCTGATCAAGCTCACTGTTCAGACCCCCTAGAAAACACAGTAGAGTAGAAGCGTGCTCTTTTCTCAAAAGCAGAGTGTGTTTTTTGTAAGGCGAGATAGCGTTTGTTTCCCAGTCCTAAATGGAGTATAATCACATGCAGTTTTTTGTCCTACGACCAAGAGTTGTTTTCTGGTAGGGAAAGTCACTATTGCGCTCCCATTTCTACACACAGTGCAAATAGCACTCGCGTCTGCTCCCAGCAAGTACAGTGTATTGGACTGAAGCGTAGCTACTGTTCTTGTCAGTTTCCTAAGCAGAGTTGAACTAGATATGGCCGCTGTGTGTAGGAAGCACAGTTCTTTTGTTCTGAGCAAGCTCAGTATTTGGACCCCATGGGAAACTCAGTAGAGTAGAAGAGTGCTATTTTCTCAAAATCAGAGAGTCTTTCTTGTAAGGCAAGCTAGTGTTTGTTTCCCAGTCAGAAATGGAGTTGAATCCCATGCAGTTTCTTGTCCTATGACTAAGAGTTGTTTTCTGATAAGAAGAGTCACTATTGTGCTCCTATTGCCATACACAGGGCAAATAGCACTCGCGTCTGTTCCCAGCTAGTACAGTGTATTGGACTGAAGAAGAGCTACCGTTCTTGTCAGTTTCCTAAACAGAGTTGAACTAGATATGGCCCGTGTGTGTAGGAAGCACAGTTCTTTTGTTCTGAGCAAGCTCACTGTTCGGACCCCATAGGAAACACAGTAGAGTAGAAGACTGCTCTGTTCTCAAAAGCTGAGTGTGTTTCTTGTAAGGCAAGCTAGCGTTTGTTTCCCAGTCCTAAATTGAGTTGAATCACATCCAGTTTTTGGTCCTACGAGCAAGAGTTGTTTTCTGGTAATAAAGTCACTATTGTGCTCCCATTGGCATACACATTGCAAATAGCACTCGCATCTGTTCCCAGCAAGTACAGTGTATTGGACTGAAGCGGAGCTACTGTTCTTGTCAGTTTCCTAAGCAGAGTTGAACTAGATATGGCCCGTGTGTGTAGGAAGCACAGTTCTTTTGTTCTGAGCAAGCTCAATGTTCGGACCCCATAGGAAACACAGTAGAGTAGAAGAGTGCTCTTTTCTCAAAAGCAGAGTGTGTTTCTTGTAAGGTGAGCTAGCGTTTGTTTCCCAGTCCTAAATGGAGTTGAATCACATGCAGTTTTTGGTCTTACGAGCAAGAGTTGTTTTCTGGTAATAAAGTCACTGTTGTGCTCCCAATGCCATACACAGTGTAAATAGCACTCGCATCTGTTCCCAGCAAGTACAGTGTATTTGACTGAAGCGGAGCTACCGTTCTTCTCAGTTTGCTAAGCAGAGTTGAACTAGATATGGCCGCTGTGTGTAGGAAGCACAGTTCTTTTGTTCTGAGCAAGCTCACTTTTCGGACCACATAGGAAATACAGTAGAGTAGAAGAGTGCTCTTTTCTCAAAAGCAGAGTGTGTTTCTTGTAAGGCGAGCTAGTGTTTCTTTCCCAGTCAGAAATGGAGTTGAATCCCATGCAGTTTCTGGTCCTATGAGTAAGAGTTGTTTTCTGATAAGATGAGTCACTATTGTGCTCCTATTGCCATACACAGGGCAAATAGCACTCGCGTCTGTTCCCAGCTAGTACAGTGTATTGGACTGAAGAGGAGCTACCATTCTTGTCAGTTTCCTAAGCAGTGTTGAACTAGATATGGCCCGTGTGTGTAGGAAGCACAGTTCTTTTGTTCTGAGCAAGCTCACTGTTCGGACCCCATAGGAAACACACTAAAGTAGAAGAGTGCTCTTTTCTCAAAAGCAGAGTGTGTTTCTTGTAAGGCGAGCTAGCATTTGTTTCACATTCCTAAATGGAGTTGAATCACATGCAGTTTTTGGTCCTACGAGCAAGAGTTGTTTTCTGGTAATAAAGTCACTATTGCGCTCCCATTGCCATACACAGTGCAAATAGCACTCGCATCTGTTCCCAGCAAGTACAGTGTATTGGACTGAAGCAGAGCTACTGTTCTTGTCAGTTTCCTAAGCAGAGTTGAACTAGATATGGCCCGTGTGTGTAGGAAGCACAGTACTTTTGTTCTGATCAAGCTCACTGTTCAGACCCCCTAGAAAACACAGTAGAGTAGAAGAGTGCTCTTTTCTCAAAAGCAGAGTGTGTTTTTTGTAAGGCGAGCTAGTGTTTGTTTCCCAGTCTGAAATGGAGTTGAATCCCATGCAGTTTCTGGTCCTACGAGCAAGAGTTGTTTTCTGGTAAAGAAAGTCACTATTGTGCTCCCATTTCCATACACAGTGCAAATAGCACTCGCGTCTGTTCCCAGCAAGTACAGTGTATTGGACTGAAGCGTAGCTACTGTTCTTGTCAGTTTCCTAGGCAGAGTTGAACTAGATATGGCCCCTGTGTGTAGGAAGCACAGTTCTTTTGTACTGAGCAAGCTCACTATTCGGACCCCATAGGAAACACAGTAGAGTAGAAGAGTGCTCTTTTCTCAAAATCAGAGTGTCTTTCTTGTAAGGCGAGCTAGTGTTTGTTTCCCAGTCAGAAATGGAGTTGAATCCCATGCAGTTTCTGGTCCTATGAGCAAGAGTTGTTTTCTGATAAGAAGAGACACTATTGTGCTCCTATTGCCATACACAGTGCAAATAGCACTGGCGTCTGTTCCCAGCAAGTACAGTGTATTGGACTGAATAGCAGCTACTGTTCTTGTCAGTTTCCTAAGCAGAGTTGAACTACATATGGTCCGTGTGTGTAGGAAGCACAGTTCTTTTGTTCTGAGCAAGCTCACTGTTCGGACCCCATAGGAAACACAGTAGAGTAGAAGAGTGCTCTTTTCTCAAAAGCAGAGTGTGTTTTTTGTAAGGCGAGATAGCGTTTGTTTCCCAGTCCTAAATGGAGTTGAATCACATGCAGTTTTTTGTCCTACGACCAAGAGTTGTTTTCTGGTAAGGAAAGTCACTGTTGCGCTCCCATTGCCATACACAGTGTAAATAGCACTCGCATCTGTTCCCAGCAAGTACAGTGTATTTGACTGAAGCGGAGCTACTGCTCTTCTCAGTTTGCTAAGCAGAGTTGAACTAGATATGGCCGCTGTGTGTAGGAAGCACAGTTCTTTTGTTCTGAGCAAGCTCAGTATTTGGACCCCATGGGAAACACAGTAGAGTAGAAGAGTGCTCTTTTCTCAAAATCAGAGAGTCTTTCTTGTAAGGCAAGCTAGTGTTTGTTTCCCAGTCAGAAATGGAGTTGAATCCCATGCAGTTTCTTGTCCTATGACTAAGAGTTGTTTTCTGATAAGAAGAGTCACTATATTGCTCCTATTGCCATACACAGGGCAAATAGCACTCGCGTCTGTTCCCAGCTAGTACAGTGTATTGGACTGAAGAAGAGCTACCGTTCTTGTCAGTTTCCTAAACAGAGTTGAACTAGATATGGCCCATGTGTGTAGGAAGCACACTTCCTTTGTTCTGAGCAAGCTCACTGTTCGGACCCCATAGGAAACACAGTAGAGTAGAAGACTGCTCTGTTCTCAAAAGCTGAGTGTGATTCTTGTAAGGCAAGCTAGCGTTTGTTTCCCAGTCCTAAATGGAGTTGAATCACATCCAGTTTTTGGTCCTACGAGAAAGAGTTGTTTTCTGGTAATAAAGTCACTATTGCGCTCCCATTGGCATACACATTGCAAATAGCACTCGCATCTGTTCCCAGCAAGTACAGTGTTTTGGACTGAAGCGGAGCTACTGTTCTTGTCAGTTTCCTAAGCAGAGTTGAACTAGATATGGCCCGTGTGTGTAGGAAGCACAGTTCTTTTGTTCTGAGCAAGCTCAATGTTCGGACCCCATAGGAAACACAGTAGAGTAGAAGACTGCTCTTTTCTCAAAAGCAGAGTGTGTTTCTTGTAAGGTGAGCTAGCGTTTGTTTCCCAGTCCTAAATGGAGTTGAATCACATGCAGTTTTTGGTCCTACGAGCAAGAGTTGTTTTCTGGTAATAAAGTCACTGTTGTGCTCCCAATGCCATACACAGTGTAAATAGCACTCGCATCTGTTCCCAGCAAGTACAGTGTATTTGACTGAAGCGGAGCTACCGTTCTTCTCAGTTTGCTAAGCAGAGTTGAACTAGATATGGCCGCTGTGTGTAGGAAGCACAGTTCTTTTGTTCTGAGCAAGCTCACTATTCGGACCCCATAGGAAACAGATTAGAATAGAAGAGTGCTCTTTTCTTAAAAGCAGAGTGTGTTTCTTGTAAGGCGAGCTAGTGTTTGTTTCCCAGTCAGAAATGGAGTTGAATCCCATGCAGTTTCTTGTCCTATGAGTAAGAGTTGTTTTCTGATAATAAGAGTCACTATTGTGCTCCTATTGACATACACAGGGCAAATAGCACTCGCGTCTTTTCCCAGCTAGTACAGTGTATTGGACTGAAGAGGAGCTACCGTTGTTGTCAGTTTCCTAAGCAGTGTTGAACTAGATATGGCCCGTGTGTGTAGGAAGCACAGTTCTTTTGTTCTGAGCAAGCTCACTGTTCGGACCCCATAGGAAACACAGTAGAGTAGAAGACTGCTCTTTTCTCAAAAGCAGAGTGTGTTTCTTGTAAGGCGAGCTACCGTTTGTTTCCCAGTCCTAAATGGAGTTGAATCCCATGCAGTTTTTGGGCCTACGAGCAAGAGTTGTTTTCTGGTAATAAAGTCACGATTGTGCTCCCATTGCCATACACAGTGCAAATAGCACTCGCATCTGTTCCCAGCAAGTACAGTGTATTTGACTGAAGCGGAGCTACTGTTCTTCTCAGTTTGCTAAACAGAGTTGAACTAGATATGGCCGCTGTGTGTAGGAAGCACAGTTCTTTTGTTCTGTGCAAGCTCAGTATTTGGACCCCCAAGGAAACACAGTAGAGTAGAAGAGTGCTCTTTTCTCAAAAGCAGAGTGTGTTTCTTGTAAGGCGAGCTAGTGTTTGTTTCCTAGTCCTAAATGGAGTTGAATCACAAGCAGTTTTTGGTCCTACGAGCAAGAGTTGTTTTCTGGTAATAAAGTCACTATTGCGCTCCCATTGCCATACACAGTGCAAATAGCACTCGCATCTGTTCCCAGCAAGTACAGTGTATTGGACTGAAGCAGAGCTACTGTTCTTGTGAGTTTCCTAAGCAGAGTTGAACTAGATATGGCCCGTGTTTGTAGGAAGCACAGTACTTTTGTTCTGATCAAGCTCACTGTTCAGACCCCCTAGAAAACACAGTAGAGTAGAAGAGTGCTCTTTTCTCAAAAGCAGAGTGTGTTTTTTTGTAAGGCGAGATAACGATTGTTTCCCAGTCCTAAATGGAGTTGAATCACATCCAGTTTTTGGTCCTACGAGCAAGAGTTGTTTTCTGGTAATAAAGTCACTATTGCGCTCCCATTGCCATACACATTGCAAATAGCACTCGCATCTGTTCCCAGCAAGTACAGTGTATTGGACTGAAGCGGAGCTACTGTTCTTGTCAGTTTCCTAAGCAGAGTTGAACTAGATATGGCCCGTGTGTGTAGGAAGCACAGTTCTTTTGTTCTGAGCAAGCTCACTGTTCGGACCCCATAGGAAACACAGTTGAGTATAAGAGTGCTCTTTTCTCAAAAGCAGAGTGTGTTTCTTGTAAGGAGAGCTAGTGTTTGTTTCCCAGTCAGAAATGGAGTTGAATCTCATGCAGTTTCTGGTCCTACGAGCAAGAGTTGTTTTCTGGTAAAGAAAGTCACTATTGTGCTCCCATTTCCATACACAGTGCAAATAGCACTCGCGTTAGTTCCCAGCAAGTACAGTGTATTGGACTGAAGCGTAGCTACTGTTCTTGTCAGTTTCCTAAGCAGAGTTGAACTAGATATGGCCCCTGTGTGTAGGAAGCACAATTCTATTGTACTGAGCAAGCTCACTATTCGGACTCCATAGGAAACACAGTAGAGTAGAAGAGTGCTCTTTTCTCAAAATCAGAGAGTCTTTCTTGTAAGGCGAGCTAGTTTTTGTTTCCCAGTCAGAAATGGAGTTGAATCCCATGCAGTTTCTGGTCCTATGAGCAAGAGTTGTTTTCTGATAAGAAGAGACACTATTGTGCTCCTATTGCCATACACAGTGCAAATAGCACTCGCGTCTGTTCCCAGCAAGTACAGTGTATTGGACTGAAGAGGAGCTACTGTTCTTGTCAGTTTCCTAAGCAGAGTTGAACTACATATGGTCCGTGTGTGTAGGAAGCACAGTTCTTTTGTTCTGAGCAAGCTCACTGTTCGGACCCCATAGGAAACACAGTAGAGTAGAAGAGTGCTCTTTTCTCAAAAGCAGAGTGTGTTTTTTGTAAGGCGAGATAGCGTTTGTTTCCCAGTCCTAAATGGAGTTGAATCACATGCAGTTTTTTGTCCTACGACCAAGAGTTGTTTTCTGGTAAGGAAAGTCACTATTGCGCTCCCATTTCCATACACAGTGCAAATAGCACTCGCGTCTGTTCCCAGCATGTACAGTGTATTGGACTGAAGCGTAGCTACTGTTCTTGTCAGTTTCCTAAGCAGAGTTGAACTAGATATGGCCCCTGTGTGTAGGAAGCACAGTTCTTTTATTCTGAGCAAGCTCACTATTCGGACCCCATAGGAAACACAGTAAAGTAGAAGAGTGCTCTTTTCTCAAAATCAGAGTGTCTTTCTTGTAAGGAGAGCTAGTGTTTGTTTCCCAGTCAGAAATGGAGTTGAATCCCATGCAGTTTCTGGTCCTATGAGCAAGAGTTGTTTTCTGATAAGAAGGGTCACTATTGTGCTCCTATTGCCATACACAGTGCAAATAGGACTCGCCTCTGTTCCCAGCAATTACAGTGTATTGGACAGAATGGGAGCTACTGTTCTTGTCAGTTTCCTAAGCAGAGTTGAACTACATATGGTCCGTGCGTGTAGGAAGCACAGTTCTTTTGTTCTGAGCAAGCTCACTGTTCGGACCCCATTGGAAACACAGTAGTGTAGAAGAGTGCTCTTTTCACAAAAGCAGAGTGTGTTTCTTGTAAGGCGAGCTAGCATTTTTTTCCCATCCTAAATGGAGCTGGATTCCATGCAGTTTCTGGTCCTACGAGCAAGAGTTGTTTTCTGGTAAGGAAAGTCACTATTGCGCTCCCATTGCCATACACAGTGCAAATAGCCCTCCCATCTGTTCCCAGCAAGTACAGTGTATTGGACTGAAAAGAAGCTACTGTTCTTGTCAGTGTCCTAAGCAGAGTTGAACTAGATATGGCCCCTGTGTGTAGGAAGCACAGTTCTTTTGTTCTGAGCAAGCTCACTGTTCGGACACCATAGGATACACAGTCGAGTAGAAGAGTGCTCTTTTCTCAAAAGCAAATTGTGTTTCTTGTTAGGCGAGCTAGCGTTTGTTTCCCAGTCCTAAATGGAGTTGAATCACATGCAGTTTCTGGTCCTACGAGCAAGATTTTTTTTCTGGAAAGAAGAGTCACTATTGCGCTCCCATTGTCATACACAGGGCAAATAGCAATGGCGTCTGCTCCCAGCATGTACAGTGTATTGGACTGAACAGGAGCTACTGTTCTTTTCAGTTTCCTAAGCAGAATTGAACTAGATATGGCAGTATTTGTAGGAAGCACAGTTCTTTTGTTCTGAGCAAGCTCACTCTTCTGGCCGCATAAGATACACAGTACAGTAGAAGAGTGCTCTTTTCTAAAAAGCAGAGTGTGTTTCTTGTAAGGCGAGCTAGCGTTTGTTTCCCAGTCCTAAATGGAGTTGAATCACATGCAGTTTTTGGTCCTACGAGCAAGAGTTGTTTTCTGGTAATAAAGTCACTATTGCGCTCCCATTGCCATACACAGTGCAAATAGCACTCGCATCTGTTCCCAGCAAGTACAGTGTATTGGACTGAAGCTGAGCTACTGTTCTTGTCAGTTTCCTAAGCAGATTTGAACTAGATATGGCCCGTGTGTGTAGGAAGCACAGTTCTTTTGTTCTGAGCAAGCTCACTGTTCAAACTCCATAAGAAACACAGTAGAGTAGAAAAGTGCTCTTTTCTCAAAAGCAGAGTGTGTTTCTTGTAAGGCGAGCTAGTGTTTGTTTCCCAGTCAGAAATGGAGGTGAATCCCATGCAGTTTCTGGTCCTACGAGCAAGAGGTGTTTTCTGGTAAGGAAAGTCACTATTGCGCTCCCATTTCCATACACAGTGCAAATAGCACTCGCGTCTGTTCCCAGCAAGTATAGTGTATTGGACTGAAGCGGAGCTACTGTTCTTGTCAGTTTCCTAAGCAGAGATGAACTAGATATGGCCCGCGTGTGTAAGAAGCACAGTTCTTTTGTTCTGAGCAAGCTCACTGTTCAGACCCCCTAGGAAACACAGTAGAGTAGAAGAGTGCTCTTTTCTCAAAAGCAGAGTGTGTTTCTTGTAAGGGAAGCTAGCATTTGTTTCCCAGTCCTAAATGGAGTTGAATCACATGCAGTTTTTGGTCCTCTGACCAAGAGCTGTTTTCTGGTAAGGAAAGCCACTATTGCGCACCCATTTCCATACACAGTGCAAATAGCACTCGCGTCTGTTCCCAGCTATTACAGTGTATTGGACTGAAGCGGAGCTACTGTTCTTGTCAGTTTCCTAAGCAGAGCTGAACTAGATATGGCCACTGTATGTAGGAAGCACAGTTCTTTTGTTCTGAGCAAGCTCACTAGTTGGACCCCATAGGAAACACAGTAGATTAGAAGAGTGCTCTTTTCTCAAAATCAGAGAGTCTTTCTTGTAAAGCAAGCTAGTGTTTGTTTCCCAGTCAGAAATGCAGTTTAATCCCATGCAGTTTCTTGTCCTATGACTAAGAGTTGTTTTCTGATAAGAAGAGTCACTATTGTGCTCCTATTGCCATACACAGGGCAAATAGCACTCGCGTCTGTTCCTAGCTAGTACAGTGTATTTGACTGAAGAGGAGCTACCGTTCTTGTCAGGTTCCTAAGCAGAGTTGAACTAGATATGGCCTGTGTGAGTAGGAAGCACAGTTCTTTTGTTCTGAGCAAGATCACTGTTCGGACCCCATAGGAAACACAGTAGAGTAGAAGACTGCTGTGTTCTCAAAAGCAGAGTGTGTTTCTTGTAAGGCGAGCTAGCGTTTGTTTCCCAGTCCTAAATGGAGTTGAATCACATCCAGTTTTTGGTTCTAGGAGCAAGAGTTGTTTTCTGGTAATAAAGTCACTATTGTGCTCCCATTGCCATACACAGTGCAAATAGCACTCGCATCTGTTCCCAGCAAGTACAGTGTATTGGACTGAAGCGGAGCTACTGTTCTTGTCAGTTTCCTAACCAGAGTTGAACTAGATATGGCCCGTGTGTGTAGGAAGCACAGTTCTTTTGTTCTGAGCAAGCTCATTGTTCGGACCCCCAAGGAAACACAGTAGAGTAGAAGAGTGCTCTTTTCTGAAAAGCAGAGTGTGTTTCTTGTAAGGCGAGCTAGTGTTTGTTTCTCAGTCAGAAATGGAGTTGAATCCCATGCAGTTTCTGGTCCTACGAGCAAGAGTTGTTTTCTGGTAAGGAAAGTCACTATTGCGCTCGCATTTCCATACACAGTGCAAATAGCATTCCCGTCTGTTCCCAGCAAGTACAGTGTATTGGACTGAAGCGTAGCTACTGTTCTTGTCAGTTTCCTAAGCAGAGTTGAACTAGATATGGCCCCTGTGTGTAGGAAGAACAGTTCTTTTGTTCTGAGCAAGCTCACTATTCGGACCCCATAGGAAACACAGTAGAGTAGAAGAGTGCTCTTTTCTCAAAATCAGAGTGTCTTTCTTGTAAGGCGAGCTAGTGTTTGTTTCCCAGTCAGAAAAAGAGTGGAATCGCATGCAGTTTCTAGTCCTATGAGCAAGAGTTGTTTTCTGATAAGAAGAGACACTATTGTGCTCCTATTGCCATACACAGTGCAAATAGCACTGGCGTCTGTTCCCAGTAAGTACAGTGTATTGGACTGAGTAGGAGCTACTGTTCTTGTCAGTTTCCTAAGCAGAGTTGAACTACATATGGTCCATGTGTGTAGGAAGCACAGTTCTTTTGTTCTGAGCAAGCTCACTGTTCAGACCCCATAGGAAACACAGTAGAGTAGAAGAGTGCTCTTTTCTCAAAAGCAGAGTGTGTTTCTTGTAAGGCGAGCTAGCATTTGTTTCCCAGTCCTAAATGGAGCTGAATCATATGCAGTTTCTGATCCTACGAGCAAGAGTTGTTTTCTGGTAAGGAAAGTCACTATTGCGCTCCCATTGCCATACACAGTGCAAATAGCCCTCGCATCTGTTCCCAGCAAGTACAGTGTATTGGACTGAAGAGAAGCTACTGTTCTTGTCAGTGTCCTAAGCAGAGTTGAACTAGATATGGCCCCTGTGTGTAGGAAGCACAGTTCTTTTGTTCTGAGCAAGCTCACTGTTCGGACACCATAGGATACACAGTCGAGTAGAAGAGTGCTCTTTTCTCAAAAGCAGATTGTGTTTCTTGTTAGGCGAGCTAGCGTTTGTTTCCCAGTCCTAAATGGAGTTGAATCACATGCAGTTTCTGGTCCTACGAGCAAGATTTTTTTTCTGGAAAGAAGAGTCACTATTGCGCTCCCATTGTCATACACAGGGCAAATAGCAATGGCGTCTGCTCCCAGCATGTACAGTGTATTGGACTGAACAGGAGCTACTGTTCTTTTCAGTTTCCTAAGCAGAATTGAACTAGATATGGCAGTATTTGTAGGAAGCACAGTTCTTTTGTTCTGAGCAAGCTCACTCTTCTGGCCCCATAAGAAACACAGTACAGTAGAAGAGTGCTCTTTTCTCAAAAGCAGAGTGTGTTTCTTGTAAGGCGAGCTAGCGTTTGTTTCCCAGTCCTAAATGGAGTTGAATCACATGCAGTTTTTGGTCCTACGAGCAAGAGTTGTTTTCTGGTAATAAAGTCACTATTGCGCTCCCATTGCCATACACAGTGCAAATAGCACTCGCATCTGTTCCCAGCAAGTACAGTGTATTGGACTGAAGCTGAGCTACTGTTCTTGTCAGTTTCCTAAGCAGATTTGAACTAGATATGGCCCGTGTGTGTAGGAAGCACAGTTCTTTTGTTCTGAGCAAGCTCACTGTTCAAACTCCATAAGAAACACAGTAGAGTAGAAAAGTGCTCTTTTCTCAAAAGCAGAGTGTGTTTCTTGTAAGGCGAGCTAGTGTTTCTTTCCCAGTCAGAAATGGAGTTGAATCCCATGCAGTTTCTGGTCCTACGAGCAAGAGGTGTTTTCTGGTAAGGAAAGTCACTATTGCGCTCCCATTTCCATACACAGTGCAAATAGCACTCGCGTCTGTTCCCAGCAAGTATAGTGTATTGGACTGAAGCGGAGCTACTGTTCTTGTCAGTTTCCTAAGCAGAGATGAACTAGATATGGCCCGCGTGTGTAAGAAGCACAGTTCTTTTGTTCTGAGCAAGCTCACTGTTCAGACCCCCTAGGAAACACAGTAGAGTAGAAGAGTGCTCTTTTCTCAAAAGCAGAGTGTGTTTCTTGTAAGGGAAGCTAGCATTTGTTTCCCAGTCCTAAATGGAGTTGAATCACATGCAGTTTTTGGTCCTCCGACCAAGAGCTGTTTTCTGGTAAGGAAAGTCACTATTGCGCACCCATTTCCATACACAGTGCAAATAGCACTCGCGTCTGTTCCCAGCTATTACAGTGTATTGGACTGAAGCGGAGCTACTGTTCTTGTCAGTTTCCTAAGCAGAGCTGAACTAGATATGGCCCCTGTGTGTAGGAAGCACAGTTCTTTTGTTCTGAGCAAGCTCACTAGTTGGACCCCATAGGAAACACAGTAGAGTAGAAGAGTGCTCTTTTCTCAAAATCAGAGAGTCTTTCTTGTAAAGCAAGCTAGTGTTTGTTTCCCAGTCAGAAATGCAGTTTAATCCCATGCAGTTTCTTGTCCTATGACTAAGAGTTGTTTTCTGATAAGAAGAGTCACTATTGTGCTCCTATTGCCATACACAGGGCAAATAGCACTCGCGTCTGTTCCCAGCTAGTACAGTGTATTTGACTGAAGAGGAGCTACCGTTCTTGTCAGGTTCCTAAGCAGAGTTGAACTAGATATGGCCTGTGTGAGTAGGAAGCACAGTTCTTTTGTTCTGAGCAAGATCACTGTTCGGACCCCATAGGAAACACAGTAGAGTAGAAGACTGCTGTGTTTTCAAAAGCAGAGTGTGTTTCTTGTAAGGCGAGCTAGCGTTTGTTTCCCAGTCCTAAATGGAGTTGAATCACATCCAGTTTTTGGTTCTACGAGCAAGAGTTGTTTTCTGGTAATAAAGTCACTATTGTGCTCCCATTGCCATACACAGTGCAAATAGCACTCGCATCTGTTCCCAGCAAGTACAGTGTATTGGACTGAAGCGGAGCTACTGTTCTTGTCAGTTTCCTAACCAGAGTTGAACTAGATATGTCCCGTGTGTGTAGGAAGCACAGTTCTTTTGTTCTGAGCAAGCTCATTGTTCGGACCCCCAAGGAAACACAGTAGAGTAGAAGAGTGCTCTTTTCTCAAAATCAGAGTGTCTTTCTTGTAAGGCGAGCTAGTGTTTGTTTCCCAGTCAGAAAAAGAGTGGAATCGCATGCAGTTTCTGGTCCTATGAGCAAGAGTTGTTTTCTGATAAGAAGAGACACTATTGTGCTCCTATTGCCATACACAGTGCAAATAGCACTGGCGTCTGTTCCCAGTAAGTACAGTGTATTGGACTGAGTAGGAGCTACTGTTCTTGTCAGTTTCCTAAGCAGAGTTGAACTACATATGGTCCGTGTGTGTAGGAAACACAGTTCTTTTGTTCTGAGCAAGCTCACTGTTCGGACCCCATAGGAAACACAGTAGAGTAGAAGACTGCTCTTTTCTCAAAAGCAGAGTGTGTTTCTTGTAAGGCGAGCTAGCATTTGTTTCCCAGTCCTAAATGGAGCTGAATCATATGCAGTTTCTGATCCTACGAGCAAGAGTTGTTTTCTGGTAAGGAAAGTCACTATTGTGCTCCCATTGCCATACACAGTGCTAATAGCACTCGCGTCTGTTCCCAGCAAGTACAGTGTATTGGACTGAAGAGGAGCTACTGTTCTTGTCAGTTTCCTAAGCATAGTTGAACTAGATATGGCCCGTGTGTGTAGGAAGCACAGTTCTTTTGTTCTGAGCAAGCTCAATGTTCAGACCCCATAGGAAACACAGTAGAGTAGAAGACTGCTCTTTTCTCAAAAGCAGAGTGTGTTTCTTGTAAGGCGAGCTAGCGTTTGTTTCCCAGTCCTAAATGGTGTTGAATCACATGCAGTTTTTGGTCCTACGAGCAAGAGTTGTTTTCTGGTAATAAAGTCACTATTGCGCTCCCATTGCCATACACAGTGTAAATAGCACTCGCATCTGTTCCCAGCAAGTACAGTGTATTTGACTGAAGCAGAGCTACCATTCTTCTCAGTTTCCTAAGCAGAGTTGAACTAGATATCGCCGCTGTGTGTAGGAAGCACAGTTCTTTTGTTCTGAGCAAGCTCACTATTCGGACCCCATAGGAAACACAGTAGAGTAGAAGAGTGCTCTTTTCTTAAAAGCAGAGTGTGTTTCTTGTAAGGCGAGCTAGTGTTTGTTTCCCAGTGAGAAATGCAGTTGAATCCCATGCAGTTTCTTGTCCTATGAGTAAGAGTTGTTTTCTGAAAAGAAAAGTCACTATTGTGCTCCTATTGACTTACACAGGTCAAAGAGCACTCGCGTCTGTTCCCAGCTAGTACAGCGTATTGGACTGAAGAGGAGCTACCGTTGTTGTCAGTTTCCTAAGCAGTGTTGAACTAGATATGACCCGTGTGTGTAGGAAGCACAGTTCTTTTGTTCTGAGCAAGCTCACTGTTCGGACCCCATAGGAAACACAGTAGAGTAGAAGAGTGCTCTTTTCTCAAAAGCAGAGTGTGTTTCTTGTAAGGCGAGCTAGCGTTTGTTTCCCAGTCCTAAATGGAGTTGAATCCCATGCAGTTTTTGGTCCTATGAGCATGAGTTGTTTTCTGGTAATAAAGTCACTATTGTGCTCCCATTGCCATACACAGTGCAAATAGCACTCGCATCTGTTCCCAGCAAGTACAGTGTATTGGACTGAAGCAGAGCTACTGTTCTTGTCAGTTTCGTAAGCAGAGTTGAACTAGATATAGCCCGTGTGTGTAGGAAGCACAGTACATTTGTTCTGATCAAGCTCACTGTTCAGACCCCCTAGAAAACACAGTAGAGTAGAAGAGTGCTCTTTTCTCAAAAGCAGAGTGTGTTTTTTGTAAGGCGAGATAGCGTTTGTTTCCCAGTCCTAAATGGATTGAATCACATGCAGTTTTTTGTCCTACGACCAAGAGTTGTTTTCTGGTAAGGAAAGTCACTATTGCGCTCCCATTTCCATACACAGTGCAAATAGCACTCGCGTCTGTTCCCAGCAAGTACAGTGTATTGGACTGAAGCGTAGCTACTGTTCTTGTCAGTTTCCTAAGCAGAGTTGAACTAGATATGGCCCCTGTGTGTAGGAAGCACAGTTCTTTTGTTCTGAGCAAGCTCACTATTCGGACCCCATAGGAAACACAGTAAAGTAGAAGAGTGCTCTTTTCTCAAAATCAGAGTGTCTTTCTTGTAAGGAGAGCTAGCGTTTGTTTCCCAGTCAGAAATGGAGTTGTTTCCCATGCAGTTTCTGGTCCTATGAGCAAGAGTTGTTTTCTGATAAGAAGGGTTACTATTGTGCTCCTATTGCCATACACAGTGCAAATAGCACTCGCCTCTGTTCCCAGCAATTACAGTGTATTGGACTGAATAGGAGCTACTGTTCTTGTCAGTTTCCTAAGCAGAGTTGAACTACATTGGTCCGTGTGTGTAGGAAGCACAGTTCTTTTGTTCTGAGCAAGCTCACTGTACGGACCCCATAGGAAACACAGTAGTGTAGAAGAGTGCTCTTTTCTCAAAAGCAGAGTGTGTTTCTTGTAAGGCGAGCTAACATTTTTTTTCCCGTCCTAAATGGAGCTGAATCACATGCAGTTTCTGGTCCTACGAGCAAGAGTTGTTTTCTGGTAAGGAAAGTCACTATTGCGCTCCCATTGCCATACACAGTGCAAATAGCCCTCGCATCTGTTCCCAGCAAGTACAGTGTATTGGACTGAAGAGAAGCTACTATTCTTGTCAGTTTCCTAAGAAGAGTTGAACTAGATATGGCCCGTGTGTGTAGGAAGCACAGTTCTTTTGTTCTGAGCAAGCACAATGTTCGAACCCCATAGGAAACACAGTAGAGTAGAAGACTGCTCTTTTCTCAAAAGCAGAGTGTGTTTCTTGTAAGGCGAGCTAGCGTTTGTTTCCCAGTCCTAAATGGAGTTGAATCACATGCAGTTTTTGTTCCTACGAGCAAGAGTTGTATTCTGGTAATAAAGTCACTGTTGCGCTCCCATTGCCATACACAGAGTAAATAGCACTCGCATCTGTTCCCAGCAAGTACAGTGTATTGGACTGAAGCGGAGCTACTGTTCTTGTCAGTTTCCTAAGCAGAGTTGAACTAGATATGGCCCCAGGGTGTAGGAAGCACAGTTCTTTTGTTCTGAGCAAGCTCACTGTTCGGACCCCATAGGATACACAGTCGAGTAGAAGAGTGCTCTTTTCTCAAAAGCAGAGTGTGTTTCTTGTTAGGCGAGCTAGCGTTTGTTTCCCAGTCCTAAATGGAGTTGAATCACATGCAGTTTCTGGTCCTACGAGCAAGATTTGTTTTCTGGAAAGAAGAGTCACTATTGCGCTCCCATTGTCATACACAGGGCAAATAGCACTGGCGTCTGTTCCCAGCATGTACAGTGTATTGGACTGAACAGGAGCTACTGTTCTTTTCAGTTTCCTAAGCAGAATTGAACTATATATGGCAGTATTTGTATGAAGCACAGTTCTTTTGATCTGAGCAAGCTCACTGTTCTGGCCTATAGGAAACACAGTAGAGTAGAAGAGTGCTCTTTTCTCAAAAGCAGAGCTTGTTTCTTGTAAGGCGAGCTAGCATTTGTTTCCCAGTCCTAAACGGAGTTGAATCACATGCAGTTTTTGGTCCTACGAGCAAGAGTTGTTTTCTGGTAAGGAAAGTCACTATTGCGCTCCCATTTCTATACTCAGTGCAAATAGCACTCGCGTCTGCTCCCAGCAAGTACAGTGTATTGGACTGAAGTGGAGCTACTGTTCTTGTCAGTTTCCTAAGCAGAGTTGAACTAGATATGGCCCCTGTGTGTAGGAAGCACAGTTCTTTTGTTCTGAGCAAATTCACTGTTCTGGCCCAATAGGAAACACACTAGAGTAGAAGAGTGCTCTTTTCTCAAAAGCAGAGTGTGTTTCTTGTAAGGCGAGCTAGCATTTGTTTCCCAGTCCTAAATGGAGTTGAATCACATGCAGTTTTTGTTCCTCCGACCAAGATTTGTTTTCTGGTAAGGAAAGTCACTATTGCGCTCCAATTTCTATACACAGTGCAAATAGCACTCGCGTCTGTTCCCAGCCATTACAGTGTATTGGACTGAAGCGGAGCTACTGTTCTTGTCAGTTTCCTAAGCAGAGTTGAACTAGATATGGCCCCTGTGTTCAGGAAGCACAGTTCTTTTGTTCTGAGCAAGCTCACTATTTGGACCCCATAGGAAACACAGAAGAGTGAAAGAGTGCTCTTTTGTCAAAATAAGAGAGTCTTTCTTGTAAGGCGAGCTAGTGTTTGTTTCCCAGTCAGAAATGGAGTTGAATCCCATGCAGGTTCTTGTCCTATGAGTAAGAGTTGTTTTCTGATAAGAAGAGTCACTATTGTGCTCCTATTGCCACACACAGGGCAAATAGCACTGGTGTCTGTTCCCAGCTAGTACAGTGTATTGGACTGAAGAGGAGCTACTGTTCTTTTCAGTTTCCTAAGCAGAGTTGAACTAGATATGGCCTGTGTGTGTAGGAAGCACAGTTCTTTTGTTCTGAGCAAGCTCAATGTTCGGACCCCATAGGAAACACAGTAGAGTAGAAGACTGCTCTTTTCTCAAAAGCAGAGTGTGTTTCTTGTAAGGCGAGCTAGCGTTTGTTTCCCATTCCTAAATGGAGTTGAATCACATGCAGTTTTTGGTCCTACGAGCAAGAGTTGTTTTCTGGTAGTAAAGTCACTGTTGCGCTCCCATTGCCATACACAGTGTAAATAGCACTCGCATCTGTGACCAGCAAGTACAGTGTATTGGACTGAAGCGGAGCTACTGTTCTTGTCAGTTTCCTAAGCAGAGTTGAAATAGATATGGCCCGTGTGTGTAGGAAGCCCAGTTCTTTTGTTCTGAGCAAGCCCACTGTTCGGACACCATAGGATACACAGTCGAGTAGAAGAGTGCTCTTTTCTCAAAAGCAGAGTGTGTTTCTTGTAAGGCGAGCTAGCGTTTGTTTCCCAGTCCTAAATGGAGTTGAATCACATGTAGATTCTTGTCCTACGAGCAAGAGTTGTTTTCTGGTAATAAAGTCACTATTGCACTCCCATTGTCATACACAGGGCAAATAGCACTGGTGTCTGTTTCCAGCATGTACAGTGTATTGGACTGAACAAGAGCTACTGTTCTTTTCAGTTTCCTAAGCAGAATTGAACTAGATATGGCAGTATTTGTAGGAAGCACAGTTCTTTTGTTCTGAGCAAGCTCACTCTTCTGGCCCTATAGGAAACACAGTAGAGTAGAAGAGTGCTCTTTTCTCAAAAGCAGAGTGTGTTTCTTGTAAGGCGAGCTACCGTTTGTTTCCCAGTCCTAAATGGAGTTGAATCACATGCAGTTTTTGGTCCTATGAGCAAGAGTTGTTTTCTGGTAATAAAGTCACTATTGCGCTCCCATTGCCATACATAGTGCAAATAGCACTCGCATCTGTTCCCAGCAAGTACAGTGTATTGGACTGAAGCGGAGCTACTGTTCTTGTCAGTTTCCTAAGCAGAGATGAACTAGATATGGCCCGTGTGTGTAGAAAGCACAGTTCTTTTGTTCTGAGCAAGCTCACTGTTCAGACCCCCTAGGAAACACAGTAGAGTAGAAGAGTGCTCTTTTCTCAAAATCAGAGAATCTTTCTTGTAAGGCGAGCTAGTGTTTGTTTCCCAGTCAGAAATGGAGTTGAATCCCATGCAGTTTCTTGTCCTATGAGTAAGAGTTGTTTTCTGATAAGAAGAGTCACTATTGTGCTCCTATTGCCATACACAGTGCAAATAGCACTCGAGTCTGTTCCCAGCTAGTACAGTGTATAGGACTGTAGAGGAGCTACCGTTCTTGTCAGTTTCCTAAGCAGAATTGAACTATATGGCCCGTGTGTGTAGGAAGCACAGTTCTTTTGTTCTGAGCATGCTCAATGTTCGGACCCCATAGGAAACACAGTAGATTAGAAGAGTGCTCTTTTCTCAAAAGCAGAGTGTGTTTCTTGTAAGGCGAGCTAGTGTTTGTTTCCCAGTCAGAAATGGAGTTGAATCCCATGCAGTTTCTGGTCCTACGAGCAAGAGGTATTTTCTGGTAAGGAATGTCACCATTGTGCTCCCATTTCCATACACAGTGCAAATAGCACTCGCGTCTGTTCCCAGCAAGTACAGTGTATTGGACTGAAGTGGAGCTACTGTTCTTGTCAGTTTCCTAAGCAGAGATGAACTAGATATGTCCCGTGTGTGTAGGAAGCACAGTTCTTTTGTTCTGAGCAAGCACACTGTTCAGACCCCTTGGAAACACAGTAAAGTAGAAGAGTGCTCTTTTCTCAAAAGCAGAGTGTGTTTTTTGTAAGGCGAGATAGCGTTTGTTTCCCAGTCCTAAATGGAGTTGAATCCCATGCAGTTTTTTGTCCTACGGACAAGGGTTGTTTTCTGGTAATAAAGTCACTATTGTGCTACCATTTACATACACAGTGCAAATAGTACTCGCATCTGTTCCCAGCAAGTACAGTGTACTGGACTGAAGAGAAGCTACTGTTCTTGTCAGTTTCCTAAGCAGAGTTGAACTAGATATGGCCCGTGTGTGTAGGAAGCACAGTTCTTTTGTTCTGAGCAAGCACAATGTTCGAACCCCATAGGAAACACAGTAGAGTAGAAGACTGCTCTTTTCTCAAAAGCAGAGTGTGTTTCTTGTAAGGCGAGCTAGCTTTTGTTTCCCAGTCCTAAATGGAGTTGAATCACATGCAGTTTTTGTTCCTACGAGCAAGAGTTGTATTCTGGTAATAAAGTCACTATTGCGCTCCCATTGCCATACACAGTGTAAATAGCACTCGCATCTGTTCCCAGCAAGTACAGTGTATTGGATTGAAGCGGAGCTACTGTTCTTGTCAGTTTCCTAAGCAGAGTTGAACTAGATATGGCCCCAGGGTGTAGGAAGCACAGTTCTTTTGTTCTGAGCAAGCTCACTGTTCGGACCCCATAGGATATGCAGTCGAGTAGAAGAGTGCTCTTTTCTCAAAAGCAGAGTGTGTTTCTTGTTAGGCGAGCTAGCGTTTGTTTCCCAGTCCTAAATGGAGTTGAATCACATGCAGTTTCTGGTCCTACGAGCAAGATTTGTTTTCTGGAAAGAAGAGTCACTATTGCACTCCCATTGTCATACACAGGGCAAATAGCACTGGCGTCTGTTCCCAGCATGTACAGTGTATTGGACTGAACAGGAGCTACTGTTCTTTTCAGTTTCCTAAGCAGAATTGAACTAGATATGGCAGTATTTGTAGGAAGCACAGTTCTTTTGTTCTGAGCAAGCTCACTCTTCTGGCCCTGTAGGAAACACAGTAGAGTAGAAGAGTGCTCTTTTCTCAAAAGCAGAGTGTGTTTCTTGTAAGGCGAGCTACCGTTTGTTTCCCAGTCCTAAATGGAGTTGATTCACATGCAGTTTTTGGTCCTAGGAGCAAGAGTTGTTTTCTGGTAATAAAGTCACTATTGCGCTCCCATTGCCATACATAGTGCAAATAGCACTCGCATCTGTTCCCATACAGTGTATTGGACTGAAGCGGAGCTACTGTTCTTGTCAGTTTCCTAAGCAGATTTGAACTAGATATGGCCCGTGTGTGTAGAAAGCACAGTTCTTTTGTTCTGAGCAAGCTCACTGTTCAGACCCCCTAGGAAACACAGTAGAGTAGAAGAGTGCTCTTTTCTCAAAATCAGAGAGTCTTTCTTGTAAGGCGAGCTAGTGTTTGTTTCCCAGTCAGAAATGGAGTTGAATCCCATGCAGTTTCTTGTCCTATGAGTAAGAGTTGTTTTCTGATAAGAAGAGTCACTATTGTGCTCCTATTGCCATACACAGTGCAAATAGCACTCGCGTCTGTTCCCAGCTAGTACAGTGTATTGGACTGTAGAGGAGCTACCGTTCTTGTCAGTTTCCTAAGCAGAATTGAACTATATGGCCCGTGTGTGTAGGAAGCACAGTTCTTTTGTTCTGAGCATGCTCAATGTTCGGACCCCATAGGAAACACAGTAGATTAGAAGAGTGCTCTTTTCTCAAAAGCAGAGTGTGTTTCTTGTTAGGCGAGCTAGCGTTTGTTTCCCAGTCCTAAATGGAGTTGAATCACATGCAGTTTCTGGTCCTACGAGCAAGATTTGTTTTCTGGAAAGAAGAGTCACTATTGCGCTCCCATTGTCATACACAGGGCAAATAGCACTGGCGTCTGTTCCCAGCATGTACAGTGTATTGGACTGAACAGGAGCTACTGTTCTTTTCAGTTTCCTAAGCAGAATTGAACTATATATGGCAGTATTTGTATGAAGCACAGTTCTTTTGATCTGAGCAAGCTCTCTGTTCTGGCCCTATAGGAAACACAGTAGAGTAGAAGAGTGCTCTTTTCTCAAAAGCAGAGTTTGTTTCTTGTAAGGCGAGCTAGCATTTGTTTCCCAGTCCTAAACGGAGTTGAATCACATGCAGTTTTTGGTCCTACGAGCAAGAGTTGTTTTCTGGTAAGGAAAGTCACTATTGCGCTCCCATTTCCATACTCAGTGCAAATAGCACTCGCGTCTGCTCCCAGCAAGTACAGTGTATTGGACTGAAGCGGAGCTACTGTTCTTGTCAGTTTCCTAAGCAGAGTTGAACTAGATATGGCCCACGTGTATAGAAAGCACAGTTCTTTTGTTCTGAGCAAATTCACTGTTCTGGCCCAATAGGAAACACACTAGAGTAGAAGAGTGCTCTTTTCTCAAAAGCAGAGTGTGTTTCTTGTAAGGCGAGCTAGCATTTGTTTCCCAGTCCTAAATGGAGTTGAATCACATGCAGTTTTTGTTCCTCCGACCAAGATTTGTTTTCTGGAAAGGAAAGTCACTATTGCGCTCCCATTTCTATACACAGTGCAAATAGCACTCGCGTCTGTTCCCAGCAATTACAGTGTATTGGACTGAAGCGGAGCTACTGTTCTTGTCAGTTTCCTAAGCAGAGTTGAACTAGATATGGCCCCTGTGTTCAGGAAGCACAGTTCTTTTGTTCTGAGCAAGCTCACTATTTGGACCCCATAGGAAACACAGTAGAGTAGAAGAGTGCTCTTTTCTCAAAATCAGAGAGTCTTTCTTGTAAGGCGAGCTAGTGTTTGTTTCCCAGTCAGAAATGGAGTTGAATCCCCTGCAGTTTCTTGTCCTATGAGTAAGAGTTGTTTTCTGATAAGAAGAGTCACTATTGTGCACCTATTGTCATACACAGTGCAAATAGCACTCGCGTCTGTTCCCAGCTAGTACAGTGTATTGGACTGAAGAGGAGCTACCGTTCTTGTCAGTTTCCTAAGCAGAGTTGAACTAGATATGGCCCGTGTGTGTAGGAAGCACAGTTCTTTTGTTCTGAGCAAGCTCAATGTTCGGACCCCATAGGAAACACAGTAGATTAGAAGACTGCTCTTTTCTCAAAAGCAGAGTGTGTTTCTTGTAAGGCGAGCTAGCGTTTATTTCCCAGTCCTAAATGGAGTTGAATCACATGCAGATTCTTGTCCTACGAGCAAGAGTTGTTTTCTGGTAAGAACAGTCACTATTGCACTCCCATTGTCATACACAGGGCAAATAGCACTGGCGTCTGTTTCCAGCATGTTCAGTGTATTGGACTGAACAGGAGCTACTGTTCTTTTCAGTTTCATAAGCAGAATTGAACTAGATATGGCAGTATTTGTAGGAAGCACAGTTCTTTTGTTCTGAGCAAGCTCACTCTTCTGGCCCTGTAGGAAACACAGTAGAGTAGAAGAGTGCTCTTTTCTCAAAAGCAGAGTGTGTTTCTTGTAAGGCGAGCTACCGTTTGTTTCCCAGTCCTAAATGGAGTTGAATCACATGCAGTTTTTGGTCCTACGAGCAAGAGTTGTTTTCTGGTAATAAAGTCACTATTGCGCTCCCATTGCTTTACATAGTGCAAATACCACTCGCATCTGTTCCCAGCAAGTACAGTGTATTGGACTGAAGCGGAGCTACTGTTCTTGTCAGTTTCCTAAGCAGAGATGAACTAGATATGGCCCCTGTGTGTAGAAAGCACAGTTCTTTTGTTCTGAGCAAGCTCACTGTTTAGACCCCCTAGGAAACACAGTAGAGTAGAAGAGTGCTCTTTTCTCAAAATCAGAGAGTCTTTCTTGTAAGGCGAGCTAGTGTTTGTTTCCCAGTCAGAAATGGAGTTGAATCCCATGCAGTTTCTTGTCCTATGAGTAAGAGTTGTTTTCTGATAAGAAGAGTCACTATTGTGCTCCTATTGCCATACACAGTGCAAATAACACTCACGTCTGTTCCCAGCTAGTACAGTGTATTGGACTGTAGAGGAGCTACCGTTCTTGTCAGTTTCCTAAGCAGAATTGAACTATATGGCCCGTGTGTGTAGGAAGCACAGTTCTTTTGTTCTGAGCATGCTCAATGTTCGGACCCCATAGGAAACACAGTAGATTAGAAGAGTGCTCTTTTCTCAAAAGCAGAGTGTGTTTCTTGTAAGGCGAGCTAGTGTTTGTTTCCCAGTCAGAAATGGAGTTGAATCCCATGCAGTTTCTGGTCCTACGAGCAAGAGGTATTTTCTGGTAAGGAATGTCACCATTGCGCTCCCATTTCCATACACAGTGCGAATAGCACTCGCGTCTGTTCCCAGCAAGTACAGTGTATTGGACTGAAGCGGATCTACTGTTCTTGTCAGTTTCCTAAGCAGAGATGAACTAGATATGGCCCGTGTGTGTAGGGAGCACAGTTCTTTTGTTCTGAGCAAGCACACTGTTCAGACCCCCTAGGAAACACAGTAGAGTAGAAGAGTGCTCTTTTCTCAAAAGCAGAGTGTGTTTTTTGTAAGGCGAGATAGCGTTTGTTTCCCAGTCCTAAATGGAGTTGAATCACATGCAGTTTTTTGTCGTACGGCCAAGAGTTGTTTTCTGGTAAGGAAAGTCACTATTGTGTTCCCATTTACATACACAGTGCAAATAGTACTCGCTTCTGTTCCCAGCAAGTACAGTGTATTGGACTGAATAGGAGCTACTGTTCTTGTCAGTTTCCTAAGCAGAGTTGAACTACATATGGTCCGTGTGTGTAGGAAGCACAGTCCTTTTGTTCTGAGCAAGATCACTGTTCGGACCCCAAATGAAACACAGTAGAGTAGAAGAGTGCTCTTTTCTCAAAAGCAGAGTGTGTTTCTTGTAAGGCGAGCTAGCATTTGTTTCCCAGTCCTAAATGGAGCGGAATCACATGCAGTTTCTGGACCTACGAGCAAGAGTTGTTTTCTGGTAAGGAAAGTCACTATTGTGCTCCCATTGCCATACACAGTGCAAATAGCACTCGCGTCTGTTCCCAGCAAGTACAGTGTATTGGACTGAAGAGGAGCTACTGTTCTTGTCAGTTTTCTAAGCAGAGTTGAACTAGATATGGCCCGTGTGTGTAGGAAGCACAGTTCTTTTGTTCTGAGCAAGCTCACTGTTCAGACCCCATAGGAAACACAGGAGAGTAGAAGAGTGCTCTTTTCTCAAAAGCAGAGTGTTTTTCTTGTAAGGTGAGCTAGCGTTTGTTTCCCAGTCCTAAATGGAGTTGAATCCCATGCAGTTTTAGGTCCTACGAGCAAGAGTTGTTTTCTGGTAATAAAGTCACTGTTGCACTCCCATTGCCATACACAGTGTAAATAGCACTCGCATCTGTTCCCAGCAATTACAGTGTATTGGATTGAAGCGGAGCTACTGTTCTTGTCAGTTTCCTAAGCAGAGTTGAACTAGATATGACCCGTGTGTGCAGGAAGCCCAGTTCTTTTGTTCTGAGCAAGCTCACTGTTCAGACCCCATAGGATACACAGTCGAGTAGAAGAGTGCTCTTTTCTCAAAAGCAGAGTGTGTTTCTTGTTACGTGAGCTAGCGTTTGTTTCCTAGTCCTAAAAGGAGTTGAATCACATGCAGTTTCTTGTCCTACGAGCAAGAGTTTTTTTCTGGTAATAAGAGTCACTATTGCGCTCCCATTGTCATACACAGGGCAAATAGCACTGGCGTCTGTTCCCAGAATGTACAGTGTATTGCACTGAACAGGAGCTACTGTTCTTTTCAGTTTCCTAAGCAGAATTGAACTAGATATGGCAGTATTTGTAGGAAGCACAGTTCTTTGTTCTGAGCAAGCTCACTGTTCTGGCCCTATAGGAAACACAGTAGAGTAGAAGAGTGCTCTTTTCTCAAAAGCAGAGTGTGTTTCTCGTAAGGCGAGCTAGCATTTGTTTCCCAGTCCTCAACGGAGTTGAATCACATGCAGTTTCTGGTCCTATGAGCAAGAGTTGTTTTCTGGTAAGGAAAGTCACTATTGCGCTCCAATTTCCATACTCAGTGCAAATAGCACTCGCGTCTGTTCCCAACAAGTACAGTGTATTGGACTGAAGAGGAGCTACTGTTCTTGTCAGTTTCCTAAGCAGAGTTGAACTAGATATAGCCCATGTGTGTAGGAAGCACAGTTCTTTTGTTCTGAGCAAGCTCACTATTCGGACCCCATAGAAAACACATTAAAGTAAAAGAGTGCTCTTTTCTCAAAAGCAGATTGTGTTTCTTGTAACACGAGCTAGTGTTTGTTTTCCAGTCAAAAATGGAGTTGAATCCCATGCAGTTTCTGGTCCTACGAGCAAGAGTTGTTTTCTGGTAAGAAGAGTCACTATTGCGCTCCCATTGTCATACACAGTGCAAGTAGCACTGGCGTCTGTTCCCAGCAAGTACAGTGTATTGGACTGAAGTGGAGCTACTGTTCTTGTCAGTTTCCTAAGCAGAGTTGAACTAGATATGGCCCGTGTGTGTAGGAAGCACAGTTCTTTTGTTCTGAGCAAGCTCACAGTTCGGACCACATAGAAAAGACATTAGAGTAGAAGCGTGCTCTTTTCTCAAAAGCAGAGTGTGTTTCTTATCACGCGAGCTAGTGTTTGTTTCCCAGTCAGAAATGGAGTTGAATCCCATGCAGTTTCTTGTCCTATGAGTAAGAGTTGTTTTCTGATAAGAAGAGTCACTATTGTGCTCCTATTGCCATACACAGTGCAAATAGCACTCGCATCTGTTCCCAGCTAGTACAGTGTATTGGACTGCAGAGGAGCTACCGTTCTTGTCAGTTTCCTAAGCAGAGTTGAACTATATGGCCCGTTTGTGTAGGAAGCACAGTTCTTTTGTTCCTTGCATGCTCAATGTTCGGACCCCATAGGAAACACAGTCGAGTAGAAGAGTGCTCTTTTCTCAAAAGCAGAGTGTGTTTCTTGTAAGGCGAGCTAGTGTTTGTTTCCCAGTCCTAAATAGAGTTGAATCCCATGCAGTTTTTGTTCCTACGAGCAAGAGTTGTATTCTGGTAATAAAGTCACTGTTGCGCTCCCATTGCCATACACAGTGTAAATAGCACTCGCATCTGTTCCCAGCAAGTACAGTGTATTGGACTGAAGCGGAGCTACTGTTCTTGTCAGTTTCCTAAGCAGAGTTGAACTAGATATGGCCCCTGTGTGTAGGAAGCACAGTTCTTTTGTTCTGAGCAAGCTCACTGTTCGGACCCCATAGGATACACAGTCGAGTAGAAGAGTGCTCTTTTCTCAAAAGCAGAGTGTGTTTCTTGTTAGGCGAGCTAGCGTTTGTTTCCCAGTCCTAAATGGAGTTGAATCACATACAGTTTTTGGTCCTATGAGCAAGATTTGTTTTCTGGAAAGAAGAGTCACTATTGCGCTCCCATTGTCTTACACAGGGCAAATAGCACTGGCGTCTGTTCCCTGCATGTACAGTGTATTGGACTGAACAGGAGCTACTGTTCTTTTCAGTTTCCTAAACAGAATTGAACTATATATGGCAGTATTTGTATGAAGCACAGTTCTTTTGTTCTGAGCAAGCTCACTATTCTGGCCCTATAGGAAACACAGTAGAGTAGAAGAGTGCTCTTTTCTCAAAAGCAGAGTGTGTTTCTTGTAAGGCGAGCTAGCGTTTGTTTCCCAGTCCTAAATGGAGTTGAATCACATGCAGTTTTTGGACCTACGAGCAAGAGTTGTTTTCTGGTAATAAAGTCACTATTGCGCTCCCATTGCCGTACACAGTGCAAATAGCACTCCTATTTGTTCCCAGCAAGTACAGTGTATTGGACTGAAGCGGAGCTACTGTTCTTGTCAGTTTCCTAAGCAGAGTTGAACTAGATATGGCCCGTGTGTGTAGGAAGCACAGTTCTTTTGTTCTGAGCAAGCTCACTGTTCGGACCCCTTTAGGAAACACAGTAGAGTAGATGAGTGCTCTTTTCTCAAAAGCAGAGTGTGTTTCTTGTAAGGCGAGCTAGTGTTTGTTTCCCAGTCCTAAATGGAGTTGAATCCCATGCAGTTTCTCGTCCTACGAGCAAGAGGTGTTTTCTGGTAAGGAAAGTCACTATTGCGCTCCCATTTCAAAACACAGTGCAAATAACACTCGCGTCTGTTCCCAGCAGGTACAGTGTATTGGACTGAAGCGGAGCTACTGTTCTTGTCAGTTTCCTAAGCAGAGATGAACTAGATATGGCCCGTGTGTGTAGGAAGCATAGTTCTTTTCTTCTGAGCAAGCTCACTGTTAGACCCCCTAGGAAACACAGTAGAGTAGAAGAGTGCTCTTTTCTCAAAAGCAGAGTGTGTTTTTTGTAAGGCGAGATAGTGTTTGTTTCACTGTCCTAAATGGAGTTGAATCACATGCAGTTTTTTGTCCTACGACCAAGAGTTGTTTTCTGGTAAGGAAAGTCACTATTGCGCTTCCATTTACATACACAATGCAAATAGCACTCGCGTCTGTTCCCAGCAAGTACAGTGTATTGGACTGAAGCGTAGCTACTGTTCTTGTCAGTTTCATAAGCAGAGTTTAACTAGATATGGCCCGTGTGTGTAGGAAGCACAGTTCTTTTGTTCTGAGCAAGCTCACTATTCGGACCCCATAGGAAACACAGTAGAGTAGAAGAGTGCTCTTTTCTCAAAAGCAGAGTGTGTTTCTTGTAAGGCGAGCTAGTGTTTGTATCCCAGTCCTAAATGGAGTTGAATCCCATGCAGTTTCTGGTTCTTGGAGCAAGAGGTGTTTTCTGGTAAGGAAAGTCACTATTGCGCTCCCATTTCCATACACAGTGCAAATAGCACTCGCGTCTGTTCCCAGCAAGTACAGTGTATTGGACTGAAGCGGAGCTACTGTTCTTGTCAGTTTCCTAAGCAGAGATGAACTAGATATGGCCCTTGTGTGTAGGAAGCACAGTTCTTTTGTTCTGAGCAAGCTCACTGTTAGACACCCTAGGAAACACAGTAGAGTAGAAGAGTGCTCTTTTCTCAAAAGCAGAGTGTGTTTTTTGTAAGGCGAGATAGCATTTGTTTCCCTGTCCTAAATGGAGTTGAATCACATGCAGTTTTTTGTCCTACGACCAAGAGTTGTTTTCTGGTAAGGAAAGTCACTATTGCGCTCCCATTTACATACACAATGCAAATAGCACTCGCGTCTGTTCCCAGCAAGTACAGTGTATTGGACTGAAGCGTAGCTACTGTTCTTGTCAGTTTCCTAAGCAGAGTTGAACTAGATATGGCCCGTGTGTGTAGGAAGCACAGTTCTTTTGTTCTGAGCAAGCTCACTGTTCGGACCCCATAGGAAACACAGTAGAGTAGAAGAGTGCTCTTTTCTCAAAAGCAGAGTGTGTTTCTTGTAAGGCGAGCTAGTGTTTGTTTCCCAGTCCTAAATGGAGTTGAATCCCATGCAGTTTCTGGTCTTATGAGCAAGAGTTGTTTTCTGATAAGAAGAGTCACTATTGTGCTCCCATTGCCATACACAGTGCAAATAGCTCTCGCGTCTGTTCCCAGCAAGTACAGTGTATTGGACTGAATAGGAGCTACTGTTCTTGTCAGTTTCCTAAGCAGAGTTGAACTACATATGGTCCGTGTGTGTAGGAAGCACAGTTCTTTTGTTCTGAGCAAGCTCACTGTTTGGACCCCAAAGGAAACACAGTCGAGTAGAAGAGTGCTCTTTTCTCAAAAGCAGAGTGTGTTTCTTGTAAGGCGAGCTAGCATTTCTTTCCCAGTCCTAAATGGAGCTGAATCACATGCAGTTTCTGGTCCTACGAGCAAGAGTTGTTTTCTGGTAAGAAGAGTCACTATTGCGCTCCCATTGTCATACACAGGTCAAATAGCACTGGCGTCTGTTTACCGCAAGTACAGTGTATTGGACTGAACAGGAGCTACTGTTCTTGTCAGTTTCCTAAGCAGAATTGAACTAGATATGGCCGTGTGTGTAGGAAGCACAGTTCTTTTGTTCTGAGAAAGCTCACTGTTCGGACCCCATAGGAAACACAGTAGAGTAGAAGAGTGCTATTTTCTCAAAAGCAGAGTGTGTTTCTTGTAAGAAGAGCAAGTGTTTGTTTCCCAGTCTGAAATGGAGTTGAATCCCATGCAGTTTCTGGTCCTAGGAGCAAGAGATGTTTTCTGGTAAGAAGATTCACTATTGCACTCCCATTGTCATACAAAGGGCGAATTGCACTGGTGTCTGTTCCCAGCAGGTGCAGTGTATGGGACTGAAGATGAGCTACTGTTCTTGTCAGTTTCCTAAGCAGAGTTGAACTAGATATAGCCCGTGTGTGTAGGAAGCACAGTTCTTTTTTTCTGAGCAAGCACACTGTTTGGACCCCAAAGGAAACACTGAAGAGTAGAAGAGTGCTCTTTTCTCAAAAGCAGAGTGTGTTTCTTGTAAGGGTAGGTAGCGTTTGTATCACAGTCCTAAATGGAGTGGAATCACATGCAGTTTTTGGTCCTACGAGCTAGAATTGTTTTCTGGTAAGTAAAGTAACTTTTGCGCTCCCATTGCCATGCATAGTGCAAATAGCACTGGCATGTGTTCGCAGCAAGTACAGTGTATTGGACTGAAGATGAGCTACTGTTCTTGTCAGTTTCCTAAGCAGAGTTGAACTAGATATGGCCACTGTGGGTAGGAAGCACAGTTCTTTTGTTCTGAGCAAGCTCACTATTCTGGCCCTATAGGAAACACAGTAGAGTAGAAGAGTGCTCTTTTCTCCAAAGCAGAGTGTGTTTCTTGTAAGGCGAGCTAGCGTTTGTTTCCCGTCCTAAATGGAGTTGAATCACATGCAGTTTCTGGTCCTACGAGCTAAAGTTGTTTTCTGGTAAGAAGAGTCACTATTGCGCTCCCATTGTCATACACAAGGCAAATAGCTCTGGCGTCTGTTCCCAGCATGTACAGTGTATTGGAATGAAGAGGATCTACTGTTCTTGTCAGGTTCCTAAGCAAAATTGAACTAGATATTGCCGTGTGTATAGGAAGCACATTTCTTTTGTTCTGAGCAAGCTCACTGTTCTGGCCCTATAGGAAACACAGTGGAGTAGAAGAGTGATCTTTTCTCAAAAGCAAAGTGTGTTTCTTGTAAGGCGAGCTAGTGTTTGTTTCCCAGTCTTAAATGGAGTTGAATCACATGCAGTTATTGGTCCTACGAGTAAGAGGTGTTTTCTGGTAAGGAAAGTCACTATTGTGCTCCCATTGCCATACACAGTGCAAATAGCACTCACGTCTGTTCCCAGCAAGTACAGTGTATTGGACTGAAGAGGAGCTACCGTTGTTGTCAGTTTCCTAAGCAGTGTTGAACTAGATATGGCCCGTGTGTGTAGGAAGCACAGTTCTTTTGTTCTGAGCAAGCTCACTGTTCGGACCCCATAGGAAACACAGTAGAGTAGAAGAGTGCTCTTTTCTCAAAAGCAGAGTGTGTTTCTTGTAAGGCGAGCTAGCGTTTGTTTCCCAGTCCTAAATGGAGTTGAATCCAATGCAGTTTTTGGTCCTAAGAACAAGAGTTGTTTTCTGGTAATAAAGTCACTATTGCGCTCCCATTGCCATACACAGTGCAAATAGCACTCGCATCTGTTCCCAGCAAGTACAGTGTATTGGACTGAAGCAGAGCTACTGTTCTTGTCAGTTTCCTAAGCAGAGTTGAACTAGATATGGCCCGTGTGTGTAGGAAGCACAGTACTTTTGTTCTGATCAAGCTCACTGTTCAGACCCCCTAGAAAACACAGTAGAGTAGAAGAGTGCTCTTTTCTCAAAAGCAGAGTGTGTTTTTTGTAAGGCGAGATAGCGTTTGTTTCCCAGTCCTAAATGGAGTTGAATCACATGCAGTTTTTTGTCCTACGACCAAGAGTTGTTTTCTGGTAAGGAAAGTCACTATTGCGCTCCCATTTCCATACACAGTGCAAATAGCACTCGCGTCTGTTCCCAGCAAGTACAGTGTATTGGACTGAAGCGTAGCTACTGTTCTTGTCAGTTTCCTAAGCAGAGTTGAACTAGATATGGCCCCTGTGTGTAGGAAGCACAGTTCTTTTGTTCTGAGCAAGCTCACTATTCGGACCCCATAGGAAACACAGTAAAGTAGAAGAGTGCTCTTTTCTCAAAATCAGAGTGTCTTTCTTGTAAGGAGAGCTAGCGTTTGTTTCCCAGTCAGAAATGGAGTTGAATCCCATGCAGTTTCTGGTCCTATGAGCAAGAGTTGTTTTCTGATAAGAAGGGTTATTATTGTGCTCCCATTGCCATACACAGTGCAAATAGCACTCGCCTCTGTTCCCAGCAATTACAGTGTATTGGACTGAATAGGAGCTACTGTTCTTGTCAGTTTCCTAAGCAGAGTTGAACTACATATGGTCCGTGTGTGTAGGAAGCACAGTTCTTTTGTTCTGAGCAAGCTCACTATTCTGGCCCTATAGGAAACACAGTAGAGTAGAAGAGTGCTCTTTTCTCAAAAGCAGAGTGTGTTTCTTGTAAGGCGAGCTAGCGTTTGTTTCCCAGTCCTAAATGGAGTTGAATCACATGCAGTTTTTGGTCCTACGAGCAAGAGTTGTTTTCTGGTAATAAAGTCACTATTGCGCTCCCATTGCCGTACACAGTGCAAATAGCACTCCTATTTGTTCCCAGCAAGTACAGTGTATTGGACTGAAGCGGAGCTACTGTTCTTGTCAGTTTCCTAAGCAGAGTTGAACTAGATATGGCCCGTGTGTGTAGGAAGCACAGTTCTTTTGTTCTGAGCAAGCTCACTGTTCGGACCCCTTTAGGAACACAGTAGAGTAGAAGAGTGCTCTTCTCTCAAAAGCAGAGTGTGTTTCTTGTAAGGCGAGCTAGTGTTTGTTTCCCAGTCCTAAATGGAGTTGAATCCCATGCAGTTTCTGGTCCTACGAGCAAGAGGTGTTTTCTGGTAAGGAAAGTCACTATTGCGCTCCCATTTCAAAACACAGTGCAAATAACACTCGCGTCTGTTCCCAGCAGGTACAGTGTATTGGACTGAAGCGGAGCTACTGTTCTTGTCAGTTTCTTAAGCAGAGATGAACTAGATATGGCCCGTGTGTGTAGGAAGCATAGTTCTTTTCTTCTGAGCAAGCTCACTGTTAGACCCCCTAGGAAACACAGTAGAGTAGAAGAGTGCTCTTTTCTCAAAAGCAGAGTGTGTTTTTTGTAAGGCGAGATAGTGTTTGTTTCCCTGTCCTAAATGGAGTTGAATCACATGCAGTTTTTTGTCCTACGACCAAGAGTTGTTTTCTGGTAAGGAAAGTCACTATTGCGCTCCCATTTACATACACAATGCAAATAGCACTCGCGTCTGTTCCCAGCAAGTACAGTGTATTGGACTGAAGCGTAGCTACTGTTCTTGTCAGTTTCATAAGCAGAGTTTAACTAGATATGGCCCGTGTGTGTAGGAAGCACAGTTCTTTTGTTCTGAGCAAGCTCACTATTCGGACCCCATAGGAAACACAGTAGAGTAGAAGAGTGCTCTTTTCTCAAAAGCAGAGTGTGTTTCTTGTAAGGCGAGCTAGTGTTTGTTTCCCAGTCCTAAATGGAGTTGAATCCCATGAAGTTTCTGGTTCTTCGAGCAAGAGGTGTTTTCTGGTAAGGAAAGTCACTATTGCGCTCCCATTTCCATACACAGTGCAAATAGCACTCGCGTCTGTTCCCAGCAAGTACAGTGTATTGGACTGAAGCGGAGCTACTGTTCTTGTCAGTTTCCTAAGCAGAGTTGAACTAGATATGGCCCGTGTGTGTAGGAAGCACAGTTCTTTTGTTCTGAGCAAGCTCACTGTTCGGACCCCATAGGAAACACAGTAGAGTAGAAGAGTGCTCTTTTCTCAAAAGCAGAGTGTGTTTCTTTTAAGGCGAGCTAGTGTTTGTTTCCCAGTCCTAAATGGAGTTGAATCCCATGCAGTTTCTGGTCTTATGAGCAAGAGTTGTTTTCTGATAAGAAGAGTCACTATTGTGCTCCCATTGCCATACACAGTGCAAATAGCACTCGTGTCTGTTCCCAGCAAGTACAGTGTATTGGACTGAATAGGAGCTACTGTTCTTGTCAGTTTCCTAAGCAGAGTTGAACTTCTTATGGTCCGTGTGTGTAGGAAACACAGTTCTTTTGTTCTGAGCAAGCTCACTGTTCGGACCCCAAAGGAAACACAGTAGAGTAGAAGAGTGCTCTTTTCTCAAAAGCAGAGTGTGTTTCTTGTAAGGCGAGCTAGCATTTCTTTCCCAGTCCTAAATGGAGCTGAATCACATGCAGTTTCTGGTCCTACGAGCAAGAGTTGTTTTCTGGTAAGAAGAGTCACTATTGCGCTCCCATTGTCATACACAGGTCAAATAGCACTGGCGTCTGTTTACCGCAAGTACAGTGTATTGGACTGAACAGGAGCTACTGTTCTTGTCAGTTTCCTAAGCAGAGTTGAACTACATATGGTCCGTGTGTGTAGGAAACACAGTTCTTTTGTTCTGAGCAAGCTCACTGTTCAGACCCCATAGGAAACACAGTAGAGTAGAAGAGTGCTCTTTTCTCAAAAGCAGAGTGTGTTTCTTGTAAGGCGAGCTAGCATTTGTTTCCCAGTCCTAAATGGAGCTGAATCATATGCAGTTTCTGATCCTACGAGCAAGAGTTGTTTTCTGGTAAGGAAAGTCACTATTGTGCTCCCATTGCCATACACAGTGCTAATAGCACTCGCGTCTGTTCCCAGCAAGTACAGTGTATTGGACTGAAGAGGAGCTACTGTTCTTGTCAGTTTCCTAAGCATAGTTGAACTAGATATGGCCCGTGTGTGTAGGAAGCACAGTTCTTTTTTTCTGAGCAAGCTCAATGTTCAGACCCCATAGGAAACACAGTAGAGTAGAAGACTGCTCTTTTCTCAAAAGCAGAGTGTGTTTCTTGTAAGGCGAGCTAGCGTTTGTTTCCCAGTCCTAAATGGTGTTGAATCACATGCAGTTTTTGGTCCTACGAGCAAGAGTTGTTTTCTGGTAATAAAGTCACTATTGCGCTCCCATTGCCATACACAGTGTAAATAGCACTCGCATCTGTTCCCAGCAAGTACAGTGTATTTGACTGAAGCGGAGCTACCGTTCTTCTCAGTTTGCTAAGCAGAGTTGAACTAGATATCGCCGCTGTGTGTAGGAAGCACAGTTCTTTTGTTCTGAGCAAGCTCACTATTCGGACCGCATAGGAAACACAGTAGAGTAGAAGAGTGCTCTTTTCTTAAAAGCAGAGTGTGTTTCTTGTAAGGCGAGCTAGTGTTTGTTTCCCAGTGAGAAATGCAGTTGAATCCCATGCAGTTTCTTGTCCTATGAGTAAGAGTTGTTTTCTGAAAAGAAAAGTCACTATTGTGCTCCTATTGACTTACACAGGTCAAAGAGCACTCGCGTCTGTTCCCAGCTAGTACAACGTATTGGACTGAAGAGGAGCTACCGTTGTTGTCAGTTTCCTAAGCAGTGTTGAACTAGATATGACCCGTGTGTGTAGGAAGCACAGTTCTTTTGTTCTGAGCAAGCTCACTGTTCGGACCCCATAGGAAACACAGTAGAGTAGAAGAGTGCTCTTTTCTCAAAAGCAGAGTGTGTTTCTTGTAAGGCGAGCTAGCGTTTGTTTCCCAGTCCTAAATGGAGTTGAATCCCATGCAGTTTTTGGTCCTATGAGCATGAGTTGTTTTCTGGTAATAAAGTCACTATTGTGCTCCCATTGCCATACACAGTGCAAATAGCACTCGCATCTGTTCCCAGCAAGTACAGTGTGTTGGACTGAAGCAGAGCTACTGTTCTTGTCAGTTTCGTAAGCAGAGTTGAACTAGATATAGCCCGTGTGTGTAGGAAGCACAGTACATTTGTTCTGATCAAGCTCACTGTTCAGACCCCCTAGAAAACACAGTAGAGTAGAAGAGTGCTCTTTTCTCAAAAGCAGAGTGTGTTTTTTGTAAGGCGAGATAGCGTTTGTTTCCCAGTCCTAAATGGATTGAATCACATGCAGTTTTTTGTCCTACGACCAAGAGTTGTTTTCTGGTAAGGAAAGTCACTATTGCGCTCCCATTTCCATACACAGTGCAAATAGCACTCGCGTCTGTTCCCAGCAAGTACAGTGTATTGGACTGAAGCGTAGCTACTGTTCTTGTCAGTTTCCTAAGCAGAGTTGAACTAGATATGGCCCCTGTGTGTAGGAAGCACAGTTCTTTTGTTCTGAACAAGCTCACTATTCGGACCCCATAGGAAACACAGTAAAGTAGAAGAGTGCTCTTTTCTCAAAATCAGAGTGTCTTTCTTGTAAGGAGAGCTAGCGTTTGTTTCCCAGTCAGAAATGGAGTTGTTTCCCATGCAGTTTCTGGTCCTATGAGCAAGAGTTGTTTTCTGATAAGAAGGGTTACTATTGTGCTCCTATTGCCATACACAGTGCAAATAGCACTCGCCTGTGTTCCCAGCAATTACAGTGTATTGGACTGAATAGGAGCTACTGTTCTTGTCAGTTTCCTAAGCAGAGTTGAACTACATTTGTCCGTGTGTGTAGGAAGCACAGTTCTTTTGTTCTGAGCAAGCTCACTGTACGGACCCCATAGGAAACACAGTAGTGTAGAAGAGTGCTCTTTTCTCAAAAGCAGAGTGTGTTTCTTGTAAGGCGAGCTAGCATTTTTTTTCCCGTCTTAAATGGAGCTGAATCACATGCAGTTTCTGGTCCTACGAGCAAGAGTTGTTTTCTGGTAAGGAAAGTCACTATTGCGCTCCCATTGCCATACACAGTGCAAATAGCCCTCGCATCTGTTCCCAGCAAGTACAGTGTATTGGACTGAAGAGAAGCTACTATTCTTGTCAGTTTCCTAAGCAGAGTTGAACTAGATATGGCCCGTGTGTGTAGGAAGCACAGTTCTTTTGTTCTGAGCAAGCACAATGTTCGAACCCCATAGGAAACACAGTAGAGTAGAAGTCTGCTCTTTTCTCAAAAGCAGAGTGTGTTTCTTGTAAGGCGAGCTAGCGTTTGTTTCCCAGTCCTAAATGGAGTTGAATCACATGCAGTTTTTGTTCCTACGAGCAAGAGTTGTATTCTGGTAATAAAGTCACTGTTGCGCTCCCATTGCCATGCACAGTGTAAATAGCACTCGCATCTGTTCCCAGCAAGTACAGTGTATTGGACTGAAGCGGAGCTACTGTTCTTGTCAGTTTCCTAAGCAGAGTTGAACTAGATATGGCCCCAGGGTGTAGGAAGCACAGTTCTTTTGTTCTGAGCAAGCTCACTGTTCGGACCCCATAGGATACACAGTCGAGTAGAAGAGTGCTCTTTTCTCAAAAGCAGAGTGTGTTTCTTGTTAGGCGAGCTAGCGTTTGTTTCCCAGTCCTAAATGGAGTTGAATCACATGCAGTTTCTGGTCCTACGAGCAAGATTTGTTTTCTGGAAAGAAGAGTCACTATTGCGCTCCCATTGTCATACACAGGGCAAATAGCACTGGCGTCTGTTTCCAGCATGTACAGTGTATTGGACTGAACAGGAGCTACTGTTCTTTTCAGTTTCCTAAGCAGAATTGAACTATATATGGCAGTATTTGTATGAAGCACAGTTCTTTTGATCTGAGCAAGCTCACTGTTCTGGCCCTATAGGAAACACAGTAGAGTAGAAGAGTGCTCTTTTCTCAAAAGCAGAGCTTGTTTCTTGTAAGGCGAGCTAGCATTTGTTTCCCAGTCCTAAACGGAGTTGAATCACATGCAGTTTTTGGTCCTACGAGGAAGAGTTGTTTTCTGGTAAGGAAAGTCACTATTGCGCTCCCATTTCCATACTCAGTGCAAATAGCACTCGCGTCTGCTCCCAGCAAGTACAGTGTATTGGACTGAAGTGGAGCTACTGTTCTTGTCAGTTTCCTAAGCAGAGTTGAACTCGATATGGCCCCTGTGTGTAGGAAGCACAGTTCTTTTGTTCTGAGCAAATTCACTGTTCTGGCCCAATAGGAAACACACTAGAGTAGAAGAGTGCTCTTTTCTCAAAAGCAGAGTGTGTTTCTTGTAAGGCGAGCTAGCATTTGTTTCCCAGTCCTAAATGGAGTTGAATCACATGCAGTTTTTGTTCCTCCGACCAAGATTTGTTTTCTGGTAAGGAAAGTCACTATTGCGCTCCCATTTCTATACACAGTGCAAATAGCACTCGCGTGTGTTCCCAGCAATTACAGTGTATTGGACTGAAGCGGAGTTACTGTTCTTGTCAGTTTCCTAAGCAGAGTTGAACTAGATATGGCCCCTGTGTTCAGGAAGCACAGTTCTTTTGTTCTGAGCAAGCTCACTATTTGGACCCCATAGGAAACACAGAAGAGTGAAAGAGTGCTCTTTTGTCAAAATAAGAGAGTCTTTCTTGTAAGGCGAGCTAGTGTTTGTTTCCCAGTCAGAAATGGAGTTGAATCCCATGCAGGTTCTTGTCCTATGAGTAAGAGTTGTTTTCTGATAAGAAGAGTCACTATTGTGCTCCTATTGCCACACACAGGGCAAATAGCACTGGTGTCTGTTTCCAGCATGTACAGTGTATTGGACTGAACAAGAGCTACTGTTCTTTTCAGTTTCCTAAGCAGAATTGAACTAGATATGGCAGTATTTGTAGGAAGCACAGTTCTTTTGTTCTGAGCAAGCTCACTCTTCTGGCCCTATAGGAAACACAGTAGAGTAGAAGAGTGCTCTTTTCTCAAAAGCAGAGTGTGTTTCTTGTAAGGCGAGCTACCGTTTGTTTCCCAGTCCTAAATGGAGTTGAATCACATGCAGTTTTTGGTCCTACGAGCAAGAGTTGTTTTCTGGTAATAAAGTCACTATTGCGCTCCCATTGCCATACATAGTGCAAATAGCACTCGCATCTGTTCCCAGCAAGTACAGTGTATTGGACTGAAGCGGAGCTACTGTTCTTGTCAGTTTCCTAAGCAGAGATGAACTAGATATGGCCCGTGTGTGTAGAAAGCACAGTTCTTTTGTTCTGAGCAAGCTCACTGTTCAGACCCCCTAGGAAACACAGTAGAGTAGAAGAGTGCTCTTTTCTCAAAATCAGAGAATCTTTCTTGTAAGGCGAGCTAGTGTTTGTTTCCCAGTCAGAAATGGAGTTGAATCCCATGCAGTTTCTTGTCCTATGAGTAAGAGTTGTTTTCTGATAAGAAGAGTCACTATTGTGCTCCTATTGCCATACACAGTGCAAATAGCACTCGCGTCTGTTCCCAGCTAGTACAGTGTATAGGACTGTAGAGGAGCTACCGTTCTTGTCAGTTTCCTAAGCAGAATTGAAGTATATGGCCCGTGTGTGTAGGAAGCACAGTTCTTTTGTTCTGAGCATGCTCAATGTTCGGACCCCATAGGAAACACAGTAGATTAGAAGAGTGCTCTTTTCTCAAAAGCAGAGTGTGTTTCTTGTAAGGCGAGCTAGTGTTTGTTTCCCAGTCAGAAATGGAGTTGAATCCCATGCAGTTTCTGGTCCTACGAGCAAGAGGTATTTTCTGGTAAGGAATGTCACCATTGTGCTCCCATTTCCATACACAGTGCAAATAGCACTCGCGTCTGTTCCCAGCAAGTACAGTGTATTGGACTGAAGTGGAGCTACTGTTCTTGTCAGTTTCCTAAGCAGAGATGAACTAGATATGTCCCGTGTGTGTAGGAAGCACAGTTCTTTTGTTCTGAGCAAGCACACTGTTCAGACCCCTTGGAAACACAGTAAAGCAGAAAAGTGCTCTTTTCTCAAAAGCAGAGTGTGTTTCTTGTAAGGCGAGCTACCGTTTGTTTCCCAGTCCTAAATGGAGTTGAATCACATGCAGTTTTTGGTCCTACGAGCAAGAGTTATTTTCTGGTAATAAAGTCACTATTGCACTCCCATTGCCATACATAGTGCAAATAGCACTCGCATCTGTTCCCAGCAAGTACAGTGTATTGGACTGAAGCGGAGCTACTGTTCTTGTCAGTTTCCTAAGCAGAGATGAACTAGATATGGCCCCTGTGTGTAGAAAGCACAGTTCTTTTGTTCTGAGCAAGCTCACTGTTTAGACCCCCTAGGAAACACAGTAGAGTAGAAGAGTGCTCTTTTCTCAAAAGCAGAGTGTGTTTTTTGTAAGGCGAGATAGCGTTTGTTTCCCAGTCCTAAATGGAGTTGAATCACATGCAGTTTTTTGTCGTACGGCCAAGAGTTGTTTTCTGGTAAGGAAAGTCACTATTGTGCTCCCATTTACATACACAGTGCAAATAGTACTCGCTTCTGTTCCCAGCAAGTACAGTGTATTGGACTGAATAGGAGCTACTGTTCTTGTCAGTTTCCTAAGCAGAGTTGAACTACATATGGTCCGTGTGTGTAGGAAGCACAGTCCTTTTGTTCTGAGCAAGATCACTGTTCGGACCCCAAATGAAACACAGTAGAGTAGAAGAGTGCTCTTTTCTCAAAAGCAGAGTGTGTTTCTTGTAAGGCGAGCTAGCATTTGTTTCCCAGTCCTAAATGGAGCTGAATCACATGCAGTTTCTGGACCTACGAGCAAGAGTTGTTTTCTGGTAAGGAAAGTCACTATTGTGCTCCCATTGCCATACACAGTGCAAATAGCACTCGCGTCTGTTCCCAGCAAGTACAGTGTATTGGACTGAAGAGGAGCTACTGTTCTTGTCAGTTTTCTAAGCAGAGTTGAACTAGATATGGCCCGTGTGTGTAGGAAGCACAGTTCTTTTGTTCTGAGCAAGCTCACTGTTCGGACCCCATAGGAAACACAGTAGAGTAGAAGAGTGCTCTTTTCTCAAAAGCAGAGTGTTTTTCTTGTAAGGCGAGCTAGCGTTTGTTTCCCAGTCCTAAATGGAGTTGAATCCCATGCAGTTTTAGGTCCTACGAGCAAGAGTTGTTTTCTGGTAATAAAGTCACTGTTGTACTCCCATTGCCATACACAGTGTAAATAGCACTCGCATCTGTTCCCAGCAAGTACAGTGTATTGGATTGAAGCGGAGCTACTGTTCTTGTCAGTTTCCTAAGCAGAGTTGAACTAGATATGACCCGTGTGTGCAGGAAGCCCAGTTCTTTTGTTCTGAGCAAGCTCACTGTTCAGACCCCATAGGATACACAGTCGAGTAGAAGAGTGCTCTTTTCTCAAAAGCAGAGTGTGTTTCTTGTTACGTGAGCTAGCGTTTGTTTCCTAGTCCTAAAAGGAGTTGAATCACATGCAGTTACTTGTCCTACGAGCAAGAGTTTTTTTCTGGTAATAAGAGTCACTATTGCGCTCCCATTGTCATACACAGGGCAAATAGCACTGGCGTCTGTTCCCAGAATGTACAGTGTATTGCACTGAACAGGAGCTACTGTTCTTTTCAGTTTCCTAAGCAGAATTGAACTAGATATGGCAGTATTTGTAGGAAGCACAGTTCTTTGTTCTGAGCAAGCTCACTGTTCTGGCCCTATAGGAAACACAGTAGAGTAGAAGAGTGCTCTTTTCTCAAAAGCAGAGTGTGTTTCTCGTAAGGCGAGCTAGCATTTGTTTCCCAGTCCTCAACGGAGTTGAATCACATGCAGTTTCTGGTCCTATGAGCAAGAGTTGTTTTCTGGTAAGGAAAGTCACTATTGCGCTCCAATTTCCATACTCAGTGCAAATAGCACTCGCGTCTGTTCCCAACAAGTACAGTGTATTGGACTGAAGAGGAGCTACTGTTCTTGTCAGTTTCCTAAGCAGAGTTGAACTAGATATAGCCCATGTGTGTAGGAAGCACAGTTCTTTTGTTCTGAGCAAGCTCACTATTCGGACCCCATAGAAAATACATTAAAGTAAAAGAGTGCTCTTTTCTCAAAAGCAGATTGTGTTTCTTGTAACACGAGCTAGTGTTTGTTTTCCAGTCAAAAATGGAGTTGAATCCCATGCAGTTTCTGGTCCTACGAGCAAGAGTTGTTTTCTGGTAAGAAGAGTCACTATTGCGCTCCCATTGTCATACACAGGGCAAATAGCACTGGCGTCTGTTCCCAGCAAGTACAGTGTATTGGACTGAAGTGGAGCTACTGTTCTTGTCAGTTTCCTAAGCAGAGTTGAACTAGATATGGCCCGTGTGTGTAGGAAGCACAGTTCTTTTGTTCTGAGCAAGCTCACAGTTCGGACCACATAGAAAAGACATTAGAGTAGAAGCGTGCTCTTTTCTCAAAAGCAGAGTGTGTTTCTTATCAGGCGAGCTAGTGTTTGTTTCCCAGTCAGAAATGGAGTTGAATCCCATGCAGTTTCTTGTCCTATGAGTAAGAGTTGTTTTCTGATAAGAAGAGTCACTATTGTGCTCCTATTGCCATACACAGTGCAAATAGCACTCGCATCTGTTCCCAGCTAGTACAGTGTATTGGACTGCAGAGGAGCTACCGTTCTTGTCAGTTTCCTAAGCAGAGTTGAACTATATGGCCCGTTTGTGTAGGAAGCACAGTTCTTTTGTTCCTTGCATGCTCAATGTTCGGACCCCATAGGAAACACAGTCGAGTAGAAGAGTGCTCTTTTCTCAAAAGCAGAGTGTGTTTCTTGTAAGGCGAGCTAGTGTTTGTTTCCCAGTCCTAAATAGAGTTGAATCCCATGCAGTTTCTGGTCCTACGAGCAAGAGTTGTTTTCTGGTAAGGAAAGTCACTATTGCGCTCCCATTTCCATACTCAGTGCAAATAGCACTCGCGTCTGCTCCCAGCAAGTACAGTGTATTGGACTGAAGCAGAGCTACTGTTCTTTTCAGTTTCCTAAGCAGAGTTGAACTAGATATGGCCTACGTGTATAGGAAGCACAGTTCTTTTGTTCTGAGCAAATTCACTGTTCTGGCCCAATAGGAAACACACTAGAGTAGAAGAGTGCTCTTTTCTCAAAAGCAGAGTGTGTTTCTTGTAAGGCGAGCTAGCATTTGTTTCCCAGTCCTAAATGGAGTTGAATCACATGCAGTTTTTGTTCCTACGAGCAAGAGTTGTATTCTGGTAATAAAGTCACTGTTGCGCTCCCATTGCCATACACAGTGTAAATAGCACTCGCATCTGTTCCCAGCAAGTACAGTGTATTGGACTGAAGCGGAGCTACTGTTCTTGTCAGTTTCCTAAGCAGAGTTGAACTAGATATGGCCCCTGTGTGTAGGAAGCACAGTTCTTTTGTTCTGAGCAAGCTCACTGTTCGGACCCCATAGGATACACAGTCGAGTAGAAGAGTGCTCTTTTCTCAAAAGCAGAGTGTGTTTCTTGTTAGGCGAGCTAGCGTTTGTTTCCCAGTCCTAAATGGAGTTGAATCACATACAGTTTCTGGTCCTATGAGCAAGATTTGTTTTCTGGAAAGAAGAGTCACTATTGCGCTCCCATTGTCTTACACAGGGCAAATAGCACTGGCGTCTGTTCCCTGCATGTACAGTGTATTGGACTGAACAGGAGCTACTGTTCTTTTCAGTTTCCTAAGCAGAATTGAACTTTATATGGCAGTATTTGTATGAAGCACAGTTCTTTTGATCTGAGCAAGCTCACTATTCTGGCCCTATAGGAAACACAGTAGAGTAGAAGAGTGCTCTTTTCTCAAAAGCAGAGTGTGTTTCTTGTAAGGCGAGCTAGCGTTTGTTTCCCAGTCCTAAATGGAGTTGAATCACATGCAGTTTTTGGTCCTACGAGCAAGAGTTGTTTTCTGGTAATAAAGTCACTATTGCGCTCCCATTGCCGTACACAGTGCAAATAGCACTCCTATTTGTTCCCAGCAAGTACAGTGTATTGGACTGAAGCGGAGCTACTGTTCTTGTCAGTTTCCTAAGCAGAGTTGAACTAGATATGGCCCGTGTGTGTAGGAAGCACAGTTCTTTTGTTCTGAGCAAGCTCACTGTTCGGACCCCTTTAGGAAACACAGTAGAGTAGAAGAGTGCTCTTTTCTCAAAAGCAGAGTGTGTTTCTTGTAAGGCGAGCTAGTGTTTGTTTCCCAGTCCTAAATGGAGTTGAATCCCATGCAGTTTCTGGTCCTACGAGCAAGAGGTGTTTTCTGGTAAGGAAAGTCACTATTGCGCTCCCATTTCAAAACACAGTGCAAATAACACTCGCGTCTGTTCCCAGCAGGTACAGTGTATTGGACTGAAGCGGAGCTACTGTTCTTGTCAGTTTCCTAAGCAGAGATGAACTAGATATGGCCCGTGTGTGTAGGAAGCATAGTTCTTTTCTTCTGAGCAAGCTCACTGTTAGACCCCCTAGGAAACACAGTAGAGTAGAAGAGTGCTCTTTTCTCAAAAGCAGAGTGTGTTTTTTGTAAGGCGAGATAGTGTTTGTTTCCCTGTCCTAAATGGAGTTGAATCACATGCAGTTTTTTGTCCTACGACCAAGAGTTGTTTTCTGGTAAGGAAAGTCACTATTGCGCTCCCATTTACATACACAGTGCAAATAGCACTCGCGTCTGTTCCCAACAAGTACAGTGTATTGGACTGAAGAGGAGCTACTGTTCTTGTCAGTTTCCTAAGCAGAGTTGAACTAGATATAGCCCATGTGTGTAGGAAGCACAGTTCTTTTGTTCTGAGCAAGCTCACTATTCGGACCCCATAGAAAACACATTAAAGTAAAAGAGTGCTCTTTTCTCAAAAGCAGATTGTGTTTCTTGTAACACGAGCTAGTGTTTGTTTTCCAGTCAAAAATGGAGTTGAATCCCATGCAGTTTCTGGTCCTACGAGCAAGAGTTGTTTTCTGGTAAGAAGAGTCACTATTGCGCTCCCATTGTCATACACAGGGCAAATAGCACTGGCGTCTGTTCCCAGCAAGTACAGTGTATTGGACTGAAGTGGAGCTACTGTTCTTGTCAGTTTCCTAAGCAGAGTTGAACTAGATATGGCCCGTGTGTGTAGGAAGCACAGTTCTTTTGTTCTGAGCAAGCTCACAGTTCGGACCACATAGAAAAGACATTAGAGTAGAAGCGTGCTCTTTTCTCAAAAGCAGAGTGTGTTTCTTATCAGGCGAGCTAGTGTTTGTTTCCCAGTCAGAAATGGAGTTGAATCCCATGCAGTTTCTTGTCCTATGAGTAAGAGTTGTTTTCTGATAAGAAGAGTCACTATTGTGCTCCTATTGCCATACACAGTGCAAATAGCACTCGCATCTGTTCCCAGCTAGTACAGTGTATTGGACTGCAGAGGAGCTACCGTTCTTGTCAGTTTCCTAAGCAGAGTTGAACTATATGGCCCGTTTGTGTAGGAAGCACAGTTCTTTTGTTCCTTGCATGCTCAATGTTCGGACCCCATAGGAAACACAGTCGAGTAGAAGAGTGCTCTTTTCTCAAAAGCAGAGTGTGTTTCTTGTAAGGCGAGCTAGTGTTTGTTTCCCAGTCCTAAATAGAGTTGAATCCCATGCAGTTTCTGGTCCTACGAGCAAGAGTTGTTTTCTGGTAAGGAAAGTCACTATTGCGCTCCCATTTCCATACTCAGTGCAAATAGCACTCGCGTCTGCTCCCAGCAAGTACAGTGTATTGGACTGAAGCAGAGCTACTGTTCTTTTCAGTTTCCTAAGCAGAGTTGAACTAGATATGGCCTACGTGTATAGGAAGCACAGTTCTTTTGTTCTGAGCAAATTCACTGTTCTGGCCCAATAGGAAACACACTAGAGTAGAAGAGTGCTCTTTTCTCAAAAGCAGAGTGTGTTTCTTGTAAGGCGAGCTAGCATTTGTTTCCCAGTCCTAAATGGAGTTGAATCACATGCAGTTTTTGTTCCTACGAGCAAGAGTTGTATTCTGGTAATAAAGTCACTGTTGCGCTCCCATTGCCATACACAGTGTAAATAGCACTCGCATCTGTTCCCAGCAAGTACAGTGTATTGGACTGAAGCGGAGCTACTGTTCTTGTCAGTTTCCTAAGCAGAGTTGAACTAGATATGGCCCCTGTGTGTAGGAAGCACAGTTCTTTTGTTCTGAGCAAGCTCACTGTTCGGACCCCATAGGATACACAGTCGAGTAGAAGAGTGCTCTTTTCTCAAAAGCAGAGTGTGTTTCTTGTTAGGCGAGCTAGCGTTTGTTTCCCAGTCCTAAATGGAGTTGAATCACATACAGTTTCTGGTCCTATGAGCAAGATTTGTTTTCTGGAAAGAAGAGTCACTATTGCGCTCCCATTGTCTTACACAGGGCAAATAGCACTGGCGTCTGTTCCCTGCATGTACAGTGTATTGGACTGAACAGGAGCTACTGTTCTTTTCAGTTTCCTAAGCAGAATTGAACTATATATGGCAGTATTTGTATGAAGCACAGTTCTTTTGATCTGAGCAAGCTCACTATTCTGGCCCTATAGGAAACACAGTAGAGTAGAAGAGTGCTCTTTTCTCAAAAGCAGAGTGTGTTTCTTGTAAGGCGAGCTAGCGTTTGTTTCCCAGTCCTAAATGGAGTTGAATCACATGCAGTTTTTGGTCCTACGAGCAAGAGTTGTTTTCTGGTAATAAAGTCACTATTGCGCTCCCATTGCCGTACACAGTGCAAATAGCACTCCTATTTGTTCCCAGCAAGTACAGTGTATTGGACTGAAGCGGAGCTACTGTTCTTGTCAGTTTCCTAAGCAGAGTTGAACTAGATATGGCCCGTGTGTGTAGGAAGCACAGTTCTTTTGTTCTGAGCAAGCTCACTGTTCGGACCCCTTTAGGAAACACAGTAGAGTAGAAGAGTGCTCTTTTCTCAAAAGCAGAGTGTGTTTCTTGTAAGGCGAGCTAGTGTTTGTTTCCCAGTCCTAAATGGAGTTGAATCCCATGCAGTTTCTGGTCCTACGAGCAAGAGGTGTTTTCTGGTAAGGAAAGTCACTATTGCGCTCCCATTTCAAAACACAGTGCAAATAACACTCGCGTCTGTTCCCAGCAGGTACAGTGTATTGGACTGAAGCGGAGCTACTGTTCTTGTCAGTTTCCTAAGCAGAGATGAACTAGATATGGCCCGTGTGTGTAGGAAGCATAGTTCTTTTCTTCTGAGCAAGCTCACTGTTAGACCCCCTAGGAAACACAGTAGAGTAGAAGAGTGCTCTTTTCTCAAAAGCAGAGTGTGTTTTTTGTAAGGCGAGATAGTGTTTGTTTCCCTGTCCTAAATGGAGTTGAATCACATGCAGTTTTTTGTCCTACGACCAAGAGTTGTTTTCTGGTAAGGAAAGTCACTATTGCGCTCCCATTTACATACACAATGCAAATAGCACTCGCGTCTGTTCCCAGCAAGTACAGTGTATTGGACTGAAGCGTAGCTACTGTTCTTGTCAGTTTCATAAGCAGAGTTTAACTAGATATGGCCCGTGTGTGTAGGAAGCACAGTTCTTTTGTTCTGAGCAAGCTCACTATTCGGACCCCATAGGAAACACAGTAGAGTAGAAGAGTGCTCTTTTCTCAAAAGCAGAGTGTGTTTCTTGTAAGGCGAGCTAGTGTTTGTTTCCCAGTCCTAAATGGAGTTGAATCCCATGCAGTTTCTGGTTCTTCGAGCAAGAGGTGTTTTCTGGTAAGGAAAGTCACTATTGCGCTCCCATTTCCATACACAGTGCAAATAGCACTCGCGTCTGTTCCCAGCAAGTACAGTGTATTGGACTGAAGCGGAGCTACTGTTCTTGTCAGTTTCCTAAGCAGAGATGAACTAGATATGGCCCTTGTGTGTAGGAAGCACAGTTCTTTTGTTCTGAGCAAGCTCACTGTTAGACACCCTAGGAAACACAGTAGAGTAGAAGAGTGCTCTTTTCTCAAAAGCAGAGTGTGTTTTTTGTAAGGCGAGATAGCATTTGTTTCCCTGTCCTAAATGGAGTTGAATCACATGCAGTTTTTTGTCCTACGACCAAGAGTTGTTTTCTGGTAAGGAAAGTCACTATTGCGCTCCCATTTACATACACAATGCAAATAGCACTCGCGTCTGTTCCCAGCAAGTACAGTGTATTGGACTGAAGCGTAGCTACTGTTCTTGTCAGTTTCCTAAGCAGAGTTGAACTAGATATGGCCCGTGTGTGTAGGAAGCACAGTTCTTTTGTTCTGAGCAAGCTCACTGTTCGGACACCATAGGAAACACAGTAGAGTAGAAGAGTGCTCTTTTCTCAAAAGCAGAGTGTGTTTCTTTTAAGGCGAGCTAGTGTTTGTTTCCCAGTCCTAAATGGAGTTGAATCCCATGCAGTTTCTGGTCTTATGAGCAAGAGTTGTTTTCTGATAAGAAGAGTCACTATTGTGCTCCCATTGCCATACACAGTGCAAATAGCACTCGCGTCTGTTCCCAGCAAGTACAGTGTATTGGACTGAATAGGAGCTACTGTTCTTGTCAGTTTCCTAAGCAGAGTTGACCTTCTTATGGTCCGTGTGTGTAGGAAGCACAGTTCTTTTGTTCTGAGCAAGCTCACTGTTCGGGCCCCAAAGGAAACACAGTAGAGTAGAAGAGTGCTCTTTTCTCAAAAGCAGAGTGTGTTTCTTGTAAGGCGAGCTAGCATTTCTTTCCCAGTCCTAAATGGAGCTGAATCACATGCAGTTTCTGGTCCTACGAGCAAGAGTTGTTTTCTGGTAAGAAGAGTCACTATTGCGCTCCCATTGTCATACACAGGTCAAATAGCACTGGCGTCTGTTTACCGCAAGTACAGTGTATTGGACTGAACAGGAGCTACCGTTCTTGTCAGTTTCCTAAGCAGAATTGAACTAGATATGGCCGTGTGTGTAGGAAGCACAGTTCTTTTGTTCTGAGAAAGCTCACTGTTCGGACCCCATAGGAAACACAGTAGAGTAGAAGAGTGCTATTTTCTCAAAAGCAGAGTGTGTTTCTTGTAAGAAGAGCAAGTGTTTGTTTCCCAGTCTGAAATGGAGTTGAATCCCATGCAGTTTCTGGTCCTAGGAGCAAGAGATGTTTTCTGGTAAGAAGATTCACTATTGCACTCCCATTGTCATACAAAGGGCGAATTGCACTGGTGTCTGTTCCCAGCAGGTGCAGTGTATGGGACTGAAGATGAGCTACTGTTCTTGTCAGTTTCCTAAGCAGAGTTGAACTAGATATAGCCCGTGTGTGTAGGAAGCACAGTTCTTTTTTTCTGAGCAAGCACACTGTTTGGACCCCAAAGGAAACACTGAAGAGTAGAAGAGTGCTCTTTTCTCAAAAGCAGAGTGTGTTTCTTGTAAGGGTAGGTAGCGTTTGTATCACAGTCCTAAATGGAGTGGAATCACATGCAGTTTTTGGTCCTACGAGCTAGAATTGTTTTCTGGTAAGTAAAGTAACTTTTGCGCTCCCATTGCCATGCATAGTGCAAATAGCACTGGCATGTGTTCGCAGCAAGTACAGTGTATTGGACTGAAGATGAGCTACTGTTCTTGTCAGTTTCCTAAGCAGAGTTGAACTAGATATGGCCACTGTGGGTAGGAAGCACAGTTCTTTTGTTCTGAGCAAGCTCACTATTCTGGCCCTATAGGAAACACAGTAGAGTAGAAGAGTGCTCTTTTCTCCAAAGCAGAGTGTGTTTCTTGTAAGGCGAGCTAGCGTTTGTTTCCCGTCCTAAATGGAGTTGAATCACATGCAGTTTCTGGTCCTACGAGCTAAAGTTGTTTTCTGGTAAGAAGAGTCACTATTGCGCTCCCATTGTCATACACAAGGCAAATAGCACTGGCGTCTGTTCCCAGCATGTACAGTGTATTGGAATGAAGAGGATCTACTGTTCTTGTCAGGTTCCTAAGCAAAATTGAACTAGATATTGCCGTGTGTATAGGAAGCACATTTCTTTTGTTCTGAGCAAGCTCACTGTTCTGGCCCTATAGGAAACACAGTGGAGTAGAAGAGTGATCTTTTCTCAAAAGCAAAGTGTGTTTCTTGTAAGGCGAGCTAGTGTTTGTTTCCCAGTCTTAAATGGAGTTGAATCACATGCAGTTATTGGTCCTACGAGTAAGAGGTGTTTTCTGGTAAGGAAAGTCACTATTGTGCTCCCATTGCCATACACAGTGCAAATAGCACTCACGTCTGTTCCCAGCAAGTACAGTGTATTGGACTGAAGAGGAGCTACCGTTGTTGTCAGTTTCCTAAGCAGTGTTGAACTAGATATGGCCCGTGTGTGTAGGAAGCACAGTTCTTTTGTTCTGAGCAAGCTCACTGTTCGGACCCCATAGGAAACACAGTAGAGTAGAAGAGTGCTCTTTTCTCAAAAGCAGAGTGTGTTTCTTGTAAGGCGAGCTAGCGTTTGTTTCCCAGTCCTAAATGGAGTTGAATCCCATGCAGTTTTTGGTCCTAAGAACAAGAGTTGTTTTCTGGTAATAAAGTCACTATTGCGCTCCCATTGCCATACACAGTGCAAATAGCACTCGCATCTGTTCCCAGCAAGTACAGTGTATTGGACTGAAGCAGAGCTACTGTTCTTGTCAGTTTCCTAAGCAGAGTTGAACTAGATATGGCCCGTGTGTGTAGGAAGCACAGTACTTTTGTTCTGATCAAGCTCACTGTTCAGACCCCCTAGAAAACACAGTACAGTAGAAGAGTGCTCTTTTCTCAAAAGCAGAGTGTGTTTTTTGTAAGGCGAGATAGCGTTTGTTTCCCAGTCCTAAATGGAGTTGAATCACATGCAGTTTTTTGTCCTACGACCAAGAGTTGTTTTCTGGTAAGGAAAGTCACTATTGCGCTCCCATTTCCATACACAGTGCAAATAGCACTCGCGTCTGTTCCCAGCAAGTACAGTGTATTGGACTGAAGCGTAGCTACTGTTCTTGTCAGTTTCCTAAGCAGAGTTGAACTAGATATGGCCCCTGTGTGTAGGAAGCACAGTTCCTTTGTTCTGAGCAAGCTCACTATTCGGACCCCATAGGAAACACAGTAAAGTAGAAGAGTGCTCTTTTCTCAAAATCAGAGTGTCTTTCTTGTAAGGAGAGCTAGCGTTTGTTTCCCAGTCAGAAATGGAGTTGAATCCCATGCAGTTTCTGGTCCTATGAGCAAGAGTTGTTTTCTGATAAGAAGGGTTATTATTGTGCTCCCATTGCCATACACAGTGCAAATAGCACTCGCCTCTGTTCCCAGCAATTACAGTGTATTGGACTGAATAGGAGCTACTGTTCTTGTCAGTTTCCTAAGCAGAGTTGAACTACATATGGTCCGTGTGTGTAGGAAGCACAGTTCTTTTGTTCTGAGCAAGCTCACTATTCTGGCCCTATAGGAAACACAGCAGAGTAGAAGAGTGCTCTTTTCTCAAAAGCAGAGTGTGTTTCTTGTAAGGCGAGCTAGCGTTTGTTTCCCAGTCCTAAATGGAGTTGAATCACATGCAGTTTTTGGTCCTACGAGCAAGAGTTGTTTTCTGGTAATAAAGTCACTATTGCGCTCCCATTGCCGTACACAGTGCAAATAGCACTCCTATTTGTTCCCAGCAAGTACAGTGTATTGGACTGAAGCGGAGCTACTGTTCTTGTCAGTTTCCTAAGCAGAGTTGAACTAGATATGGCCCGTGTGTGTAGGAAGCACAGTTCTTTTGTTCTGAGCAAGCTCACTGTTCGGACCCCTTTAGGAAACACAGTAGAGTAGAAGAGTGCTCTTCTCTCAAAAGCAGAGTGTGTTTCTTGTAAGGCGAGCTAGTGTTTGTTTCCCAGTCCTAAATGGAGTTGAATCCCATGCAGTTTCTGGTCCTACGAGCAAGAGGTGTTTTCTGGTAAGGAAAGTCACTATTGCGCTCCCATTTCAAAACACAGTGCAAATAACACTCGCGTCTGTTCCCAGCAGGTACAGTGTATTGGACTGAAGCGGAGCTACTGTTCTTGTCAGTTTCCTAAGCAGAGATGAACTAGATATGGCCCGTGTGTGTAGGAAGCATAGTTCTTTTCTTCTGAGCAAGCTCACTGTTAGACCCCCTAGGAAACACAGTAGAGTAGAAGAGTGCTCTTTTCTCAAAAACAGAGTGTGTTTTTTGTAAGGCGAGATAGTGTTTGTTTCCCTGTCCTAAATGGAGTTGAATCACATGCAGTTTTTTGTCCTACGACCAAGAGTTGTTTTCTGGTAAGGAAAGTCACTATTGCGCTCCCATTTACATACACAATGCAAATAGCACTCGCGTCTGTTCCCAGCAAGTACAGTGTATTGGACTGAAGCGTAGCTACTGTTCTTGTCAGTTTCATAAGCAGAGTTTAACTAGATATGGCCCGTGTGTGTAGGAAGCACAGTTCTTTTGTTCTGAGCAAGCTCACTATTCGGACCCCATAGGAAACACAGTAGAGTAGAAGAGTGCTCTTTTCTCAAAAGCAGAGTGTGTTTCTTGTAAGGCGAGCTAGTGTTTGTTTCCCAGTCCTAAATGGAGTTGAATCCCATGCAGTTTCTGGTTCTTCGAGCAAGAGGTGTTTTCTGGTAAGGAAAGTCACTATTGCGCTCCCATTTCCATACACAGTGCAAATAGCACTCGCGTCTGTTCCGAGCAAGTACAGTGTATTGGACTGAAGCGGAGCTACTGTTCTTGTCAGTTTCCTAAGCAGAGATGAACTAGATATGGCCCTTGTGTGTAGGAAGCACAGTTCTTTTGTTCTGAGCAAGCTCACTGTTAGACACCCTAGGAAACACAGTAGAGTAGAAGAGTGCTCTTTTCTCAAAAGCAGAGTGTGTTTTTTGTAAGGCGAGATAGCATTTGTTTCCCTGTCCTAAATGGAGTTGAATCACATGCAGTTTTTTGTCCTACGACCAAGAGTTGTTTTCTGGTAAGGAAAGTCACTATTGCGCTCCCATTTACATACACAATGCAAATAGCACTCGCGTCTGTTCCCAGCAAGTACAGTGTATTGGACTGAAGCGTAGCTACTGTTCTTGTCAGTTTCCTAAGCAGAGTTGAACTAGATATGGCCCGTGTGTGTAGGAAGCACAGTTCTTTTGTTCTGAGCAAGCTCACTGTTCGGACCCCATAGGAAACACAGTAGAGTAGAAGAGTGCTCTTTTCTCAAAAGCAGAGTGTGTTTCTTTTAAGGCGAGCTAGTGTTTGTTTCCCAGTCCTAAATGGAGTTGAATCCCATGCAGTTTCTGGTCTTATGAGCAAGAGTTGTTTTCTGATAAGAAGAGTCACTATTGTGCTCCCATTGCCATACACAGTGCAAATAGCACTCGCGTCTGTTCCCAGCAAGTACAGTGTATTGGACTGAATAGGAGCTACTGTTCTTGTCAGTTTCCTAAGCAGAGTTGAACTTCTTATGGTCCGTGTGTGTAGGAAGCACAGTTCTTTTGTTCTGAGCAAGCTCACTGTTCGGACCCCAAAGGAAACACAGTAGAGTAGAAGAGTGCTCTTTTCTCAAAAGCAGAGTGTGTTTCTTGTAAGGCGAGATAGCATTTCTTTCCCAGTCCTAAATGGAGCTGAATCACATGCACTTTCTGGTCCTACGAGCAAGAGTTGTTTTCTGGTAAGAAGAGTCACTATTGCGCTCCCATTGTCATACACAGGTCAAATAGCACTGGCGTCTGTTTACCGCAAGTACAGTGTATTGGACTGAACAGGAGCTACTGTTCTTGTCAGTTTCCTAAGCAGAATTGAACTAGATATGGCCGTGTGTGTAGGAAGCACAGTTCTTTTGTTCTGAGAAAGCTCACTGTTCGGACCCCATAGGAAACACAGTAGAGTAGAAGAGTGCTATTTTCTCAAAAGCAAAGTGTGTTTCTTGTAAGGCGAGCTAGTGTTTGTTTCCCAGTCTTAAATGGAGTTGAATCACATGCAGTTATTGGTCCTACGAGTAAGAGGTGTTTTCTGGTAAGGAAAGTCACTATTGTGCTCCCATTGCCATACACAGTGCAAATAGCACTCACGTCTGTTCCCAGCAAGTACAGTGTATTGGACTGAAGAGGAGCTACCGTTGTTGTCAGTTTCCTAAGCAGTGTTGAACTAGATATGGCCCGTGTGTGTAGGAAGCACAGTTCTTTTGTTCTGAGCAAGCTCACTGTTCGGACCCCATAGGAAACACAGTAGAGTAGAAGAGTGCTCTTTTCTCAAAAGCAGAGTGTGTTTCTTGTAAGGCGAGCTAGCGTTTGTTTCCCAGTCCTAAATGGAGTTGAATCCCATGCAGTTTTTGGTCCTAAGAACAAGAGTTGTTTTCTGGTAATAAAGTCACTATTGCGCTCCCATTGCCATACACAGTGCAAATAGCACTCGCATCTGTTCCCAGCAAGTACAGTGTATTGGACTGAAGCAGAGCTACTGTTCTTGTCAGTTTCCTAAGCAGAGTTGAACTAGATATGGCCCGTGTGTGTAGGAAGCACAGTACTTTTGTTCTGATCAAGCTCACTGTTCAGACCCCCTAGAAAACACAGTAGAGTAGAAGAGTGCTCTTTTCTCAAAAGCAGAGTGTGTTTTTTGTAAGGCGAGATAGCGTTTGTTTCCCAGTCCTAAATGGAGTTGAATCACATGCAGTTTTTTGTCCTACGACCAAGAGTTGTTTTCTGGTAAGGAAAGTCACTATTGCGCTCCCATTTCCATACACAGTGCAAATAGCACTCGCGTCTGTTCCCAGCAAGTACAGTGTATTGGACTGAAGCGTAGCTACTGTTCTTGTCAGTTTCCTAAGCAGAGTTGAACTAGATATGGCCCCTGTGTGTAGGAAGCACAGTTCCTTTGTTCTGAGCAAGCTCACTATTCGGACCCCATAGGAAACACAGTAAAGTAGAAGAGTGCTCTTTTCTCAAAATCAGAGTGTCTTTCTTGTAAGGAGAGCTAGCATTTGTTTCCCAGTCAGAAATGGAGTTGAATCCCATGCAGTTTCTGGTCCTATGAGCAAGAGTTGTTTTCTGATAAGAAGGGTTATTATTGTGCTCCCATTGCCATACACAGTGCAAATAGCACTCGCCTCTGTTTCCAGCAATTACAGTGTATTGGACTGAATAGGAGCTACTGTTCTTGTCAGTTTCCTAAGCAGAGTTGAACTACATATGGTCCGTGTGTGTAGGAAGCACAGTTCTTTTGTTCTGAGCAAGCTCACTGTTCGGACCCCATAGGAAACACAGTAGAGTAGAAGAGTGCTCTTTTCTCAAAAGCAGAGTGTGTTTCTTGTAAGGCGAGCTAGCATTTTTTTTCCCGTCCTAAATGGAGCTGAATCACATGCAGTTTCTGGTCCTACGAGCAAGAGTTGTTTTCTGGTAAGGAAAGTCACTATTGTGCTCCCATTGCCATACACAGTGCAAATAGCACTCGCATCTGTTCCCAGCAAGTACAGTGTATTGGACTGAAGAGAAGCTACTTTTCTTGTCAGTTTCCTGAGAAGAGTTGAACTAGATATGGCCCGTGTGTGTAGGAAGCACAGTTCTTTTGTTCTGAGCAAGCACAATGTTCGAACCCCATAGGAAACACAGTAGAGTAGAAGACTGCTCTTTTCTCAAAAGCAGAGTGTGTTTCTTGTAAGGCGAGCTAGCGTTTGTTTCCCAGTCCTAAATGGAGTTGAATCACATGCAGTTTTTGTTCCTACGAGCAAGAGTTGTATTCTGGTAATAAAGTCACTGTTGAGCTCCCATTGCCATACACAGTGTAAATAGCACTCGCATCTGTTCCCAGCAAGTACAGTGTATTGGACTGAAGAGGATTTACTGTTCTTGTCAGTTTCCTAAGCAGAGTTGAACTAGATATGGCCCCTGTGTGTAGGAAGCACAGTTCTTTTGTTCTGAGCAAGCTCACTGTTCGGACCCCATAGGATACACAGTCGAGTAGAAGAGTGCTCTTTTCTCAAAAGCAGAGTGTGTTTCTTGTTAGGCGAGCTAGCGTTTGTTTCCCAGTCCGAAATGGAGTTGAATCACATGCAGTTTCTGGTCCTACGAGCAAGATTTGTTTTCTGGAAAGAAGAGTCACTATTGTGCTCCCATTGTCACACACAGGGCAAATAGCACTGGCGTCTGTTCCCAGCATGTACAGTGTATTGGACTGAACAGGAGCTACTGTTCTTTTCAGTTTCCTAAGCAGAATTGAACTAGATATGGCAGTATTTGTAGGAAGCACAGTTCTTTTGTTCTGAGCAAGCTCACTCTTCTGGCCCTATAGGAAACACAGTAGAGTAGAAGAGTGCTCTTTTCTCAAAAGCAGAGTGTGTTTCTTGTAAGGCGAGCTAGCATTTCTTTCCCAGTCCTAAATGGAGCTGAATCACATGCAGTTTCTGGTCCTACGAGCAAGAGTTGTTTTCTGGTAAGAAGAGTCACTATTGCGCTCCCATTGTCATACACAGGTCAAATAGCACTGGCGTCTGTTTACCGCAAGTACAGTGTATTGGACTGAACAGGAGCTACTGTTCTTGTCAGTTTCCTAAGCAGAATTGAACTAGATATGGCCGTGTGTGTAGGAAGCACAGTTCTTTTGTTCTGAGAAAGCTCACTGTTCGGACCCCATAGGAAACACAGTAGAGTAGAAGAGTGCTATTTTCTCAAAAGCAGAGTGTGTTTCTTGTAAGAAGAGCAAGTGTTTGTTTCCCAGTCTGAAATGGAGTTGAATCCCATGCAGTTTCTGGTCCTAGGTGCAAGAGATGTTTTCTGGTAAGAAGATTCACTATTGCACTCCCATTGTCATACAAAGGGCGAATTGCACTGGTGTCTGTTCCCAGCAGGTGCAGTGTATGGGACTGAAGATGAGCTACTGTTCTTGTCAGTTTCCTAAGCAGAGTTGAACTAGATATAGCCCGTGTGTGTAGGAAGCACAGTTCTTTTTTTCTGAGCAAGCACACTGTTTGGACCCCAAAGGAAACACTGAAGAGTAGAAGAGTGCTCTTTTCTCAAAAGCAGAGTGTGTTTCTTGTAAGGGTAGGTAGCGTTTGTATCACAGTCCTAAATGGAGTGGAATCACATGCAGTTTTTGGTCCTACGAGCTAGAATTGTTTTCTGGTAAGTAAAGTAACTTTTGCGCTCCCATTGCCATGCATAGTGCAAATAGCACTGGCATGAGTTCGCAGCAAGTACAGTGTATTGGACTGAAGATGAGCTACTGTTCTTGTCAGTTTCCTAAGCAGAGTTGAACTAGATATGGCCACTGTGGGTAGGAAGCACAGTTCTTTTGTTCTGAGCAAGCTCACTATTCTGGCCCTATAGGAAACACAGTAGAGTAGAAGAGTGCTCTTTTCTCCAAAGCAGAGTGTGTTTCTTGTAAGGCGAGCTAGCGTTTGTTTCCCGTCCTAAATGGAGTTGAATCACATGCAGTTTCTGGTCCTACGAGCTAAAGTTGTTTTCTGGTAAGAAGAGTCACTATTGCGCTCCCATTGTCATACACAAGGCAAATAGCACTGGCGTCTGTTCCCAGCATGTACAGTGTATTGGAATGAAGAGGATCTACTGTTCTTGTCAGGTTCCTAAGCAAAATTGAACTAGATATTGCCGTGTGTATAGGAAGCACATTTCTTTTGTTCTGAGCAAGCTCACTGTTCTGGCCCTATAGGAAACACAGTGGAGTAGAAGAGTGATCTTTTCTCAAAAGCAAAGTTTGTTTCTTGTAAGGCGAGCTAGTGTATGTTTCCCAGTCTTAAATGGAGTTGAATCACATGCAGTTATTGGTCCTACGAGTAAGAGGTGTTTTCTGGTAAGGAAAGTCACTATTGTGCTCCCATTGTCATACACAGTGCAAATAGCACTCACGTCTGTTCCCAGCAAGTACAGTGTATTGGACTGAAGAGGAGCTACCATTGTTGTCAGTTTCCTAAGCAGTGTTGAACTAGATATGGCCCGTGTGTGTAGGAAGCACAGTTCTTTTGTTCTGAGCAAGCTCACTGTTCGGACCCCATAGGAAACACAGTAGAGTAGAAGAGTGCTCTTTTCTCAAAAGCAGAGTGTGTTTCTTGTAAGGCGAGCTAGCGTTTGTTTCCCAGTCCTAAATGGAGTTGAATCCCATGCAGTTTTTGGTCCTAAGAACAAGAGTTGTTTTCTGGTAATAAAGTCACTATTGCGCTCCCATTGCCATACACAGTGCAAATAGCACTCGCATCTGTTCCCAGCAAGTACAGTGTATTGGACTGAAGCAGAGCTACTGTTCTTGTCAGTTTCCTAAGCAGAGTTGAACTAGATATGGCCCGTGTGTGTAGGAAGCACAGTACTTTTGTTCTGATCAAGCTCACTGTTCAGACCCCCTAGAAAACACAGTAGAGTAGAAGAGTGCTCTTTTCTCAAAAGCAGAGTGTGTTTTTTGTAAGGCGAGATAGCGTTTGTTTCCCAGTCCTAAATGGAGTTGAATCACATGCAGTTTTTTGTCCTACGACCAAGAGTTGTTTTCTGGTAAGGAAAGTCACTATTGCGCTCCCATTTCCATACACAGTGCAAATAGCACTCGCGTCTGTTCCCAGCAAGTACAGTGTATTGGACTGAAGCGTAGCTACTGTTCTTGTCAGTTTCCTAAGCAGAGTTGAACTAGATATGGCCCCTGTGTGTAGGAAGCACAGTTCCTTTGTTCTGAGCAAGCTCACTATTCGGACCCCATAGGAAACACAGTAAAGTAGAAGAGTGCTCTTTTCTCAAAATCAGAGTGTCTTTCTTGTAAGGAGAGCTAGCATTTGTTTCCCAGTCAGAAATGGAGTTGAATCCCATGCAGTTTCTGGTCCTATGAGCAAGAGTTGTTTTCTGATAAGAAGGGTTATTATTGTGCTCCCATTGCCATACACAGTGCAAATAGCACTCGCCTCTGTTCCCAGCAATTACAGTGTATTGGACTGAATAGGAGCTACTGTTCTTGTCAGTTTCCTAAGCAGAGTTGAACTACATATGGTCCGTCTGTGTAGGAAGCACAGTTCTTTTGTTCTGAGCAAGCTCACTATTCTGGCCCTATAGGAAACACAGTAGAGTAGAAGAGTGCTCTTTTCTCAAAAGCAGAGTGTGTTTCTTGTAAGGCGAGCTAGCGTTTGTTTCCCAGTCCTAAATTGAGTTGAATCACATGCAGTTTTTGGTCCTACGAGCAAGAGTTGTTTTCTGGTGTTAAAGTCACTATTGCGCTCCCATTGCCGTACACAGTGCAAATAGCACTCCTATTTGTTCCCAGCAAGTACAGTGTATTGGACTGAAGCGGAGCTACTGTTCTTGTCAGTTTCCTAAGCAGAGTTGAACTAGATATGGCCCGTGTGGGTGGAAGCACAGTTCTTTTGTTCTGAGCAAGCTCACTGTTCGAACTCCATAGGAAACACAGTAGAGTAGAAGAGTGCTCTTTTCTAAAAAGCAGAGTGTGTTTTTTGTAAGGCGAGATAGTGTTTGTTTCCCTGTCCTAAATGGAGTTGAATCACATGCAGTTTTTTGTCCTACGACCAAGAGTTGTTTTCTGGTAAGGAAAGTCACTATTGCGCTCCCATTTACATACACAATGCAAATAGCACTCGCGTCTGTTCCCAGCAAGTACAGTGTATTGGACTGAAGCGTAGCTACTGTTCTTGTCTGTTTCATAAGCAGAGTTTAACTAGATATGGCCCGTGTGTGTAGGAAGCACAGTTCTTTTGTTCTGAGCAAGCTCACTATTCGGACCCCATAGGAAACACAGTAGAGTAGAAGAGTGCTCTTTTCTCAAAAGCAGAGTGTGTTTATTGTAAGGCGAGCTAGTGTTTGTTTCCCAGTCCTAAATGGAGTTGAATCCCATGCAGTTTCTGGTTCTTCGAGCAAGAGGTGTTTTCTGGTAAGGAAAGTCACTATTGTGCTCCCATTTCCATACACATTGCAAATAGCACTCGCGTCTGTTCCCAGCAAGTACAGTGTATTGGACTGAAGCGGAGCTACTGTTCTTGTCAGTTTCCTAAGCAGAGATGAACTAGATATGGCCCTTGTGTGTAGGAAGCACAGTTCTTTTGTTCTGAGCAAGCTCACTGTTAGACACCCTAGGAAACACAGTAGAGTAGAAGAGTATTCTTTTCTCAAAAGCAGAGTGTGTTTTTTGTAAGGCGAGATAGCATTTGTTTCCCTGTCCTAAATGGAGTTGAATCACATGCAGTTTTTTGTCCTACGACCAAGAGTTGTTTTCTGGTAAGGAAAGTCACTATTGCGCTCCCATTTACATACACAATGCAAATAGCACTCCCGTCTGTTCCCAGCAAGTACAGTGTATTGGACTGAAGCGTAGCTACTGTTCTTGTCAGTTTCCTAAGCAGAGTTGAACTAGATATGGCCCGTGTGTGTAGGAAGCACAGTTCTTTTGTTCTGAGCAAGCTCACTGTTCGGACCCCATAGGAAACACAGTAGAGTAGAAGAGTGCTCTTTTCTCAAAAGCAGAGTGTGTTTCTTTTAAGGCGAGCTAGTGTTTGTTTCCCAGTCCTAAATGGAGTTGAATCCCATGCAGTTTCTGGTCTTATGAGCAAGAGTTGTTTTCTGATAAGAAGAGTCACTATTGTGCTCCCATTGCCATACACAGTGCAAATAGCACTCGCGTCTGTTCCCAGCAAGTACAGTGTATTGGACTGAATAGGAGCTACTGTTCTTGTCAGTTTCCTAAGCAGAGTTGAACTTCTTATGGTCCGTGTGTGTAGGAAGCACAGTTCTTTTGTTCTGAGCAAGCTCACTGTTCGGACCCCAAAGGAAACACAGTAGAGTAGAAGAGTGCTCTTTTCTCAAAAGCAGAGTGTGTTTCATGTAAGGCGAGCTAGCATTTCTTTCCCAGTCCTAAATGGAGCTGAATCACATGCAGTTTCTGGTCCTACGAGCAAGAGTTGTTTTCTGTTAAGAAGAGTCACTATTGCGCTCCCATTGTCATACACAGGTCAAATAGCACTGGCGTCTGTTTACCGCAAGTACAGTGTATTGGACTGAACAGGAGCTACTGTTCTTGTCAGTTTCCTAAGCAGAATTGAACTAGATATGGCCGTGTGTGTAGGAAGCACAGTTCTTTTGTTCTGAGAAAGCTCACTGTTCGGACCCCATAGGAAACACAGTAGAGTAGAAGAGTGCTATTTTCTCAAAAGCAGAGTGTGTTTCTTGTAAGAAGAGCAAGTGTTTGTTTCCCAGTCTGAAATGGAGTTGAATCCCATGCAGTTTCTGGTCCTAGGAGCAAGAGATGTTTTCTGGTAAGAAGATTCACTATTGCACTCCCATTGTCATACAAAGGGCGAATTGCACTGGTGTCTGTTCCCAGCAGGTGCAGTGTATGGGACTGAAGATGAGCTACTGTTCTTGTCAGTTTCCTAAGCAGAGTTGAACTAGATATAGCCCGTGTGTGTAGGAAGCACAGTTCTTTATTTCTGAGCAAGCACACTGTTTGGACCCCAAAGGAAACACTGAAGAGTAGAAGAGTGCTCTTTTCTCAAAAGCAGAGTGTGTTTCTTGTAAGGGTAGGTAGCGTTTGTATCACAGTCCTAAATGGAGTGGAATCACATGCAGTTTTTGGTCCTACGAGCTAGAATTGTTTTCTGGTAAGTAAAGTAACTTTTGCGCTCCCATTGCCATGCATAGTGCAAATAGCACTGGCATGTGTTCGCAGCAAGTACAGTGTATTGGACTGAAGATGAGCTACTGTTCTTGTCAGTTTCCTAAGCAGAGTTGAACTAGATATGGCCACTGTGGGTAGGAAGCACAGTTCTTTTGTTCTGAGCAAGCTCACTATTCTGGCCCTATAGGAAACACAGTAGAGTAGAAAAGTGCTCTTTTCTCCAAAACAGAGTGTGTTTCTTGTAAGGCGAGCTAGCGTTTGTTTCCCGTCCTAAATGGAGTTGAATCACATGCAGTTTCTGGTCCTACGAGCTAAAGTTGTTTTCTGGTAAGAAGAGTCACTATTGCGCTCCCATTGTCATACACAAGGCAAATAGCACTGGCGTCTGTTCCCAGCATGTACAGTGTATTGGAATGAAGAGGATCTACTGTTCTTGTCAGGTTCCTAAGCAAAATTGAACTAGATATTGCCGTGTGTATAGGAAGCACATTTCTTTTGTTCTGAGCAAGCTCACTGTTCTGGCCCTATAGGAAACACAGTGGAGTAGAAGAGTGATCTTTTCTCAAAAGCAAAGTGTGTTTCTTGTAAGGCGAGCTAGTGTTTGTTTCCCAGTCTTAAATGGAGTTGAATCACATGCATTTATTGGTCCTACGAGTAAGAGGTGTTTTCTGGTAAGGAAAGTCACTATTGTGCTCCCATTGCCATACACAGTGCAAATAGCACTCACGTCTGTTCCCAGCAAGTACAGTGTATTGGACTGAAGAGGAGCTACCGTTGTTGTCAGTTTCCTAAGCAGTGTTGAACTAGATATGGCCCGTGTGTGTAGGAAGCACAGTTCTTTTGTTCTGAGCAAGCTCACTGTTCGGACCCCATAGGAAACACAGTAGAGTAGAAGAGTGCTCTTTTCTCAAAAGCAGAGTGTGTTTCTTGTAAGGCGAGCTAGCATTTGTTTCCCAGTCCTAAATGGAGTTGAATCCCATGCAGTTTTTGGTCCTAAGAACAAGAGTTGTTTTCTGGTAATAAAGACACTATTGCGCTCCCATTGCCATACACAGTGCAAATAGCACTCGCATCTGTTCCCAGCAAGTACAGTGTATTGGACTGAAGCAGAGCTACTGTTCTTGTCAGTTTCCTAAGCAGAGTTGAACTAGATATGGCCCGTGTGTGTAGGAAGCACAGTACTTTTGTTCTGATCAAGCTCACTGTTCAGACCCCCTAGAAAACACAGTAGAGTAGAAGAGTGCTCTTTTCTCAAAAGCAGAGTGCGTTTTTTGTAAGGCGAGATAGCGTTTGTTTCCCAGTCCTAAATGGAGTTGAATCACATGCAGTTTTTTGTCCTACGACCAAGAGTTGTTTTCTGGTAAGGAAAGTCACTATTGCGCTCCCATTTCCATACACAGTGCAAATAGCACTCGCGTCTGTTCCCAGCAAGTACAGTGTATTGGACTGAAGCGTAGCTACTGTTCTTGTCAGTTTCCTAAGCAGAGTTGAACTAGATATGGCCCCTGTGTGTAGGAAGCACAGTTCCTTTGTTCTGAGCAAGCTCACTATTCGGACCCCATAGGAAACACAGTAAAGTAGAAGAGTGCTCTTTTCTCAAAATCAGAGTGTCTTTCTTGTAAGGAGAGCTAGCATTTGTTTCCCAGTCAGAAATGGAGTTGAATCCCATGCAGTTTCTGGTCCTATGAGCAAGAGTTGTTTTCTGATAAGAAGGGTTATTATTGTGCTCCCATTGCCATACACAGTGCAAATAGCACTCGCCTCTGTTCCCAGCAATTACAGTGTATTGGACTGAATAGGAGCTACTGTTCTTGTCAGTTTCCTAAGCAGAGTTGAACTACATATGGTCCGTCTGTGTAGGAAGCACAGTTCTTTTGTTCTGAGCAAGCTCACTATTCTGGCCCTATAGGAAACACAGTAGAGTAGAAGAGTGCTCTTTTCTCAAAAGCAGAGTGTGTTTCTTGTAAGGCGAGCTAGCGTTTGTTTCCCAGTCCTAAATTGAGTTGAATCACATGCAGTTTTTGGTCCTACGAGCAAGAGTTGTTTTCTGGTGTTAAAGTCACTATTGCGCTCCCATTGCCGTACACAGTGCAAATAGCACTCCTATTTGTTCCCAGCAAGTACAGTGTATTGGACTGAAGCGGAGCTACTGTTCTTGTCAGTTTCCTAAGCAGAGTTGAACTAGATATGGCCCGTGTGGGTGGAAGCACAGTTCTTTTGTTCTGAGCAAGCTCACTGTTCGAACTCCATAGGAAACACAGTAGAGTAGAAGAGTGCTCTTTTCTAAAAAGCAGAGTGTGTTTTTTGTAAGGCGAGATAGTGTTTGTTTCCCTGTCCTAAATGGAGTTGAATCACATGCAGTTTTTTGTCCTACGACCAAGAGTTGTTTTCTGGTAAGGAAAGTCACTATTGCGCTCCCATTTACATACACAATGCAAATAGCACTCGCGTCTGTTCCCAGCAAGTACAGTGTATTGGACTGAAGCGTAGCTACTGTTCTTGTCTGTTTCATAAGCAGAGTTTAACTAGATATGGCCCGTGTGTGTAGGAAGCACAGTTCTTTTGTTCTGAGCAAGCTCACTATTCGGACCCCATAGGAAACACAGTAGAGTAGAAGAGTGCTCTTTTCTCAAAAGCAGAGTGTGTTTATTGTAAGGCGAGCTAGTGTTTGTTTCCCAGTCCTAAATGGAGTTGAATCCCATGCAGTTTCTGGTTCTTCGAGCAAGAGGTGTTTTCTGGTAAGGAAAGTCACTATTGTGCTCCCATTTCCATACACATTGCAAATAGCACTCGCGTCTGTTCCCAGCAAGTACAGTGTATTGGACTGAAGCGGAGCTACTGTTCTTGTCAGTTTCCTAAGCAGAGATGAACTAGATATGGCCCTTGTGTGTAGGAAGCACAGTTCTTTTGTTCTGAGCAAGCTCACTGTTAGACACCCTAGGAAACACAGTAGAGTAGAAGAGTATTCTTTTCTCAAAAGCAGAGTGTGTTTTTTGTAAGGCGAGATAGCATTTGTTTCCCTGTCCTAAATGGAGTTGAATCACATGCAGTTTTTTGTCCTACGACCAAGAGTTGTTTTCTGGTAAGGAAAGTCACTATTGCGCTCCCATTTACATACACAATGCAAATAGCACTCCCGTCAGTTCCCAGCAAGTACAGTGTATTGGACTGAAGCGTAGCTACTGTTCTTGTCAGTTTCCTAAGCAGAGTTGAACTAGATATGGCCCGTGTGTGTAGGAAGCACAGTTCTTTTGTTCTGAGCAAGCTCACTGTTCGGACCCCATAGGAAACACAGTAGAGTAGAAGAGTGCTCTTTTCTCAAAAGCAGAGTGTGTTTCTTTTAAGGCGAGCTAGTGTTTGTTTCCCAGTCCTAAATGGAGTTGAATCCCATGCAGTTTCTGGTCTTATGAGCAAGAGTTGTTTTCTGATAAGAAGAGTCACTATTGTGCTCCCATTGCCATACACAGTGCAAATAGCACTCGCGTCTGTTCCCAGCAAGTACAGTGTATTGGACTGAATAGGAGCTACTGTTCTTGTCAGTTTCCTAAGCAGAGTTGAACTTCTTATGGTCCGTGTGTGTAGGAAGCACAGTTCTTTTGTTCTGAGCAAGCTCACTGTTCGGACCCCAAAGGAAACACAGTAGAGTAGAAGAGTGCTCTTTTCTCAAAAGCAGAGTGTGTTTCATGTAAGGCGAGCTAGCATTTCTTTCCCAGTCCTAAATGGAGCTGAATCACATGCAGTTTCTGGTCCTACGAGCAAGAGTTGTTTTCTGGTAAGAAGAGTCACTATTGCGCTCCCATTGTCATACACAGGTCAAATAGCACTGGCGTCTGTTTACCGCAAGTACAGTGTATTGGACTGAACAGGAGCTACTGTTCTTGTCAGTTTCCTAAGCAGAATTGAACTAGATATGGCCGTGTGTGTAGGAAGCACAGTTCTTTTGTTCTGAGAAAGCTCACTGTTCGGACCCCATAGGAAACACAGTAGAGTAGAAGAGTGCTATTTTCTCAAAAGCAGAGTGTGTTTCTTGTAAGAAGAGCAAGTGTTTGTTTCCCAGTCTGAAATGGAGTTGAATCCCATGCAGTTTCTGGTCCTAGGAGCAAGAGATGTTTTCTGGTAAGAAGATTCACTATTGCACTCCCATTGTCATACAAAGGGCGAATTGCACTGGTGTCTGTTCCCAGCAGGTGCAGTGTATGGGACTGAAGATGAGCTACTGTTCTTGTCAGTTTCCTAAGCAGAGTTGAACTAGATATAGCCCGTGTGTGTAGGAAGCACAGTTCTTTATTTCTGAGCAAGCACACTGTTTGGACCCCAAAGGAAACACTGAAGAGTAGAAGAGTGCTCTTTTCTCAAAAGCAGAGTGTGTTTCTTGTAAGGGTAGGTAGCGTTTGTATCACAGTCCTAAATGGAGTGGAATCACATGCAGTTTTTGGTCCTACGAGCTAGAATTGTTTTCTGGTAAGTAAAGTAACTTTTGCGCTCCCATTGCCATGCATAGTGCAAATAGCACTGGCATGTGTTCGCAGCAAGTACAGTGTATTGGACTGAAGATGAGCTACTGTTCTTGTCAGTTTCCTAAGCAGAGTTGAACTAGATATGGCCACTGTGGGTAGGAAGCACAGTTCTTTTGTTCTGAGCAAGCTCACTATTCTGGCCCTATAGGAAACACAGTAGAGTAGAAAAGTGCTCTTTTCTCCAAAGCAGAGTGTGTTTCTTGTAAGGCGAGCTAGCGTTTGTTTCCCGTCCTAAATGGAGTTGAATCACATGCAGTTTCTGGTCCTACGAGCTAAAGTTGTTTTCTGGTAAGAAGAGTCACTATTGCGCTCCCATTGTCATACACAAGGCAAATAGCACTGGCGTCTGTTCCCAGCATGTACAGTGTATTGGAATGAAGAGGATCTACTGTTCTTGTCAGGTTCCTAAGCAAAATTGAACTAGATATTGCCGTGTGTATAGGAAGCACATTTCTTTTGTTCTGAGCAAGCTCACTGTTCTGGCCCTATAGGAAACACAGTGGAGTAGAAGAGTGATCTTTTCTCAAAAGCAAAGTGTGTTTCTTGTAAGGCGAGCTAGTGTTTGTTTCCCAGTCTTAAATGGAGTTGAATCACATGCATTTATTGGTCCTACGAGTAAGAGGTGTTTTCTGGTAAGGAAAGTCACTATTGTGCTCCCATTGCCATACACAGTGCAAATAGCACTCACGTCTGTTCCCAGCAAGTACAGTGTATTGGACTGAAGAGGAGCTACCGTTGTTGTCAGTTTCCTAAGCAGTGTTGAACTAGATATGGCCCGTGTGTGTAGGAAGCACAGTTCTTTTGTTCTGAGCAAGCTCACTGTTCGGACCCCATAGGAAACACAGTAGAGTAGAAGAGTGCTCTTTTCTCAAAAGCAGAGTGTGTTTCTTGTAAGGCGAGCTAGCATTTGTTTCCCAGTCCTAAATGGAGTTGAATCCCATGCAGTTTTTGGTCCTAAGAACAAGAGTTGTTTTCTGGTAATAAAGTCACTATTGCGCTCCCATTGCCATACACAGTGCAAATAGCACTCGCATCTGTTCCCAGCAAGTACAGTGTATTGGACTGAAGCAGAGCTACTGTTCTTGTCAGTTTCCTAAGCAGAGTTGAACTAGATATGGCCCGTGTGTGTAGGAAGCACAGTACTTTTGTTCTGATCAAGCTCACTGTTCAGACCCCCTAGAAAACACAGTAGAGTAGAAGAGTGCTCTTTTCTCAAAAGCAGAGTGCGTTTTTTGTAAGGCGAGATAGCGTTTGTTTCCCAGTCCTAAATGGAGTTGAATCACATGCAGTTTTTTGTCCTACGACCAAGAGTTGTTTTCTGGTAAGGAAAGTCACTATTGCGCTCCCATTTCCATACACAGTGCAAATAGCACTCGCGTCTGTTCCCAGCAAGTACAGTGTATTGGACTGAAGCGTAGCTACTGTTCTTGTCAGTTTCCTAAGCAGAGTTGAACTAGATATGGCCCCTGTGTGTAGGAAGCACAGTTCCTTTGTTCTGAGCAAGCTCACTATTCGGACCCCATAGGAAACACAGTAAAGTAGAAGAGTGCCCTTTTCTCAAAATCAGAGTGTCTTTCTTGTAAGGAGAGCTAGCGTTTGTTTCCCAGTCAGAAATGGAGTTGAATCCCATGCAGTTTCTGGTCCTATGAGCAAGAGTTGTTTTCTGATAAGAAGGGTTATTATTGTGCTCCCATTGCCATACACAGTGCAAATAGCACTCGCCTCTGTTCCCAGCAATTACAGTGTATTGGACTGAATAGGAGCTACTGTTCTTGTCAGTTTCCTAAGCAGAGTTGAACTACATATGGTCCGTGTGTGTAGGAAGCACAGTTCTTTTGTTCTGAGCAAGCTCACTATTCTGGCCCTATAGGAAACACAGTAGAGTAGAAGAGTGATCTTTTCTCAAAAGCAGAGTGTGTTTCTTGTAAGGCGAGCTAGCGTTTGTTTCCCAGTCCTAAATGGAGTTGAATCACATGCAGTTTTTGGTCCTACGAGCAAGAGTTGTTTTCTGGTAATAAAGTCACTATTGCGCTCCCATTGCCGTACACAGTGCAAATAGCACTCCTATTTGTTCCCAGCAAGTACAGTGTATTGGACTGAAGCGGAGCTACTGTTCTTGTCAGTTTCCTAAGCAGAGTTGAACTAGATATGGCCCGTGTGTGTAGGAAGCACAGTTCTTTTGTTCTGAGCAAGCTCACTGTTCGGACCCCTTTAGGAAACACAGTAGAGTAGAAGAGTGCTCTTCTCTCAAAAGCAGAGTGTGTTTCTTGTAAGGCGAGCTAGTGTTTGTTTCCCAGTCCTAAATGGAGTTGAATCCCATGCAGTTTCTGGTCCTACGAGCAAGAGGTGTTTTCTGGTAAGGAAAGTCACTATTGCGCTCCCATTTCAAAACACAGTGCAAATAACACTCGCGTCTGTTCCCAGCAGGTACAGTGTATTGGACTGAAGCGGAGCTACTGTTCTTGTCAGTTTCCTAAGCAGAGATGAACTAGATATGGCCCGTGTGTGTAGGAAGCATAGTTCTTTTCTTCTGAGCAAGCTCACTGTTAGACCCCCTCGGAAACACAGTAGAGTAGAAGAGTGCTCTTTTCTCAAAAGCAGAGTGTGTTTTTTGTAAGGCGAGATAGTGTTTGTTTCCCTGTCCTAAATGGAGTTGAATCACATGCAGTTTTTTGTCCTACGACCAAGAGTTGTTTTCTGGTAAGGAAAGTCACTATTGCGCTCCCATTTACATACACAATGCAAATAGCACTCGCGTCTGTTCCCAGCAAGTACAGTGTATTGGACTGAAGCGTAGCTACTGTTCTTGTCAGTTTCATAAGCAGAGTTTAACTAGATATGGCCCGTGTGTGTAGGAAGCACAGTTCTTTTGTTCTGAGCAAGCTCACTATTCGGACCCCATAGGAAACACAGTAGAGTAGAAGAGTGCTCTTTTCTCAAAAGCAGAGTGTGTTTCTTGTAAGGCGAGCTAGTGTTTGTTTCCCAGTCCTAAATGGAGTTGAATCCCATGCAGTTTCTGGTTCTTCGAGCAAGAGGTGTTTTCTGGTAAGGAAAGTCACTATTGCGCTCCCATTTCCATACACAGTGCAAATAGCACTCGCGTCTGTTCCCAGCAAGTACAGTGTATTGGACTGAAGCGGAGCTACTGTTCTTGTCAGTTTCCTAAGCAGAGATGAACTAGATATGGCCCTTGTGTGTAGGAAGCACAGTTCTTTTGTTCTGAGCAAGCTCACTGTTAGACACCCTAGGAAACACAGTAGAGTAGAAGAGTGCTCTTTTCTCAAAAGCAGAGTGTGTTTTTTGTAAGGCGAGATAGCATTTGTTTCCCTGTCCTAAATGGAGTTGAATCACATGCAGTTTTTTGTCCTACGACCAAGAGTTGTTTTCTGGTAAGGAAAGTCACTATTGCGCTCCCATTTACATACTCAATGCAAATAGCACTCGCGTCTGTTCCCAGCAAGTACAGTGTATTGGACTGAAGCGTAGCTACTGTTCTTGTCAGTTTCCTAAGCAGAGTTGAACTAGATATGGCCCGTGTGTGTAGGAAGCACAGTTCTTTTGTTCTGAGCAAGCTCACTGTTCGGACCCCATAGGAAACACAGTAGAGTAGAAGAGTGCTCTTTTCTCAAAAGCAGAGCGTGTTTCTTTTAAGGCGAGCTAGTGTTTGTTTCCCAGTCCTAAATGGAGTTGAATCCCATGCAGTTTCTGGTCTTATGAGCAAGAGTTGTTTTCTGATAAGAAGAGTCACTATTGTGCTCCCATTGCCATACACAGTGCAAATAGCACTCGCGTCTGTTCCCAGCAAGTACAGTGTATTGGACTGAATAGGAGCTACTGTTCTTGTCAGTTTCCTAAGCAGAGTTGAACTTCTTATGGTCCGTGTGTGTAGGAAGCACAGTTCTTTTGTTCTGAGCAAGCTCACTGTTCGGACCCCAAAGGAAACACAGTAGAGTAGAAGAGTGCTCTTTTCTCAAAAGCAGAGTGTGTTTCTTGTAAGGCGAGCTAGCATTTCTTTCCCAGTCCTAAATGGAGCTGAATCACATGCAGTTTCTGGTCCTACGAGCAAGAGTTGTTTTCTGGTAAGAAGAGTCACTATTGCGCTCCCATTGTCATACACAGGTCAAATAGCACTGGCGTCTGTTTACCGCAAGTACAGTGTATTGGACTGAACAGGAGCTACTGTTCTTGTCAGTTTCCTAAGCAGAATTGAACTAGATATGGCCGTGTGTGTAGGAAGCACAGTTCTTTTGTTCTGAGAAAGCTCACTGTTCGGACCCCATAGGAAACACAGTAGAGTAGAAGAGTGCTATTTTCTCAAAAGCAGAGTGTGTTTCTTGTAAGAAGAGCAAGTGTTTGTTTCCCAGTCTGAAATGGAGTTGAATCCCATGCAGTTTCTGGTCCTAGGAGCAAGAGATGTTTTCTGGTAAGAAGATTCACTATTGCACTCCCATTGTCATACAAAGGGCGAATTGCACTGGTGTCTGTTCCCAGCAGGTGCAGTGTATGGGACTGAAGATGAGCTACTGTTCTTGTCAGTTTCCTAAGCAGAGTTGAACTAGATATAGCCCGTGTGTGTAGGAAGCACAGTTCTTTTTTTCTGAGCAAGCACACTGTTTGGACCCCAAAGGAAACACTGAAGAGTAGAAGAGTGCTCTTTTCTCAAAAGCAGAGTGTGTTTCTTGTAAGGGTAGGTAGCGTTTGTATCACAGTCCTAAATGGAGTGGAATCACATGCAGTTTTTGGTCCTACGAGCTAGAATTGTTTTCTGGTAAGTAAAGTAACTTTTGCGCTCCCTTTGCCATGCATCGTGCAAATAGCACTGGCATGTGTTCGCAGCAAGTACAGTGTATTGGACTGAAGATGAGCTACTGTTCTTGTCAGTTTCCTAAGCAGAGTTGAACTAGATATGGCCACTGTGGGTAGGAAGCACAGTTCTTTTGTTCTGAGCAAGCTCACTATTCTGGCCCTATAGGAAACACAGTAGAGTAGAAGAGTGCTCTTTTCTCCAAAGCAGAGTGTGTTTCTTGTAAGGCGAGCTAGCGTTTGTTTCCCGTCCTAAATGGAGTTGAATCACATGCAGTTTCTGGTCCTACGAGCTAAAGTTGTTTTCTGGTAAGAAGAGTCACTATTGCGCTCCCATTGTCATACACAAGGCAAATAGCACTGGCGTCTGTTCCCAGCATGTACAGTGTATTGGAATGAAGAGGATCTACTGTTCTTTTCAGGTTCCTAAGCAAAATTGAACTAGATATTGCCGTGTGTATAGGAAGCACATTTCTTTTGTTCTGAGCAAGCTCACTGTTCTGGCCCTATAGGAAACACAGTGGAGTAGAAGAGTGATCTTTTCTCAAAAGCAAAGTGTGTTTCTTGTAAGGCGAGCTAGTGTTTGTTTCCCAGTCTTAAATGGAGTTGAATCACATGCAGTTATTGGTCCTACGAGTAAGAGGTGATTTCTGGTAAGGAAAGTCACTATTGTGCTCCCATTGCCATACACAGTGCAAATAGCACTCACGTCTGTTCCCAGCAAGTACAGTGTATTGGACTGAAGAGGAGCTACCGTTGTTGTCAGTTTCCTAAGCAGTGTTGAACTAGATATGGCCCGTGTGTGTAGGAAGCACAGTTCTTTTGTTCTGAGCAAGCTCACTGTTCGGACCCCATAGGAAACACAGTAGAGTAGAAGAGTGCTCTTTTCTCAAAAGCAGAGTGTGTTTCTTGTAAGGCGAGCTAGCGTTTGTTTCCCAGTCCTAAATGGAGTTGAATCCCATGCAGTTTTTGGTCCTAAGAACAAGAGTTGTTTTCTGGTAATAAAGTCACTATTGCGCTCCCATTTCCATACACAGTGCAAATAGCACTCGCGTCTGTTCCCAGCAAGTACAGTGTATTGGACTGAAGCGTAGCTACTGTTCTCGTCAGTTTCCTAAGCAGAGTTGAACTAGATATGGCCCCTGTGTGTAGGAAGCACAGTTCCTTTGTTCTGAGCAAGCTCACTATTCGGACCCCATAGTAAACACAGTAAAGTAGAAGAGTGCTCTTTTCTCAAAATCAGAGTGTCTTTCTTGTAAGGAGAGCTAGCGTTTGTTTCCCAGTCAGAAATGGAGTTGAATCCCATGCAGTTTCTGGTCCTATGAGCAAGAGTTGTTTTCTGATAAGAAGGGTTATTATTGTGCTCCCATTGCCATACACAGTGCAAATAGCACTCGCCTCTGTTCCCAGCAATTACAGTGTATTGGACTGAATAGGAGCTACTGTTCTTGTCAGTTTCCTAAGCAGAGTTGAACTTCATATGGTCCGTGTGTGTAGGAAGCACAGTTCTTTTGTTCTGAGCAAGCTCACTGTTCGGACCCCAAAGGAAACACATTAGAGTAAAAGAGTGCTCTTTTCTCAAAAGCAGATTGTGTTTCTTGTAACGCGAGCTAGTGTTTGTTTTCCAGTCAGAAATGTATTTGAATCCCATGCAGTTTCTGGTCCTACGAGCAAGAGTTGTTTTCTGGTAAGAAGAGTCACAATTGCGCTCCCATTGTCATACACAGGGCAAATATCACTGGCGTATGTTCCCAGCAAGTACAGTGTATTGGACTGAAGTGGAGCTACTGTTCTTGTCAGTTTCCTAAGCAGAGTTGAACTACATATGGCCCGTGTGTGTAGGAAGCACAGTTCTTTTGTTCTGAGCAAGCTCACAGTTCGGACCACATAGAAAAGACATTAGAGTAGAAGCGTGCTCTTTTCTCAAAAGCAGAGTGTGTTTCTTATCAGGCGAGCTAGTGTTTGTTTCCCAGTCAGAAATGGAGTTGAATCCCATGCAGTTTCTTGTCCTATGAGTAAGAGTTGTTTTCTGATAAGAAGAGTCACTATTGTGCTCCTATTGCCATACACAGTGCAAATAGCACTCGCGTCTGTTCCCAGCTAGTACAGTGTATTGGACTGCAGAGGAGCTACCGTTCTTGTCAGTTTCCTAAGCAGATTTGAACTATATGGCCCGTTTGTGTAGGAAGCACAGTTCTTTTGTTCCTTGCATGCTCAATGTTCGGACCCCATAGGAAACACAGTCGAGTAGAAGAGTGCTCTTTTCTCAAAAGCAGAGTGTGTTTCTTGTAAGGCGAGCTAGTGCTTGTTTCCCAGTCCTTAATGGAGTTGAATCACATGCAGTTTTTGGTCTTATGAGCAAGAGTTGTTTTCTGATAAGAAGAGTCACTATTGTGCTCCTATTGCCATACACAGTGCAAATAGCACTCGCGTCTGTTCCCAGCAAGTACAGTGTATTGGACTGAATAGGAGCTACTCTTCTTGTCAGTTTCCTAAGCAGAATTGAACTAGATATGGCTGTATTTGTAGGAAGCACAGTTCTTTTGTTCTGAGCAATCTCACTATTCTGGCCCTATAGGAAACACAGTAGAGTAGAAGAGTGCTCTTTTCTCAAAAGCAGAGTGTGTTTCTTGTAAGGCGAGCTAGCGTTTGTTTCCCAGTCCTAAATGGAGTTGAATCACATGCAGTTTTTGGTCCTACGAACAAGAGTTGTTTTCTGGTAATAAAGTCACTATTGCGCTCCCATTGCCATACACAGTGCAAATAGCACTTGTATCTGTTCCCAGCAAGTACAGTGTATTGGACTGAAGCGGAGCTACTGTTCTTGTCAGTTTCCTAAGCAGAGTTGAACTAGATATGGCCCGTGTGTGTAGGAAGCATAGTTCTTTTGTTCTGAGCAAGCTCACTGTTCGGACCCCATAAGAAACACAGTAGAGTAGAAGAGTGCTCTTTTCTCAAAAGCAGAGCGTGTTTCTTGTAAGGCAAGCTAGTGTTTGTTTCCCATTCCTAAATGGAGTTGAATCCCATGTAGTTTATGGTCCTACGAGCAAGAGGTGTTTTCTGGTAAGGAAAGTCACTATTGCGCTCCCATTTCAAAACACAGTGCAAATAGCACTCGCGTCTGTTCCCAGCAAGTACAGTGTATTGCACGGAAGTGGAGCTACTGTTCTTGTCAGTTTCCTAAGCAGAGATGAACTAGATATGGCCCGTGTGTGTAGGAAGCATAGGTCTTTTGTTCTGAGCAAGCTCACTGTTAGACCCCCTAGGAAACACAGTAGAGTAGAAGAGTGCTCTTTTCTCAAAAGCAGAGTGTGTTTTTTGTAAGGCGAGATAGCGTTTGTTTCCCTGCCCTAAATGGAGTTGAATCACTTGCAGTTTTTTGTCCTACGACCAAGAGTTGTTTTGTGGTAAGGAAAGTCACTATTGCGCTCCCATTTACATATACAGTGCAAATAGCACTCGCATCTGTTCCCAGCAAGTACAGTGTATTGGACTGAAGCGTAGCTACTGTTCTTGTCAGTTTCCTAAGCAGAGTTGAACTAGATATGGCCCCTGTGTGTAGGAAGCACAGTTCTTTTGTCCTGAGCAAGCTCACTATTCGGACCCCATAGGAAACACAGTAGAGTAGAAGAGTGCTCTTTTCTCAAAATCAGAGTGTCTTTCTTGTAAGGCGAGCTAGTGTTTGTTTCCCAGTCAGAAATGGAGTTGAATTCCATGCAGTTTCTGGTCTTATGAGCAAGAGTTGTTTTCTGATAAGAAGAGTCACTATTGTGCTCCTATTGCCATACACAGTTCAAATAGCACTCGCGTCTGTTCCCAGCAAGTACAGTGTATTGGACTGAATAGGAGCTACTCTTCTTGTCAGTTTCCTAAGCAGAGTTGAACTACATATGGTCCGTTTGTGTAGGAAGCACAGTTCTTTTGTTCTGAGCAAGCTCACTCTTCTGGCCCTATAAGAAACACAGTACAGTAGAAGAGTGCTCTTTTCTCAAAAGCAGAGTGTGTTTCTTGTAAGGCAAGCTAGCGTTTGTTTCCCAGTCCTAAATGGAGTTGAATCACATGCAGTTTTTGGTCCTACGAGCAAGAGTTGTTTTCTGGTAATAAAGTCACTATTGCGCTCCCATTGCCATACACAGTGCAAATAGCACTCGCACCAGTTCCCAGCAAGTACAGTGTATTGGACTGAAGCAGAGCTACTGTTCTTGTCAGTTTCCTAAGCAGAGTTGAATTAGATATGGCCAGTGTGTGTAGGGAGCACAGTTCTTTTGTTCTGAGCAAGATCACTGTTCGGACCCCATAGGAAACACAGTCGAGTATAAGAGTGCTTTTTTCTCAAAAGCAGAGTGTGTTTCTTGTAAGGCGAGCTAGTGTTTGTTTCCCAGTCCTAAATGGAGTTGAATCCCATGCAGTTTCTGGTTCTACGAGCAAGAGGTGTTTTCTGGTAAGGAAAGTCACTATTGCGCTCCCATTTCCATACACAGTGCAAATAGCACTCGAGTCTGTTCCCAGCAAGTACAGTGTATTGGACTGAAGCGGAGCTACTGTTCTTGTCAGTTTCCTAAGCAGAGATGAACTAGATATGGCCCGTGTGTGTAGGAAGCACAGTTCTTTTGTTCTGAGCAAGCTCACTGTTAGACCCCCTAGGAAACACAGTAGAGTAGAAGAGTGCTCTTTTCTCAAAAGCAGAGTGTGTTTTTTGTAAGGCGAGATAGCATTTGTTTCCCTGTCCTAAATGGAGTTGAATCACATGCAGTTTTTTGTCCTACGACCAAGAGTTGTTTTCTCGTAGGGAAAGTCACTATTGCGCTCCCATTTACATACACAGTGCAAATAGCACTCGCGTCTGTTCCCAGCAAGTACAGTGTATTGGACTGAAGCGGAGCTACTGTTCTTGTCAGTTTCCTAAGCAGAGTTGAACTAGATATGGCCCCTGTGTGTAGGAAGCACAGTTCTTTTGTCCTGAGCAAGCTCACTATTCGGACCCCATAGGAATCACAGTAGAGTAGAAGAGTGCTCTTTTCTCAAAATCAGAGTGTCTTTCTTGTAAGGCGAGCTAGTGTTTGTTTCCCAGTCAGAAATGGAGTTGAATCCCGTGCAGTTTTTGGTCTTATAAGCAAGAGTTGTTTTCTGATAAGAAGAGTCACTATTGTGCTCCTATTGCCATACACAGTGCAAATAGCACTCGCGTCTGTTCCCAGCAAGTACAGTGTATTGGACTGAATAGGAGCTACTGTTCTTGTCAGTTTCCTAAGCAGAGTTGAACTTCATATGGTCCGTGTGTGTAGGAAGCACAGTTCTTTTGTTCTGAGCAAGCTCACTGTTCGGACCCCAAGGAAACACAGTAGAGTAGAAGAGTGCTCTTTTCTCAAAAGCAGAGTGTGCTTTTTGTAAGGCGAGATAGCATTTGTTTCCCTGTCCTAAATGGAGTTGAATCACATGCAGTTTTTTGTCCTATGACCAAGAGTTGTTTTCTGGTAGGGAAAGTCACTATTGCGCTCCCATTTACATACACAGTGCAAATAGCACTCGCCTCTGTTCCCAGCAAGTACAGTGTATTGGACTGAAGCGTAGCTACTGTTCTTGTCAGTTTCCTAAGCAGAGTTGAACTAGATATGGCCCCTGTGTGTAGGAAACACAGTTCTTTTGTCCTGAGCAAGCTCACTATTTGGACCCCATAGGAATCACAGTAGAGTAGAAGAGTGCTCTTTTCTCAAAAGCAGAGTGTGTTTCTTGTAAGGCGAGCTAGTGTTTGTTTCCCATTCCTAAATGGAGTTGAATCCCATGCAGTTTATGGTCCTACGAGCAAGAGGTGTTTTCTGGTAAGGAAAGTCACTATTGCGCTCCCATTCAAAACACAGTGCAAATAGCACTCGCGTCTGTTCCCAGCAAGTACAGTGTATTGCATGGAAGCGGAGCTACTGTTCTTGTCAGTTTCCTAAGCAGAGATGAACTAGATATGGCCCGTGTGTGTAGGAAGCATAGTTCTTTTGTTCTGAGCAAGCTCACTGTTAGACCCCCTAGGAAACACAGTAGAGTAGAAGAGTGTTCTTTTCTCAAAAACAGAGTGTGTTTTTTGTAAGGCGAGATAGCGTTTGTTTCCCTGTCCTAAATGGAGTTGAATCACATGCAGTTTTTTGTCCTACGACCAAGAGTTGTTTTCTGGTAATGAAAGTCACTATTTCGCTCCCATTTACATATACAGTGCAAATAGCACTCGCATCTGTTCCCAGCAAGTACAGTGTATTGGACTGAAGCGTAGCTACTGTTCTTGTCAGTTTCCTAAGCAGAGTTGAACTAGATATGGCCCCTGTGTGTAGAAAGCACAGTTCTTTTGTCCTGAGCAAGCTCACTATTCGGACCCCATAGGAAACACAGTAGAGTAGAAGAGTGCTCTTTTCTCAAAATCAGAGTGTCTTTCTTGTAAGGCGAGCTAGTGTTGGTTTCCCAGTCAGAAATGGAGTTGAATCCCATGCAGTTTCTTGTCTTATGAGCAAGAGTTGTTTTCTGATAAGAAGAGTCACTATTGTGCTCCTATTGCCATACACAGTGCAAATAGCACTCGCGTCTGTTCCCAGCAAGTACAGTGTATTGGACTGAATAGGAGCTACTCTTCTTGTCAGTTTCCTAAGCAGAGTTGAACTACATATGGTCCGTTTGTGTAGGAAGCACAGTTCTTTTGTTCTGAGCAAGCTCACTCTTCTGGCCCTATAAGAAACACAGTACAGTAGAAGAGTGCTCTTTTCTCAAAAGCAGAGTGTGTTTCTTGTAAGGCAAGCTAGCGTTTGTTTCCCAGTCCTAAATGGAGTTGAATCACATGCAGTTTTTGGTCCTACGAGCAAGAGTTGTTTTCTGGTAATAAAGTCACTATTGCGCTCCCATTGCCATACACAGTGCAAATAGCACTCGCACCAGTTCCCAGCAAGTACAGTGTATTGGACTTAAGCAGAGCTACTGTTCTTGTCAGTTTCCTAAGCAGAGTTGAACCAGATATGGCCCGTGTGTGTAGAAAGCACAGTTCTTTTGTTCTGAGCAAGCTCACTGTTCGGACCCCATAGGAAACACAGTCGAGTATAAGAGTGCTTTTTTCTCAAAAGCAGAGTGTGTTTCTTGTAAGGCGAGCTAGTGTTTGTTTCCCAGTCCTAAATGGAGTTGAATCCCATGCAGTTTCTGGTTCTAAGAGCAAGAGGTGTTTTCTGGTAAGGAAAGTCACTATTGCGCTCCCATTTCCATACACAGTGCAAATAGCACTCGCGTCTGTTCCCAGCAAGTACAGTGTATTGGACTGAATAGGAGCTACTGTTCTTGTCAGTTTCCTAAGCAGAGTTGAACTTCATATGGTCCGTGTGTGTAGGAAGCACAGTTCTTTTGTTCTGAGCAAGCTCACTGTTCGGACCCCAAGGAAACACAGTAGAGTAGAAGAGTGCTCTTTTCTCAAAAGCAGAGTGTGTTTTTTGTAAGGCGAGATAGCATTTGTTTCCCTGTCCTAAATGGAGTTGAATCACATGCAGTTTTTTGTCCTACGACCAAGAGTTGTTTTCTGGTAGGGAAAGTCACTATTGCGCTCCCATTTACATACACAGTGCAAATAGCACTCGCGTCTGTTCCCAGCAAGTACAGTGTATTGGACTGAAGCGTAGCTACTGTTCTTGTCAGTTTCCTAAGCAGAGTTGAACTAGATATGGCCCCTGTGTGTAGGAAGCACAGTTCTTTTGTCCTGAGCAAGCTCACTATTCGGACCCCATAGGAATCACAGTAGAGTAGAAGAGTGCTCTTTTCTCAAAATCAGAGTGTCTTTCTTGTAAGGCGAGCTAGTGTTTGTTTCCCAGTCAGAAATGGAGTTGAATCCCATGCAGTTTCTGGTCTTATGAGCAAGAGTTGTTTTCTGATAAGAAGAGTCACTATTGTGCTCCTATTGCCATACACAGTGCAAATAGCACTCGCGTCTGTTCCCAGCAAGTACAGTGTATTGGACTGAATAGGAGCTACTGTTCTTGTCAGTTTCCTAAGCAGAGTTGAACTTCATATGGTCCGTGTGTGTAGGAAGCACAGTTCTTTTGTTCTGAGCAAGCTCACTGTTCGGACCCCAAGGAAACACAGTAGAGTAGAAGAGTGCTCTTTTCTCAAAAGCAGAGTGTGTTTCTTGTAAGGCGAGCTAGCATTTGTTTCCCAGTCCTAAATGGAGCTGAATCACATGCAGTTTCTGGTCCTACGAGCAAGAGTTGTTTTCTGGTAAGAAGAGTCACTATTGCGCTCCCATTGTCATACACAGGGCAAATAGCACTCGCGTCTGTTCCCAGCATGAACAGTGTATTGGACTGAACAGGAGCTACTGTTCTTTTCAGTTTCCTAAGCAGAATTGAACTAGATATGGCTGTATTTGTAGGAAGCACAGTTCTTTTGTTCTGAGCAAGCTCACTCTTCTGGCCCTATAGGAAACACAGTAGAGTAGAAGAGTGCTCTTTTCTCAAAAGCAGAGTGTGTTTCTTGTAAGGCGAGCTAGCATTTGTTTCCCAGTCCTAAATGGAGCTGAATCACATGCAGTTTCTGGTCCTACGAGCAAGAGTTGTTTTCTGGTAAGAAGAGTCACTATTGTGCTCCCATTGTCATACACAGGTCAAATAGCACTGGCGTCTGTTTACCGCAAGTACAGTGTATTGGACTGAACAGGAGCTACTGTTCTTGTCAGTTTCCTAAGCAGAATTGACCTAGATATGGCCGTGTGTGTAGGAAGCACAGTTCTTTTGTTCTGAGAATGCTCACTGTTCGGACCCCATAGGAAACACAGTAGAGTAGAAGAGTGCTATTTTCTAAAAGCAGAGTGTGTTTCTTGTAAGAAGAGGAAGTGTTTGTTTCCCAGTCTTAAATGGAGTTGAATCCCATGCAGTTTCTGGTCCTAGGAGCAAGAGATGTTTTCTGGTAAGAAGATTCACTATTGCACTCCCATTGTCATACAAAGGGCGAATAGCACTGGTGTCTGTTCCCAGCAGGTGCAGTGTATGGGACTGAAGATGAGCTACTGTTCTTGTCAGTTTCCTAAGCAGAGTTGAACTAGATATAGCCCGTGTGTGTAGGAAGCACAGTTCTTTTTTTCTGAGCAAGCACACTGTTTGGACCCCAAAGGAAACACTGTAGAGTAGAAGAGTGCTCTTTTCTCAAAAGCAGAGTGTGTTTCTTGTAAGGGTAGGTAGCGTTTGTATCGCAGTCCTAAATGGAGTGGAATCACATGCAGTTTTTGGTCCTACGAGCTAGAATTGTTTTCTGGTAAGTAAAGTAACTTTTGCGCTCCCATTGCCGTGCATAGTGCAAATAGCACTGGCATGTGTTCGCAGCAAGTACAGTGTATTGGACTGAAGATGAGCTACTGTTCTTGTCAGTTTCCTAAGCAGAGTTGAACTAGATATGGCCACTGTGGGTAGGAAGCACAGTTCTTTTGTTCTGAGCAAGCTCACTATTCTGGCCCTATAGGAAACACAGTAGAGTAGAAGAGTGCTCTTTTCTCCAAAGCAGAGTGTGTTTCTTGTAAGGCGAGCTAGCGTTTGTTTCCCGTCCTAAATAGAGTTGAATCACATGCAGTTTCTGGTCCTACGAGCTAAAGTTGTTTTCTGGTAAGAAGAGTCACTATTGCACTCCCATTGTCATACACAAGGCAAATAGCATTGGCGTCTGTTCCCAGCATGTACAGTGTATTGGAATGAAGAGGATCTACTGTTCTTGTCAGTTTCCTAAGCAAAATTGAACTACATATTGCCGTGTGTATAGGAAGCACATTTCTTTTGTTCTGAGCAAGCTCACTGTTCTGGCCCAATAGGAAACACAGTGGAGTAGAAGAGTGATCTTTTCTCAAAAGCAAAGTGTGTTTCTTGTAAGGCGAGCTAGTGTTTGTTTCCCAGTCTTAAATGGAGTTGAATCACATGCAGTTATTCGTCCTACGAGTAAGAGGTGTTTTCTGGTAAGGAAAGTCACTATTGTGCTCCCATTGCCATACACAGTGCAAATAGCACTCACGTCTGTTCCCAGCAAGTACAGTGTATTGGACTGAAAAGGAGCTACTGTTCTTGTCAGTTTCCTAAGCAGAGTTGAACTAGATATAGTCGGTGTGTGTAGGAAGCACAGTTCTTTTGTTCTGAACAAGCTCACTGTTCTGGACCTATAGGAAACACATTAGAGTAGAAGAGTGCTCTTTTCTCAAAAGCAGAGTGTGTTTCTTGTAATGCGAGCTAGCGTTTGTTTCACAGTCCTAAATGGAGTTGAATCACATGCAGTTTCTGGTCCTACGAGCAAGGGTTGTTTTCTGGTAAGAAGAGTCACTATTGCGCTCCCATTGTCATATACAGGGCAAATAACTCTGGCGTCTGTTCCCAGCATGTACAGTGTATTGGACTGAAGAGGATCTACTGTTCTTGTCAGTTTCCTATGCAGAATTGATCTAGATATGGTCGTGTGTGTAGGATGCACAGTTCTTTTGTTCTGAGCAAGCTTACTGTTCTGGCCCTATAGGAAACACAGTAGAGTAGAAGAGTGATCTTTTCTCAAAAGCAAAGTGTGTTTCTTGTAAGGCGAGCTAGTGTTTGTTTCCCAGGCTTAAATGGAGTTGAATCACATGCAGTTTTTGGTCCTACGAGCAAGAGGTGTTTTCTGGCAAGGAAAGTCACTTTTGTGCTCCCATTGCCATACACAGTGCAATTAGCTCTTGTGTCTGTTCTCAGCAAGTACAGAATATTGGACTGAAGAGGAGCTAATGTTCTTGTCAGTTTCCTAAGCAGAGTTGAACTAGATATGGCCCGTGTTTGTAGGAAGCATAGTTCTTTTGTTCTGAGCAAGCACACTGTTTGGACCCCATAGGATACACAGTCGAGTAGAAGAGTGCTCTTTTCTCAAAAGCAGAGTGTGTTTCTTGTAAGGTGAGCTAGCGTTTGTTTCCTAGTCCTAAAAGGAGTTGAATCACATGCAGTTTCTTGTCCTACGAGCAAGTGTTTTTTTTCTGGTAATAAGAGTCACTATTGCGCTCCCATTGTCATACACAGGGCAAATAGCACTGGCGTCTGTTCCCAGCATGTACAGTGTATTGCACTGAACAGGAGCTACTGTTCTTTTCAGTTTCCTAAGCAGATTTGAACTAGATATGGCAGTATTTGTAGGAAGCACAGTTCTTTGTTCTGAGCAAGCTCACTGTTCTGGCCCTATAGGAAACACAGTAGAGTAGAAGAGTGCTCTTTTCTCAAAAGCAGAGTGTGTTTCTCGTAAGGCGATCTAGCATTTTTTTGCCAGTCCTAAACGGAGTTGAATCACATGCAGTTTCTGGTCCTACGAGCAAGAGTTGTTTTCTGGTAAGGAAAGTCACTATTGCGCTCCCATTTCCATACTCAGTGCAAATAGCACTCGCGTCTGTTCCCAACAAGTACAGTGTATTGGACTGAAGACGAGCTACCGTTCTTGTCAGTTTCCTAAGCAGAGTTGAACTATATGGCCCGTGTGTGAAGGAAGCACAGTTCTTTTGTTCTGAGCATGCTCAATGTTCGGACCCCATAGGAAACACAGTCGAGTAGAAGAGTGCTCTTTTCTCAAAATCAGAGTGTGTTTCTTGTTAGGCGAGCTAGCGTTTGTTTCCCAGTCCTAAATGGAGTTGAATCACATGCAGATTCTTGTCCTACGAGCAAGAGTTTTTTTCTGGTAAGAAGAGTCACTATTGCGCTCCCATTGTCATACACAGTGCAAATAACACTCACATCTGTTCCCAGCAAGTACAGTGTATTGGACTGAAGAGGAGCTACTGTTCTTGTCAGTTTCCTAAGCAGAGTTGAACTAGATATGGCCCGTGTGTGTAGGAAGCACAGTTCTTTTGTTCTGAGAAAGCTCAATGTTCGGACCCCATAGGAAACACAGTAGAGTAGAAGACTGCTCTTTTCTAAAAAGCAGAGTGTGTTTCTTGTAAGGCGAGCTAGCGTTTGTTTCCCAGTCCTAAATGGAGTTGAATCACATGCAGTTTTTGGTGCTACGAGCAAGAGTTGTTTTCTGGTAATAAAGTCACTGTTGCGCTCCCATTGCCATACACAGTGTAAATAGCACTTGCATCTGTTCCCAGCAAGTACAGTGTATTTGACTGAAGCGGAGCTACCATTCTCCTCAGTTTGCTAAGCAGAGTTGAACTAGATATGGCCGTGTGTGTAGGAAGCACAGTTCTTTTTTTCTGAGCAAGCTCACTATTCGGACCCCATAGGAAACACAGTAGAGTAGACGAGTGCTCTTTTCTCAAAAGCAGAGTGTGTTTCTTGTAAGGCGAGCTAGTGTTTGTTTCCTAGTCAGAAATGGAGTTGAATCCCATGCAGTTTCTTGTCCTATGAGTAAGAGTTGTTTTCTGATAAGAAGAGTCACTATTGTGCTCCTATTGCCATACACAGGGCAAATAGCACTCGCGTCTGTTCTCAGCTAGTACAGTGTATTGGACTGAAGAGGAGCTACCGTTCTTGTCAGTTTCCTAAGCAGTGTTGAACTAGATATGGCCCGTGTGTGTAGGAAGCACAGTTCTTTTGTTCTGAGCAAGCTCACTGTTCGGACCCCATAGGAAACACAGTAGAGTAGAAGAGTGCTCTTTTCTCAAAAGCAGAGTGTGTTTCTTGTAAGGCGAGCTAGCATTTGTTTCCCAGTCCTAAATGGAGTTGAATCACATGCAGTTTTTGGTCCTCCGACCAAGATTTGTTTTCTGGTAAGGAAAGTCACTATTGTGCTCCCATTTCTAAACACAGTGCAAATAGCAATCGCGTCTGATCCCAGCAATTACAGTGTATTGGACTGAAGCGGACCTACTGTTCTTGTCAGTTTCCTAAGCAGAGTTGAACTAGATATGGCCCCTGTGTGCAGGAAGCACAGTTCTTTTGTTCTGAGCAAGCTCACTATTTGGACCCCATAGGAAACACAGTAGAGTAGAAGGGTGCTCTTTTCTCAAAATCAGAGAGTCTTTCTTGTAAGGCGAGCTAGTGTTTGTTTCCCAGTCAGAAATGGAGTTGAATCCCATGCAGTTTCTTGTCCTATGAGTAAGAGTTGTTTTCCGGTAAGAAGAGTCACTATTGCGCTCCCATTGTCATACACAAGGCAAATAGCACTGGCGTCTGTTCCCAGCATGTACAATGTATTGGACTGAAGAGGAGCTACTGTTCTTGTCAGTGTCCTAAGCAGAATTGAACTAGATATGGCTGTGTGTGTAGGAAGCACAGTTCTTTTCTACTAAGCAAGCTCACTGTTCGAACCCATAGGAAACACAGTAGAGTAGAAGAGTGCCCTTTTCTCAAAAGCAGAGTGTGTTTCTTGTAAGGCGAGCAAGCATTTGTTTCCCAGTCCTAAATGGAGTTGAATCACATGCAGTTTCTGGTCCTACGAGCAAAAGATATTTTCTGGTAAGAAGAGTCACTATTGTGCTCCCATTGCCATATACAGTGAAAATAGCTCTCGCGTCTGTTCCCAGCAAGTACAGTGTATTGGACTGAAGAGGAGCTAATGTTCTTGTCAGTTTCCTAAGCAGAGTTGAAGTAGATATGGCCCGTGTATGTAGGAAGCACAGTTCTATTGTTCTGAGCAAGCACACTGTTTGGACCCCAAAGGAAACTCAGAGGTGTAGAAGAGTGCTCTTTTCTCAAAAGCAGAGTATGCTTCTTGTAAGGTGAGCTAGTGTTTGTTTCCCAGTCCTAAATGGAGTTGAATCCCGTGCAGTTTCTGGTCCTAGGATCAAGAGTTGTTTTCTCGTAAGAAGAGTCACTTTTGCGCTCCCATTGTCATACACAGGGCAAATAGCACTCGCGTCTGTTCCCAGCATGTACAGTTTATTGGACTGAAGAGGAGCTACTGTTCTTGTCAGTTTCCTAAGCAGAATTGAACTAGATATGGCCCATGTGTGTAGGAAGCACAGTTCTTTTGTTCTGAGCAAGCTCACTGTTCGGACACCATAGGAAACAAAGTAGAGTAGAAGAGTGCTCTTTTCTCAAAAGCAGAGTGTGTTTCTTGTAAGGCGAGCTAGTGTTTGTTTCCCAATCCTAAATGGAGTGGAAACACATGCAGTTTCTGGTCCTACGAGCAAGAGTTTTTTCTGGTAAGAAGAGTCACTATTGCACTCCCATTGTCATACACATTACAAATAGCACTGGCGTCTGTTCCCAGCATGTACAGTGTATTGGACTGAAAAGGATCTACTGTTCTTGTCAGTTTCCTAAGCAGAGTTGAACTAGATATGGCCCGTGTGTGTAGAAAGCGCAGTTCTTTTGTTCTGAGCAAGCTCACTCTTCGAACCCATAGTAATCACAGTAGAGTAGAAGCGTGCTCTGTTGTCAAAAGCAGAGTGTGTTTCTTTTAAGGCAAGCTAGCGTTTCTTTTCCAGTCCTAAATGGAGTTGAATGACATGCAGTTTTTGGTCCTACGAGCTAGAGTTGTTTTCTGGTAAGGAAAGTCACTATTGCACTCCCATTTCCATACATAGTCCAAAAAGCACTAGCGTCTGTTCCCAGCAAGTACAGTGTATTGGACTGAAGAGGAGCTACTGTTCTTGTCAGTTTCCTAAGCAGAGTTGAACTAGATATGGCCCGTGTGTGTAGGAAGCACAGTTCTTTTGTTCTGAGCAAGCTCGCTGTTCGAACCCCATAGGAAACACAGTAGAGTAGAAGAGTGCTCTTTTCTCAAAAGCAGAGTGTGTTTCTTGTAAGGCGAGCTAGCGTTTGTTTCCCAGTCCTAAATGGAGTTGAATCACATGCAGTTTCTTGTCCTACGAGCAAGTGTTGTTTTCTGGTAAGAAGAGTCATTATTGCGCTCCCATGGTCATACACATTACAAATAGCACTGGCGTCTGTTCCAAGCATGTACAGTGTATTGGCCTGAAGAGGATCTACTGTTCTTGTCAGTTTCCTAAGCAGAATTGAACTAGATATTGCCATGTGTGTAGGAAGCACAGTTCTTTTGTTCTGAGCAAGCTCACTGTTCTGGCCCTATAGGAAACACAGTGGAGTAGAAGAGTGATCTTTTCTCAAAAGCAAAGTGTGTTTCTTGTAAGGCGAGCTAGTGTTTGTTTCCCAGTCCTAAATGGAGTTGAATCACATGCAGTTTTTGGTCCTACGAGCAAGAGGTGTTTTCTGGAAAGAAGAGTCACTATTGCGCTCCCATTGCCATACACAGTGCAAATAGCCCTCGCATCTGTTCCCAGCACGTACAGTGTATTGGACTGAAGAGGAGCTACTGTTCTTGTCAGTTTCCTAAGCAGAGTTGAACTACATATGCCTCGTGTGTGTAGGAAGCACAGTTCTTTTATTCTGATCAAGCTCACTGATCGGACCACATAGTAAACACTTTAGAGTAGAAGAGGGCTCTTTTCTCAAAAGCAGAGTCTGTTTCTTGTAAGGCGAGTTAGCGTTTGTTTCCCAGTCCTAAATGGAGTTGAATCACATGCAGTTTCTGTATTTACGAGCAAGAGTTGTTTTCTGGTAACAAGAGTCACTATTGCGCTCCCATTGTCATACACAGTGCAAATAGCACTGGCGTCTGTTCCCAGCAAGTACAGTGTATTGGACTGAATAGGAGCTACTGTTCTTGTCAGTTTCCTAAGCAGAGTTGAACTAGATATGGTCCGTTTGTGTAGGAAGCACAGTTCTTTTGTTCTGAGCAAGCTCCCTGTTCGGACACCAAAAGAAACACAGAAGAGCAGAAGAGTGCTCTTTTCTCAAAAGCAGAGTGTTTTTCTTGCAAGGTGAGCTAGCGTTTGTGTCGCAGTCCTAAATGGAGTTGAATCACATGCACTTTCTGGTCCTACGAGCTAAAGTTGTCTTCTCGTGAGAAGAGTCACTATTGCGCTCCAATTGTCATACACATTACAAATAGCACTGGCGTCTGTTCCCAGCATGTACAGTGTATTGGACTGAGGAGGATCTACTGTTATTGTCAGTTTCCTAAGCAGAATTGAACTAGATATGGCCGTGTGTGTAGGAAGCACAGTTCTTTTGTTCTGAGCAAGCTCACTGTTCTGGCACTATAGGAAACACAGTAAAGTAGAAGAGTGATCTTTTCTCAAAAGCAGAGTGTGTTTCTTGTAAGGCGAGCTAGTGTTTGTTTCGCAGTCCTAAATGGAGTTGAATCACATGCAGTTTTTGGTCCTACGAACAAGAGTTGTTTTCTGGTAAGGAAAGTCACTATTGTGCTCCCATTGCCATACACACTGCAAATAGCACTCGCATCTGTTCCCATTAAGTACAGTGTATTGGACTGAAGAGGAGCTACTGTTCTTTCTGTTTCCTAAGTAGAGTTAAACTAGTATGGCCCGTGTGTGTAAGAAGCACAGTTCTTTTTTTCTGAGCAAGCTCACTGTTCTGGCCCTATAGGAAACACAGTAGAGTAGAAGAGTGCTCTTTTCTCAAAAGCAGAGTGTGTTTCTTGTAAGGCGAGCTAGCGTTTGTTTCCCAGTCCTAAATGGAGTTGAATCCCATGCAGTTTCTGGTCCTACGAACAAGAGTTGTTTTCTGGTAAGAAGAGTCACTATTGCGCTCCCATTGTCATACACAAGAAAAATAGCACTGGCGTCTATTCCCAGCATGTACAGTGTATTAGACTGTAGAGGATCTACTGTTCTTGTCAGTTTCCTAAGCAGAATTGAACCAGATATGGCCGTGTGTCTAGGAAGCACCGTTCTTTTGTTCTGAGCAAGCTCACTGTTTTGGCTCTATAGGAAACACAGTAGAGTAGAAGAGTGCTCTTTTCTCAAAAGCAGAGTGTGTTTCATCTAAGGCGAGCTAGCGTTTGTTTCCCAGTCCTATATGGAGTTGAATCACATGCAGTTTCTGATCCTATGAGCAAGAGTTGTTTTCTGGTAAGAAGAGTCACTATTGAGCTCCCATTTTCATACACAGGGCAAATAGCACTCGCGTCTGTTCCCAGCAAGTACAGTGTATTGGACTGAAGAGGATCTACTACTCTTGTCAGTTTCCTAAGCCGAATTGAACTAGATATGGCCATGTGTGTAGGACGCACAGTTCTTTTTTTCTGAGCAAGCTCACTGCTTTGGCCCTATAGGAAACACAGTAGAGTAGAAGAGTGCTCTTTTCTCAAAAGCAGAGTGTGTTTCTTGTAAGGGAGCTAGCGTTTGTTTCCCAGTCCTAAATGGATTTGAATCACATGCAGTTTCTGGTCCTAAGAGCAAGAGTTGTTTTTTGGTAAGAAGAGTCACTATTGTGCTCCCATTGTCATACACAGGGCAAATAGCACTGGCGTCTGTTCCCAGCATACAGTGTATTGGACTGAAGAGGATCTACTGTCCTTGTCAGTTTCCTATGCAGAATTGATCTAGATATGGCCCGTGTGTGTAGGAAGCACAGTTCTTTTGTTCTGAGCAAACTCACTGTTCTGGCCCTATAGGAAACACAGTAGAGAAGAAGAGTGCTCTTTTCTCAAAAGCAGAGTGTGTTTCTTGAAAGGCGAGCTAGCGTTTGTTTCCCAGTCCTAAATGGAGTTGAATCACATGCAGTTTTTGGTTCTACGATGAAGAGTTGTTTTCTGGAAAGAAGAGTCACTATTGCGCTCCCATTGCCATACACAGTGCAAATAGCACTCGCATCTGTTCCCAGCAAGTTCAGTGTATTGGACTGAAGAGGAGCTACTGTTCTTGTCAGTTTCCTAAGCATATTGAACTAAATATAGTCGGTGTGTGTTGGAAGCACAGTTCTTTTTTTCTGAGCAAGATCACTCTTCTGGCTCTATAGGAAAAACATTAGAGTAGAAGAGTGCCCTTTCCTAAAAGCAGAGTGTGTTTCTTGTAAGACGAGCTTGCGTTTGTTTCCCAGTCCTAAATGGAGTAAAATCACATGCAGTTTCTGTTCCTACGAGCAGAGTTGTTTTCTGGTAAGAAGTGTCACTATTGCGCTCCCATTGTAATACACAGGGCAAATAGCACTGGCTTCTATTCCCAGCATGTACAGTGTATTGGACTGAAGAGGATCTACTGTTCTTGTCAGTTTCCTAAGCAGAATTGAACTAGATATGGCCGTGTGTGTAGGAAGCACAGTTCTTTTGTTCTGAGCAAGCTCACTGTTTTCGCCCTATAGGAAACACAGTAGAGTAGAAGAGTGCCCTTTTCTCAAAAGCAGAGTGTGTTTCTTGTAAGGCGAGCTAGTGTTTGTTTCCCAGTCCTAAATGGTCTTGAATCCCATGCAGTTTCTGGTACTATGAGCAAGAGTTGTTTTCTGGTAAGAAGAGTCACTATTGCACTCCCATTGACATACACAGGTAAAATAGCACTGGCATCTGTTCCCAGCATGTACAGTGTATTGGACTGAAGAGGATTTACTGTTCTTGTCAGTTTCCTAAGCAGAGTTAAACTAAATACAGTCGGTGTGTGTAGGAAGCACAGTTCTTTTGTTCTGAGAATGCTCACTCTTCGGACCCTATAGGAAACACAGTAGAGTAGAAGTGTGCCCTTTTCTCAAAAGCAGAGTGTATTTCTTGTAAGGCGAGCTAGTGTTTGTTTCCCAGTCCTAAATGGTCTTGAATCCCATGCAGTTTCTGGTACTATGAGCAAGAGTTGTTTTCTGGTAAGGAAAGTCACTATTGCGCTCCCATTGCCCTACACAGTACAAATAGCACTGGCGAATGTTCCCAGCAAGTACAGTGTATTGGACTGAAGAGGATCTACTGTTCTTGTAAGTTTCCTAAGCAGAGTTGAACTGGATATGGCCCTTGTGTAGGAAGCACACTTCTTCTGTTCTGAGCAAGCTCACTGTTCGGATCCCATAGGAAACACAGTAGAGTAGAAGAGTGCTCTTTTCTCAAAAGCAGAGTGTGTTTCTTGTAAGGCGAGCTAGTGTTTGTTTCCCAGTCCTAAATGGAGTTGAATCACATGCAGTTTTTGGTCCTACGAGCAAGAGGTGTTTTCTGGAAAGAAGAGTCACTATTGCGCTCCCATTGCCATACACAGTGCAAATAGCCCTCGCATCTGTTCCCAGCACGTACAGTGTATTGGACTGAAGAGGAGCTACTGTTCTTGTCAGTTTCCTAAGCAGAGTTGAACTACATATGCCTCGTGTGTGTAGGAAGCACAGTTCTTTTATTCTGATCAAGCTCACTGATCGGACCACATAGTAAACACTTTAGAGTAGAAGAGGGCTCTTTTCTCAAAAGCAGAGTCTGTTTCTTGTAAGGCGAGTTAGCGTTTGTTTCCCAGTCCTAAATGGAGTTGAATCACATGCAGTTTCTGTATTTACGAGCAAGAGTTGTTTTCTGGTAACAAGAGTCACTATTGCGCTCCCATTGTCATACACAGTGCAAATAGCACTGGCGTCTGTTCCCAGCAAGTACAGTGTATTGGACTGAATAGGAGCTACTGTTCTTGTCAGTTTCCTAAGCAGAGTTGAACTAGATATGGTCCGTTTGTGTAGGAAGCACAGTTCTTTTGTTCTGAGCAAGCTCCCTGTTCGGACACCAAAAGAAACACAGAAGAGCAGAAGAGTGCTCTTTTCTCAAAAGCAGAGTGTTTTTCTTGCAAGGTGAGCTAGCGTTTGTGTCGCAGTCCTAAATGGAGTTGAATCACATGCACTTTCTGGTCCTACGAGCTAAAGTTGTCTTCTCGTGAGAAGAGTCACTATTGCGCTCCAATTGTCATACACATTACAAATAGCACTGGCGTCTGTTCCCAGCATGTACAGTGTATTGGACTGAGGAGGATCTACTGTTATTGTCAGTTTCCTAAGCAGAATTGAACTAGATATGGCCGTGTGTGTAGGAAGCACAGTTCTTTTGTTCTGAGCAAGCTCACTGTTCTGGCACTATAGGAAACACAGTAAAGTAGAAGAGTGATCTTTTCTCAAAAGCAGAGTGTGTTTCTTGTAAGGCGAGCTAGTGTTTGTTTCGCAGTCCTAAATGGAGTTGAATCACATGCAGTTTTTGGTCCTACGAACAAGAGTTGTTTTCTGGTAAGGAAAGTCACTATTGTGCTCCCATTGCCATACACACTGCAAATAGCACTCGCATCTGTTCCCATTAAGTACAGTGTATTGGACTGAAGAGGAGCTACTGTTCTTTCTGTTTCCTAAGTAGAGTTAAACTAGTATGGCCCGTGTGTGTAAGAAGCACAGTTCTTTTTTTCTGAGCAAGCTCACTGTTCTGGCCCTATAGGAAACACAGTAGAGTAGAAGAGTGCTCTTTTCTCAAAAGCAGAGTGTGTTTCTTGTAAGGCGAGCTAGCGTTTGTTTCCCAGTCCTAAATGGAGTTGAATCCCATGCAGTTTCTGGTCCTACGAACAAGAGTTGTTTTCTGGTAAGAAGAGTCACTATTGCGCTCCCATTGTCATACACAAGAAAAATAGCACTGGCGTCTATTCCCAGCATGTACAGTGTATTAGACTGTAGAGGATCTACTGTTCTTGTCAGTTTCCTAAGCAGAATTGAACCAGATATGGCCGTGTGTCTAGGAAGCACCGTTCTTTTGTTCTGAGCAAGCTCACTGTTTTGGCTCTATAGGAAACACAGTAGAGTAGAAGAGTGCTCTTTTCTCAAAAGCAGAGTGTGTTTCATCTAAGGCGAGCTAGCGTTTGTTTCCCAGTCCTATATGGAGTTGAATCACATGCAGTTTCTGATCCTATGAGCAAGAGTTGTTTTCTGGTAAGAAGAGTCACTATTGAGCTCCCATTTTCATACACAGGGCAAATAGCACTCGCGTCTGTTCCCAGCAAGTACAGTGTATTGGACTGAAGAGGATCTACTACTCTTGTCAGTTTCCTAAGCCGAATTGAACTAGATATGGCCATGTGTGTAGGACGCACAGTTCTTTTTTTCTGAGCAAGCTCACTGCTTTGGCCCTATAGGAAACACAGTAGAGTAGAAGAGTGCTCTTTTCTCAAAAGCAGAGTGTGTTTCTTGTAAGGGAGCTAGCGTTTGTTTCCCAGTCCTAAATGGATTTGAATCACATGCAGTTTCTGGTCCTAAGAGCAAGAGTTGTTTTTTGGTAAGAAGAGTCACTATTGTGCTCCCATTGTCATACACAGGGCAAATAGCACTGGCGTCTGTTCCCAGCATACAGTGTATTGGACTGAAGAGGATCTACTGTCCTTGTCAGTTTCCTATGCAGAATTGATCTAGATATGGCCCGTGTGTGTAGGAAGCACAGTTCTTTTGTTCTGAGCAAACTCACTGTTCTGGCCCTATAGGAAACACAGTAGAGAAGAAGAGTGCTCTTTTCTCAAAAGCAGAGTGTGTTTCTTGAAAGGCGAGCTAGCGTTTGTTTCCCAGTCCTAAATGGAGTTGAATCACATGCAGTTTTTGGTTCTACGATGAAGAGTTGTTTTCTGGAAAGAAGAGTCACTATTGCGCTCCCATTGCCATACACAGTGCAAATAGCACTCGCATCTGTTCCCAGCAAGTTCAGTGTATTGGACTGAAGAGGAGCTACTGTTCTTGTCAGTTTCCTAAGCATATTGAACTAAATATAGTCGGTGTGTGTTGGAAGCACAGTTCTTTTTTTCTGAGCAAGATCACTCTTCTGGCTCTATAGGAAAAACATTAGAGTAGAAGAGTGCCCTTTCCTAAAAGCAGAGTGTGTTTCTTGTAAGACGAGCTTGCGTTTGTTTCCCAGTCCTAAATGGAGTAAAATCACATGCAGTTTCTGTTCCTACGAGCAGAGTTGTTTTCTGGTAAGAAGTGTCACTATTGCGCTCCCATTGTAATACACAGGGCAAATAGCACTGGCTTCTATTCCCAGCATGTACAGTGTATTGGACTGAAGAGGATCTACTGTTCTTGTCAGTTTCCTAAGCAGAATTGAACTAGATATGGCCGTGTGTGTAGGAAGCACAGTTCTTTTGTTCTGAGCAAGCTCACTGTTTTCGCCCTATAGGAAACACAGTAGAGTAGAAGAGTGCCCTTTTCTCAAAAGCAGAGTGTGTTTCTTGTAAGGCGAGCTAGTGTTTGTTTCCCAGTCCTAAATGGTCTTGAATCCCATGCAGTTTCTGGTACTATGAGCAAGAGTTGTTTTCTGGTAAGAAGAGTCACTATTGCACTCCCATTGACATACACAGGTAAAATAGCACTGGCATCTGTTCCCAGCATGTACAGTGTATTGGACTGAAGAGGATTTACTGTTCTTGTCAGTTTCCTAAGCAGAGTTAAACTAAATACAGTCGGTGTGTGTAGGAAGCACAGTTCTTTTGTTCTGAGAATGCTCACTCTTCGGACCCTATAGGAAACACAGTAGAGTAGAAGTGTGCCCTTTTCTCAAAAGCAGAGTGTATTTCTTGTAAGGCGAGCTAGTGTTTGTTTCCCAGTCCTAAATGGTCTTGAATCCCATGCAGTTTCTGGTACTATGAGCAAGAGTTGTTTTCTGGTAAGGAAAGTCACTATTGCGCTCCCATTGCCCTACACAGTACAAATAGCACTGGCGAATGTTCCCAGCAAGTACAGTGTATTGGACTGAAGAGGATCTACTGTTCTTGTAAGTTTCCTAAGCAGAGTTGAACTGGATATGGCCCTTGTGTAGGAAGCACACTTCTTCTGTTCTGAGCAAGCTCACTGTTCGGATCCCATAGGAAACACAGTAGAGTAGAAGAGTGCTCTTTTCTCAAAAGCAGAGTGTGTTTCTTGTAAGGCGAGCTAGCGTTTGTTTCCCAGTCCTAAATGGAGTAAAATCACATGCAGTTTCTGTTCCTACGAGCAGAGTTGTTTTCTGGTAAGAAGTGTCACTATTGCGCTCCCATTGCTATACACAGGGCAAATAGCACTGGCGTCTGTTCCCAGCATATGCAGTGTATTGGACTGAAGAGGATCTACTATTCTTGTCAGTTTCCTAAGCAGAGTTGAACTAAATATAGTCGGTGTGTGTAGGAAGCACAGTTCTTTTGTTCTGAGCAGGCTCACTCTTCTGGCCCTATAGGAATCACATTAGAGTAGAAGAGTGCTCTTTTCTCAAAAGCAAAGTGTGTTTCTTGTAAGGCAAGCTAGCGTTTGTTTCCCAGTCCTAAATGGAGTAAAATCACATGCATTTTCTGGTCCTACGAGCAAGAGGTGTTCTCTGGTGAGAAGGTCACTATTGCGCTCCCATTGTCATACACAGGGCAAATAGCACTGGCGTCTATTCCCTGCATGTACAGTGTATTGGACTGAGGAGGATCTACTGTTCTTGTCAGTTTCCTAAGCAGAATTGAACTAGATAGGGACGTGTGTGTAGGAAGCACAGTTCTTTTGTTCTGAGCAAGCTCACTATTCGGACCCCATAGGAAACACATTAGAGTAAAAGAGTGCTCTTTTCTCAAAAGCAAAGTGTGTTTCTTGAAACGCGAGCTAGCGTTTGTTTCCCAGTCCAAAAATGGAGTTGAATCACATGCAATTTTTGGTCCTATGAGCAAGAGTTGTTTTATGGAAAGAAGAGTCACTATTGTGCTCCCATTGCCATACACAGTACTAATAGCACTGGCGTCTGTTCACAGCAAGTACAGTGTATTGGACTGAAGAGGAGCAACTGTTCTTGTCAGTTTCCTAAGCAGAATTGAACTAGATATGTCCCGTGTGTGTAGGAAGCACGGTTCTTTTGTTCGGAGCAAGCTCACTGTTCGGACCCCATAGGAAACACAGTAGAGTAGATGAGTTGTCTTTTCTCAAAAGCAGAGGGTGTTTATTGTAAGGCGAGCTAGCGTTTGTTTCCCAGTTCTAAATGGAGTTGAATCTCATGCAGTTTCTGGCCCTACGAGCAAGAGTTGTTTTCTGGTAAGGTAAGTCACTATTGCGCTCCCAATGTAATTCACAGGGCAAATAGCACTGGCTTCTATTCCCAGCATGTACAGTGTATTGGACTGAAGAGGATCTACTGTTCTTGTCAGTTTCCTAAGCAGAATTGAACTAGATATGGCCGTTTGTGTAGGAAGCACAGTTCTTTTGTTCTGAGCAAGCTCACTGTTTTGGCCCTATAGGAAACACAGTAGAGTAGAAGAGTGCTATTTTCTCAAAAGCAGAGTGTGTTTCTTGTAAGAAGAGCAAGTGTTTGTTTCCCAGTCTGAAATGGAGTTGAATCCCATGCAGTTTCTGGTCCTAGGAGCAAGAGATGTTTTCTGGTAAGAAGATTCACTATTGCACTACCATTGTCATACAAAGGGCGAATAGCACCGGTGTCTGTTCCCAGCAGGTGCAGTGTATGGGACAGAAGATGAGCTACTGTTCTTGTCAGTTTCCTAAGCAGAGTTGAACTAGATATAGCCCGTGTGTGTAGGAAGCACAGTTCTTTTTTTCTGAGCAAGCACACTGTTTGGACCCCAAAGGAAACACTGTAGAGTAGAAGAGTGCTCTTTTCTCAAAAGCAGAGTGTGTTTCTTGTAAGGGTAGGTAGCGTTTGTATCGCAGTCCTAAATGGAGTGGAATCACATGCAGTTTTTGGTCCTACGAGATAGAATTGTTTTCTGCTAAGTAAAGTAACTTTTGCGCTCCCATTGCCATGCATAGTGCAAATAGCACTGGCATGTGTTCGCAGCAAGTACAGTGTATTGGACTGAAGATGAGCTACTGTTCTTGTCAGTTTCCTAAGCAGAGTTGAACTAGATATGGCCACTGTGGGTAGGAAGCACAGTTCTTTTGTTCTGAGCAAGCTCACTATTCTGGCACTATAGGAAACACAGTAGAGTAGAAGAGTGCTCTTTTCTCCAAAGCAGAGTGTGTTTCTTGTAAGGCGAGCTAGCGTTTGTTTCCCATCCTAAATGGAGTTGAATCACATGCAGTTTCTGGTCCTACGGATTAAAGTTGTTTTCTGGTATGAAGAGTCACTATTGCGCTCCCATTGTCATACACAAGGCAAATAGCACTGGCGTCTGTTCCCAGCATGTACAGTGTATTGGACTGAAGAGGATCTACTGTTCTTGTCAGTTTCCTAAGCAAAATTGAATTAGATATTGCCGTGTGTATAGGAAGCACATTTCTTTTGTTCTGAGCAAGCTCACTGTTCTGGCCCTATAGGAAACACAGTGGAGTAGAAGAGTGATCTTTTCTCAAAAGCAAAGTGTGTTTCTTGTAAGGCGAGCTAGTGTTTGTTTCCCAGTCTTAAATGGAGTTGAATCACATGCAGTTATTGGTCCTACGAGTAAGAGGTGTTTTCTGGTAAGGAAAGTCACTATTGTGCTCCCATTGCCATACACAGTGCAAATAGCACTGGCGTCTGTTCCCAGCAAGTACAGTGTATTGGACTGAAAAGGAGCTACTGTTCTTGTCAGTTTCCTAAGCAGAGTTGAACTAGATATAGTCGGTGTGTGTAGGAAGCACAGATCTTTTGTTCTGAACAAGCTCACTGTTCTGGACCTATAGGAAACACATTAGAGTAGAAGAGTGCTCTTTTCTCAAAAGCAGAGTGTGTTTCTTGTAAGGCGAGCTAGCGTTTGTTTCCCAGTCCTAAATGGAGTTGAATCACATGCAGTTTCTGGTCCTACGAGCAAGGGTTGTTTTCTGGTAAGAAGAGTCACTATTGCGCTCCCATTGTCATACACAGGGCAAATAACTCTGGCGTCTGTTCCCAGCATGTACAGTGTATTGGACTGAAGAGGATCTACTGTTCTTGTCAGTTTCCTATGCAGAATTGATCTAGATATGGTCGTGTGTGTAGGATGCACAGTTCTTTTGTTCTGAGCAAGCTTACTGTTCTGGCCCTATAGGAAACACAGTAGAGTAGAAGAGTGATCTTTTCTCAAAAGCAAAGTGTGTTTCTTGTAAGGCGAGCTAGCGTTTGTTTCCCAGGCTTAAATGGAGTTGAATCACATGCAGTTTTTGTCCTACGAGCAAGAGGTGTTTTCTGGCAAGGAAAGTCACTATTGCACTCCCATTGCCATACACAGTGCAATTAGCTCTTGCGTCTGTTCTCAGCAAGAACAGAATATTGGACTGAAGAGGAGCTAATGTTCTTGTCAGTTTCCTAAGCAGAGTCGAACTAGATATGGCCCGTGTTTGTAGGAAGCATAGTTCTTTTGTTCTGAGCAAGCACACTGTTTGGACACCAAAGGACACACAGAAGAGTAGAAGAGTGCTCTTTTCTCAAAAGCAGAGTGTGTTTCTTGAAAGGCGAACTAGCATTTGTTTACCAGTCCTAAATGGAGTTGAATCACAAGCAGTTTCTGGTCCTACGAGCAAGAGATGTTTTCTGGTAAGAAGAGTCACTATTGTGCTCCCATTGGATATACAGTGAAAATACTCTCGCGTCTGTTCCCTGCAAGTACAGTGTATTGGACTGAAGAGGAGCTAATGTTCTTGTCAGTTTCCTAAGCAGAGTTGAACTAGATATGGCCCGTGTGTGTAGGATGCACAGTTCTTTTGTTCGGAGCATGCTCACTGTTCGGAACCCATAGGAAACAAAGTAGAGTAGAAGAGTGCTCTTTTCTCAAAAGCAGAGTGTGTTTCTTGTAAGGTGAGCTAGCGTTTGTTTCCCAGTCCTAAATGGAGTTGAATCACATGCAGTTTCTGGTCCTACAAGCAAGAGTTGTTTTCTATTAAGACGAGTCACTATTGCGCTCCCATTGTCATACACAGGGCAAATAGCACTGGCGTCTGTTCCCAGCATTTACAGTGTATGGGACAGAAGAGGATCTACTGTTCTTGTCAGTTTCCTAAGCAGAATTGAACTAGATATGGCCCGTGTGTGTAGGAAGCACAGTTCTTTTGTTCTGAGCAAGCTCACTGTTTTGGCCCTATAGGAAACACAGTAGAGTAGAAGAGTGCTCTTTTCTCAAAAGCAGAGTGTGTTTCTTGTAAGGCGAGCTAGCGTTTTTTTCACGTCCTAAATGGAGTTGAATCACATGCAGTTTCTGGTCCTACGAGCTAAAGTTGTTTTCCGGTAAGAAGAGTCACTATTGCACTCCCTTTGTCATACACAAGGCAAATAGCACTGGCGTCTGTTCCCAGCATGTACAATGTATTGGACTGAAGAGGAGATACTGTTCTTGTCAGTTTCCTAAGCAGAATTGAACTAGATATGGCTGTGTGTGTAGGAAGCACAGTTCTTTTGTACTGAGCAAGCTCACTGTTCGAACCCATAGGAAACACAGTAGAGTAGAAGAGTGCCCTTTTCTCAAAAGCAGAGTGTGTTTCTTGTAAGGCGAGCAAGCATTTGTTTCCCAGTCCTAAATGGAGTTGAATCACATGCAGTTTCTGGTCCTACGAGCAAGTGATATTTTCTGGTAAGAAGAGTCACTATTGTGCTCCCATTGCCATATACAGTGAAAATAGCTCTCGCGTCTGTTCCCAGCATGTACAGTGTATTGGACTGAACAGGAGCTACTGTTCTTTTCAGTTTCCTAAGCAGAATTGAACTATATATGGCAGTATTTGTATGAAGCACAGTTCTTTTGATCTGAGCAAGCTCACTGTTCTGGCCCTATTGGAAACACAGTAGAGTAGAAAAGTGCTCTTTTCTCAAAAGCAGAGTTTGTTGCTTGTAAGGCGAGCTAGCATTTGTTTCCCAGTCCTAAACGGAGTTGAATCACATGCAGTATTTGGTCCTACGAGCAAGAGTTGTTTTCTGGTAAGGAAAGTCACTATTGCGCTCCCATTTCCATACTCAGTGCAAATAGCACTCGCGTCTGCTCCCAGCAAGTACAGTGTATTGGACTGAAGCGGAGCTACTGTTCTTGGAAGTTTCCTAAGCAGAGTTGAACTAGATATGGCCCACGTGTATAGGAAGCACAGTTCTTTTGTTCTGAGCAAATTCACTGTTCTGGCCCAATAGGAAACACACTAGAGTAGAAGAGTGCTCTTTTCTCAAAAGCAGAGTGTGTTTCTTGTAAGGCGAGCTAGCATTTGTTTCCCAGTCCTAAATGGAGTTGAATCACATGCAGTTTTTGGTCCTCCGACCAAGATTTGTTTTCTGGTAAGGAAAGTCACTATTGTGCTCCCATTTCTAAACACAGTGCAAATAGCAATCGCGTCAGATCCCAGCAATTACAGTGTATTGGACTGAAGCGGAGCTACTGTTCTTGTCAGTTTCCTAAGCAGAGTTGAACTAGATATGGCCCCTGTGTGCAGGAAGCACAGTTCTTTTGTTCTGAGCAAGCTCACTATTTGGACCCCATAGGAAACACAGTAGAGTAGAAGAGTGCTCTTTTCTCAAAATCAGAGAGTCTTTCTTGTAAGGCGAGCTAGTGTTTGTTTCCCAGTCAGAAATGGAGTTGAATCCCATGCAGTTTCTTGTCCTATGAGTAAGAGTTGTTTTCTGATAAGAAGAGTCACTATTGTGCTCCTATTGCCATACACAGTGCAAATAGCACTCTCGTCTGTTCCCAGCTAGTACAGTGTATTGGTCTGAAGAGGAGCTACCGTTCTTGTCAGTTTCCTAAGCAGAGTTGAACTAGATATGGCCCGTGTGTGTAGGAAGCACAGTTCTTTTGTTCTGAGCAAGCTCAATGTTCGGACCCCATAGGAAACACAGTAGATTAGAAGAGTGCTCTTTTCTCAAAAGCAGAGTGTGTTTCTTTTAAGGCGAGCTAGCGTTTGTTTCCCAGTCCTAAATGGAGTTGAATCACTTGCAGATTCTTGTCCTACGAACAAGAGTTGTTTTCTGGTAAGGAAAGTCACTATTGCGCTCCCATTTCCATACTCAGTGCAAATAGCACTCGCGTCTGCTCCCAGCAAGTACAGTGTATTGGACTGAAGCGGAGCTACTGTTCTTGTCAGTTTCCTAAGCAGAGTTGAACTAGATATGGCCCACGTGTATAGGAAGCACAGTTCTTTTGTTCTGAGCAAATTCACTGTTCTGGCCCAATAGGAAACACACTAGAGTAGAAGAGTGCTCTTTTCTCAAAAGCAGAGTGTGTTTCTTGTAAGGCGAGCTAGCATTTGTTTCCCAGTCCTAAATGGAGTTGAATCACATGCAGTTTTTGTTCCTCCGACCAAGATTTGTTTTCTGGTAAGGAAAGTCACTATTGTGCTCCCATTTCTAAACACAGTGCAAATAGCAATCGCGTCTGATCCCAGCAATTACAGTGTATTGGACTGAAGCCGACCTACTGTTCTTGTCAGTTTCCTAAGCAGAGTTGAACTAGATATGGCCCCTGTGTGCAGGAAGCACAGTTCTTTTGTTCTGAGCAAGCTCACTATTTGGACCCCATAGGAAACACAGTAGAGTAGAAGAGTGCTCTTTTCTCAAAATCAGAGAGTCTTTCTTGTAAGGCGAGCTAGTGTTTGTTTCCCAGTCAGAAATGGAGTTGAATCCCATGCAGTTTCTTGTCCTATGAGTAAGAGTTGTTTTCTGATAAGAAGAGTCACTATTGTGCTCCTATTGCCATACACAGTGCAAATAGCACTCTCGTCTGTTCCCAGCTAGTACAGTGTATTGGACTGAAGAGGAGCTACCGTTCTTGTCAGTTTCCTAAGCAGAGTTGAACTAGATATGGCCCGTGTGTGTAGGAAGCACAGTTCTTTTGTTCTGAGCAAGCTCAATGTTCGGACCCCATAGGAAACACAGTAGAGTAGAAGACTGCTCTTTTCTCAAAAGCAGAGTGTGTTTCTTGTAAGGCGAGCTAGCGTTTGTTTCCCAGTCCTAAATGGAGTTGAATCACATGCAGATTCTTGTCCTACGAGCAAGAGTTGTTTTCTGGTAAGAACAGTCACTATTGCACTCCCATTGTCATACACAGGGCAAATAGCACTGGCGTCTGTTTCCAGCATGTACAGTGTATTGGACTGAACAGGAGCTACTGTTCTATTCAGTTTCCTAAGCAGAATTGAACTAGATATGGCAGTATTTGTAGGAAGCACAGTTCTTTTGTTCTGAGCAAGCTCTCTCTTCTGGCCCTATAGGAAACACAGTAGAGTAGAAGAGTGCTCTTTTCTCAAAAGCAGAGTGTGTTTCTTTTAAGGCGAGCTACCTTTTGTTTCCCAGTCCTAAATGGAGTTGAATCACATGCAGTTTTTGGTCCTTCGAGCAAGAGTTGTTTTCTGGTAATAAAGTCACTATTGCGCTCCCATTGCCATACACAGTGCAAATAGCACTTGCATCTGTTCCCAGCAAGTACAGTGTATTGGACTGAAGCGGAGCTACTGTTCTTGTCAGTTTCCTAAGCAGAGATGAACTAGATATGGCCCGTGTGTGTAGAAAGCACAGTTCTTTTGTTCTGAGCAAGCTCACTGTTCAGACACCCTAGGAAACACAGTAGAGTAGAAGAGTGCTCTTTTCTCAAAATCAGAGAGTCTTTCTTGTAAGGCGAGCTAGTGTTTGTTTCCCAGTCAGAAATGGAGTTGAATCCCATGGAGTTTCTTGTCCTATGAGTAAGAGTTGTTTTCTGATAAGAAGAGTCACTATTGTGCTCCTATTGCCATACACAGTGCAAATAGCACTCACATCTGTTCCCAGCTAGTACAGTGTATTGGACTGTAGAGGAGCTACCGTTCTTGTCAGTTTCCTAAGCAGAATTGAACTATATGGCCCGTGTGTGTAGGAAGCACAGTTCTTTTGTTCTGAGCATGCTCAATGTTCGGACCCCATAGGAAACACAGTAGATTAGAAGAGTGCTCTTTTCTCAAAAGCAGAGTGTGTTTCTTGTAAGGCGAGCTAGTGTTTGTTTCCCAGTCAGAAATGGAGTTGAATCCCATGCAGTTTGTGGTCCTACGAGCAAGAGGTATTTTCTGGTAAGGAATGTCACTATTGCGCTCCTATTTCCATACACAGTGCAAATAGCACTCGCGTCTGTTCCCATCAAGTACAGTGTATTGGACTGAAGTGGAGCTACTGTTCTTGTCAGTTTCCTAAGCAGAGATGAACTAGATATGGCCCGTGTGTGTAGGAAGCACAGTTCTTTTGTTCTGAGCAAGCACACTGTTCAGACCCCCTAGGAAACACAGTAGAGTAGAAGAGTGCTCTTTTCTCAAAAGCAGAGTGTGTTTTTTGTAAGGCGAGATAGCGTTTGTTTCCCAGTCCTAAATGGAGTTGAATCTCATGCAGTTTTTTGTCCTATGAGTAAGAGTTGTTTTCTGATAAGAAGAGTCACTATTGTGCTCCTATTGCCATACACAGTGCAAATAGCACTCGCGTCTGTTCTCAGCTAGTACAGTGTATTGGACTGTAGAGGAGCTACCGTTCTTGTCAGTTTCCTAAGCAGAATTGAACTATATGTCCCATGTGTGTAGGAAGCACAGTTCTTTTGTTCTGAGCATGCTCAATGTTCGGACCCCATAGGAAACACAGTAGATTAGAAGAGTGCTCTTTTCTCAAAAGCAGAGTGTGTTTCTTGTAAGGCGAGCTAGTGTTTATTTCCCAGTCCTAAATGGAGTTGAATCCCATGCAGTTTCTGGTCCTAAGAGCAAGAGGTATTTTCTGGTAAGGAATGTCACTATTGCGCTCCCATTTCCATACACAGTACAAATAGCACTCGCGTCTGTTCCCAGCAAGTACAGTGTATTGGACTGAAGCGGAGCTACTGTTCTTGTCAGTTTCCTAAGCAGAGATGAACTAGATATGGCCCGTGTGTGTAGGAAGCACAGTTCTTTTGTTCTGAGCAAGCACACTGTTCAGACCCCCTAGGAAACACAGTAGAGTAGAAGAGTGCTCTTTTCTCAAAAGCAGAGTGTGTTTTTTGTAAGGCGAGATAGCGTTTGTTTCCCAGTCCTAAAAGGAGTTGAATCACATGCAGTTTTTTGTCCTACGAGCAAGAGTTGTTTTCTGGTAAGGAAAGTCACTATTGTGCTCCCATTTACATACACAGTGCAAATAGTACTCGCGTCTGTTCCCAGCAAGTACAGTGTATTGGACTGAATAGGAGCTACTGTTCTTGTCAGTTTCCTAAGCAGAGTTGAACTACATATGGTCCCTGTGTGTAGGAAGCACAGTCCTTTTGTTCTGAGCAAGCTCACTGTTCGGACCCCAAAGGAAACACAGTAGAGTAGAAGAGTGCTCTTTTCTCAAAAGCAGAGTGTGTTTCTTGTAAGGCGGGCTAGCGTTTGTTTGCCAGTCCTAAATGGAGTTGAATCACATGCAGTTTTTGGTCCTTTGAGCAAGAGTTGTTTTCTGGTAATAAAGTCACTGTTGCACTCCCATTGCCATACACAGTGTAAATAGCACTCGCATCTGTTCCCAGCAAGTACAGTGTATTGGACTGAAGCGGAGCTACTGTTCTTGTCAGTTTCCTAAGCAGAGTTGAACTAGATATGGCCCGTGTGTGTAGGAAGCCCAGTTCTTTTGTTCTGAGCAAGCTCACTGTTCGGACCCCATAGGATACACAGTCGAGTAGAAGAGTGCTCTTTTCTCAAAAGCAGAGTGTGTTTCTTGTTACGTGAGCTAGCGTTTGTTTCCTAGTCCTAAAAGGATTTGAATCACGTGCAGTTTTTTGTCCTACGAGCAAGTGTTTTTTTCTGGTAATAAGAGTCACTATTGCGCTCCCATTGTCATACACAGGGCAAATAGCACTGGCGTCTGTTCCCAGAATGTACAGTGTATTGCACTGAACAGGAGCTACTGTTCTTTTCAGTTTCCTAAGGAGAATTGAACTAGATATGGCAGTATTTGTAGGAAGCACAGTTCTTTGTTCTGAGCAAGCTCACTGTTCTGGCCCTATAGGAAACACAGTAGAGTAGAAGAGTGCTCTTTTCTCAAAAGCAGAGTGTGTTTCTCGTAAGGCGATCTAGCATTTTTTTCCCAGTCCTAAACGGAGTTGAATCACATGCAGTTTCTGGTCCTACGAGCAAGAGTTGTTTTCTGGTAAGGAAAGTCACTATTGCGCTCCCATTTCCATACTTAGTGCAAATAGCACTCCCGTCTGTTCCCAACAAGTACAGTGTATTGGACTGAAGACGAGCTACCGTTCTTGTCAGTTTCCTAAGCAGAGTTGAACTATATGGCCCGTGTGTGTAGGAAGCACAGTTCTTTTGTTCTGAGCATGCTCAATGTTCGGACCCCATAGGAAACACAGTCGAGTAGAAGAGTGCTCTTTTCTCAAAAGCAGAGTGTGTTTCTTGTTAGGCGAGCTAGCGTTTGTTTCACAGTCCTAAATGGAGTTGAATCACATGCAGATTCTTGTCCTACGAGCAAGAGTTTTTTTCTGGTAAGAAGAGTCACTATTGCGCTCCCATTGTCATACACAGTGCAAATAACACTCGCATCTGTTCCCAGCAAGTACAGTGTATTGGACTGAAGCAGAGCTACTGTTCTTGTCAATTTCCTAAGCAGACTTGAACTAGATATGGCCCGTGTGTGTAGGAAGCACAGTTCTTTTGTTCTGAGCAAGCTCACTGTTTGGACCCCATAGGAAACACAGTAGAGTAGAAGAGTGCTCTTTTCTCAAAAGCAGAGTGTGTTTCTTGTAAGGCGAGTTAGCATTTGTTTCCCAGTCCTAAATGGAGTTGAATGACATGCAGTTTCTGCACCTACGAGCAAGAGGTGTTTTCTGGTAAGGAAAGTCACTATTGTGCTCCCATTGCCATACACAGTGCTAATAGTAATCGCGTCTGTTCCCAGCAAGTACAGTGTATTGGACTGAAGAGGAGCTACTGTTCTTGTCAGTTTCCTAAGCAGAGTTGAACTAGATATGGCCCGTGTGTGTAGGAAGCACAGTTCTTTTGTTCTGAGCAAGCTCAATGTTCGGACCCCATAGGAAACACAGTAGAGTAGAAGACTGCTCTTTTCTAAAAAGCAGAGTGTGTTTCTTGTAAGGCGAGCTAGCGTTTGTTTCCCAGTCCTAAATGGAGTTGAATCACAAGCAGTTTTTGGTGCTACGAGCAAGAGTTGTTTTCTGGTAATAAAGTCACTGTTGCGCTCCCATTGCCATACACAGTGTAAATAGCACTCGCATCTGTTCCCAGCAAGTACAGTGTATTTGACTGAAGCGGAGCTACCATTCTCCTCAGTTTGCTAAGCAGAGTTGAACTAGATATGGCCGTGTGTGTAGGAAGCACAGTTCTTTTTTTCTGAGCAAGCTCACTATTCGGACCCCATAGGAAACACAGTAGAGTAGAAGAGTGCTCTTTTCTCAAAAGCAGAGTGTGTTTCTTGTAAGGCGAGCTAGTGTTTGTTTCCTAGTCAGAAATGGAGTTGAATCCCATGCAGTTTCTTGTCCTATGAGTAAGAGTTGTTTTCTGATAAGAAGAGTCACTATTGTGCTCCTATTGCCATACACAGGGCAAATAGCACTCGCGTCTGTTCTCAGCTAGTACAGTGTATTGGACTGAAGAGGAGCTACCGTTCTTGTCAGTTTCCTAAGCAGTGTTGAACTAGATATGGCCCGTGTGTGTAGGAAGCACAGTTCTTTTGTTCTGAGCAAGCTCACTGTTCGGACCCCATAGGAAACACAGTAGAGTAGAAGAGTGCTCTTTTCTCAAAAGCAGAGTGTGTTTATTGTAAGGCGAGCTAGCGTTTGTTTCCCAGTCCTAAATGGAGTTGAATCCCATGCAGTTTTTGGTCCTACGAGCAAGAGTTGTTTTCTGGTAAGGAAAGTCACTATTGCGCTCCCATTGCCATACACAGTGCAAATAGCACTCGCATCTGTTCCCAGCAAGTACAGTGTATTGGACTGAAGCAGAGCTACTGTTCTTGTCAGTTTCCTAAGCAGAGTTGAACTAGATATGGCCCGTGTGTGTAGGAAGCACAGTACTTTTGTTCTGATCAAGCTCACTGTTCAGACCCCCTAGAAAACACAGTAGAGTAGAAGAGTGCTCTTTTCTCAAAAGCAGAGTGTGTTTTTTGTAAGGCGAGATAGCGTTTGTTTCCCAGTCCTAAATGGAGTTGAATCACATGCAGTTTTTTGTCCTACGACCAAGAGTTGTTTTCTGGTAAGGAAAGTCACTATTGCGCTCCCATTTCCATACACAGTGCAAATAGCACTCGCGTCTGTTCCCAGCAAGTACAGTGTATTGGACTGAAGCGTAGCTACTGTTCTTGTCAATTTCCTAGGCAGAGTTGAACTAGATATGGCCCCTGTGTGTAGGAAGCACAGTTCTTTTGTTCTGAGCAAGCTCACTATTCGGACCCCATAGGAAACACAGTAAAGTAGAGGAGTGCTCTTTTCTCAAAATCAGAGTGTCTTTCTTGTAAGGAGAGCTAGTGTTTGTTTCCCAGTCAGAAATGGAGTTGAATCCCATGCAGTTTCTGGTCCTATGAGCAAGAGTTGTTTTCTGATAAGAAGGGTTACTATTGTGCTCCTATTGCCATACACAGTGCAAATAGCACTCGCCTCTGTTCCCAGCAATTACAGTGTATTGGACTGAATAGGAGCTACTGTTCTTGTCAGTTTCCTAAGCAGAGTTGAACTACATATGGTTCGTGTGTGTAGGAAGCACAGTTCTTTTGTTCTGAGCAAGCTCACTGTTCGGACCCCATAGGAAACACAGTAGTGTAGAAGAGTGCTCTTTTCTCAAAAGCAGAGTGTGTTTCTTGTAAGGCGAGCTAGCATTTTTTTTCCTGTCCTATTTGGAGCTGAATCACATGCAGTTTCTGGTCCTACGAGCAAGAGTTGTTTTCTGGTAAGGAAAGTCACTATTGCGCTCCCATTGCCATACACAGTGTAAATAGCACTCGCATCTGTTCCCCGCAAGTACAGTGTATTGGACTGAAGCGGAGCTACTGTTCTTGTCAGTTTCCTAAGCAGAGTTGAACTAGATATGGCCCCTGTGTGTAGGAAGCACAGTTCTTTTGTTCTGAGCAAGCTCACTGTTCGGACCCCATAGGATACACAGTAGAGTAGATGACTGCTCTTTTCTCAAAAGCAGAGTGTGTTTCTTGTAAGGCGAGCTAGCGTTTGTTTCCCAGTCCTAAATGGAGTTGAATCACATGCAGATTCTTGTCCTACGAGCAAGAGTTGTTTTCTGGTAAGAACAGTCACTATTGCACTCCCATTGTCATACACAGGGCAAATAGCACTGGCATCTGTTTCCAGCATGTACAGTGTATTGGACTGAACAGGAGCTACTGTTCTTTTCAGTTTCCTAAGCAGAATTGAACTAGATATGGCAGTATTTGTAGGAAGCACAGTTCTTTTGTTCTGAGCAAGCTCACTCTTCTGGCCCTATAGGAAACACAGTAGAGTAGAAGAGTGCTCTTTTCTCAAAAGCAGAGTGTGTTTCTTTTAAGGCGAGCTACCTTTTGTTTCCCAGTCCTAAATGGAGTTGAATCACATGCAGTTTTTGGTCCTAAGAGCAAGAGTTGTTTTCTGGTAATAAAGTCACTATTGCGCTCCCATTGCCATACACAGTGCAAATAGCACTTGCATCTGTTCCCAGCAAGTACAGTGTATTGGACTGAAGCGGAGCTACTGTTCTTGTCAGTTTCCTAAGCAGAGATGAACTAGATATGGCCCGTGTGTGTAGAAAGCACAGTTCTTTTGTTCTGAGCAAGCTCACTGTTCAGACACCCTAGGAAACACAGTAGAGTAGAAGAGTGCTCTTTTCTCAAAATCAGAGAGTCTTTCTTGTAAGGCGAGCTAGTGTTTGTTTCCCAGTCAGAAATGGAGTTGAATCCCATGGAGTTTCTTGTCCTATGAGTAAGAGTTGTTTTCTGATAAGAAGAGTCACTATTGTGCTCCTATTGCCATACACAGTGCAAATAGCACTCACATCTGTTCCCAGCTAGTACAGTGTATTGGAATGTAGAGGAGCTACCGTTCTTGTCAGTTTCCTAAGCAGAATTGAACTATATGGCCCGTGTGTGTAGGAAGCACAGTTCTTTTGTTCTGAGCATGCTCAATGTTCGGACCCCATAGGAAACACAGTAGGTTAGAAGAGTGCTCTTTTCTCAAAAGCAGAGTGTGTTTCTTGTAAGGCGAGCTAGTGTTTGTTTCCCAGTCAGAAATGGAGTTGAATCCCATGCAGTTTGTGGTCCTACGAGCAAGAGGTATTTTCTGGTAAGGAATGACACTATTGTGCTCCCATTTCCATACACAGTGCAAATAGCACTCGCGTCTGTTCCCATCAAGTACAGTGTATTGGACTGAAGTGGAGCTACTGTTCTTGTCAGTTTCCTAAGCAGAGATGAACTAGATATGGCCCGTGTGTGTAGGAAGCACAGTTCTTTTGTTCTGAGCAAGCACACTGTTCAGACCCCCTAGGAAACACAGTAGAGTAGAAGAGTGCTCTTTTCTCAAAAGCAGAGTGTGTTTTTTGTAAGGCGAGATAGCGTTAGTTTCCCAGTCCTAAATGGAGTTGAATCACATGCAGTTTTTTGTCCTACGGCCAAGAGTTGTTTTCTGGTAAGGATAGTCACTATTGTGCTCCCATTTACATACACAGTGCAAATAGTACTCGCGTCTGTTCCCAGCAAGTACAGTGTATTGGACTGAATAGGAGCTACTGTTCTTGTCAGTTTCCTAAGCAGAGTTGAACTACATATGGTCCGTGTGTGTAGGAAGCACAGTCCTTTTGTTCTGAGCAAGCTCACTGTTCGGACCCCAAAGGAAACACAGTAGAGTAGAAGAGTGCTCTTTTCTCAAAAGCAGAGTGTGTTTCTTGTAAGGTGAGCTAGTGTTTGTTTCCCAGTCCTAAATGGAGTTGAATCACATGCAGTTTTTGGTCCTACGAGCAAGAGTTGTTTTCTGGTAATAAAGGCACTGTTGCACTCCCATTGCCATACACAGTGTAAATATCACTCGCATCTGTTCCCAGCAAGTACAGTGTATTGGACTGAAGCGGAGCTACTGTTCTTGTCAGTTTCCTAAGCAGAGTTGAACTAGATATGGCCCGTGTGTGTAGGAAGCCCAGTTCTTTTGTTCTGAGCAAGCTCACTGTTCGGACCCCATAGGATACACAGTCGAGTAGAAGAGTGCTCTTTTCTCAAAAGCAGAGTGTGTTTCTTGTTACGTGAGCTAGCGTTTCTTTCCTAGTCCTAAAAGGAGTTGAATCACATGCATTTTCTTGTCCTAAGAGCAAGTGTTTTTTTCTGGTAATAAGAGTCACTATTGCGCTCCCATTGTCATACACAGGGCAAATAGCACTGGTGTCTGTTCCCAGAATGTACAGTGTATTGCACTGAACAGGAGCTACTGTTCTTTTCAGTTTCCTAAGCAGAATTGAACTAGATATGGCAGTATTTGTAGGAAGCACAGTTCTTTCTTCTGAGCAAGCTCACTGTTCTGGCCATATAGGAAACACAGTAGAGTAGAAGAGTGCTCTTTTCTCAAAAGCAGAGTGTGTTTCTTGTAAGGCGAGCTAGCGTTTGTTTCCCAGTCCTAAATGGAGTTGAATGACATGCAGTTTCTGGTCCTACGAGCAAGAGGTGTTTTCTGGTAAGGAAAGTCACTATTGTGCTCCCATTGCCATACACAGTGCAAATAGCACTCGCGTCTGTTCCCAGCAAGTACAGTGTATTGGACTGAAGCGGAGCTACTGTTCTTGTCAGTTTCCTAAACAGAGATGAACTAGATATGGCCCGTGTGTGTAGGAAGCACAGTTCTTTTGTTCTGAGCAAGCTCACTGTTAGACCCCCTGGGAAACACAATAGAGTAGAAGAGTGCTATTTTCTCAAAAGCAGAGTGTGTTCTTTGTAAGGCGAGATAGCGTTTGTTTCCCTGTCCTAAAAGGAGTTGAATCACATGCAGTTTTTTGTCCTACGACCAAGATTTGTTTTCTGGTAAGGAAAGTCACTATTGCGATCCCATTTACATATACAGTGTAAATAGCAGTCGCATCTGTTCCCAGCAAGTACAGTGTATTGGACTGAAGCGGAGCTACCGTTCTTGTCAGTTTCCTAAGCAGAGTTGAACTAGATATGGCCCCTGTGTGTAGGAAGCACAGTTCTTTTGTTCTGAGCAAGCTCACTGTTCGGAACCCATAGGATACACAGTAGAGTAGAAGAGTGCTCTTTTCTCAAAAGCAGAGTGTGTTTCTTGTTTGGCGAGCTAGCGTTTGTTTCCCAGTCCTAAATGGAATTGTATCACATGCAGTTTCTGGTCCTACGAGCATGATTTGTTTTCTGGAAAGAAGAGTCACTATTGCGCTCCCATTGTCATACACAGGGCAAATAGCACTGGCGTCTGTTCCCAGCATGTACAGTTTATTGGACTGAACAGGAGCTACTGTTCTTTTCAGTTTCCTAAGTAGAATTGAACTATATATGGCAGTATTTGTATGAAGCACAGTTCTTTTGATCTGAGCAAGCTCACTGTTCTGGCCCTATTGGAAACACAGTAGAGTAGAAAAGTGCTCTTTTCTGAAAAGCAGAGTTTGTTGCTTGTAAGGCGAGCTAGCATTTGTTTCCCAGTCCTAAACGGAGTTGAATCACATGCAGTATTTGGTCCTACGAGCAAGAGTTGTTTTCTGGTAAGGAAAGTCACTATTGCGCTCCCATTTCCATACTCAGTGCAAATAGCACTCGCGTCTGCTCCCAGCAAGTACAGTGTATTGGACTGAAGCGGAGCTACTGTTCTTGTCAGTTTCCTAAGCAGAGTTGAACTAGATATGGCCCACGTGTATAGGAAGGACAGTTCTTTTGTTCTGAGCAAATTCACTGTTCTGGCCCAATAGGAAACACAATAGAGTAGAAGAGTGCTCTTTTCTCAAAATCAGAGTGTCTTTCTTGTAAGGCGAGCTAGTGTTTGTTTCCCAGTCAGAAATGGAGTTGAATCCCATGCAGTCTCTGGTCTTATGAGCAAGAGTTGTTTTCTGATAAGAAGAGTCACTATTGTGCTCCTATTGCCATACACAGTGCAAATAGCACTCGCGTCTGTTCCCAGCAAGTACAGTGTATTGGACTGAATAGGAGCTACTCTTCTTGTCAGTTTCCTAAGCAGAGTTGAACTACATATGGTCCGTTTGTGTAGGAAGCACAGTTCTTTTGTTCTGAGCAAGCTCACTCTTCTGGCCCTATAAGAAACACAGTACAGTAGAAGAGTGCTCTTTTCTCAAAAGCAGAGTGTGTTTCTTGTAAGGCGAGCTAGTGTTTGTTTCCCAGTCCTAAATGGAAGTGAATCACATGCAGTTTTTGGTCCTACGAGCAAGAGTTGTTTTCTGGTAAGAAGAGTCACTATTGCGCTCCCATTGCCATACACAGTGCAAATAGCACTCGACCAGTTCCCAGCAAGTACAGTGTATTGGACTGAAGCGGAGCTACTGTTCTTGTCAGTTTCCTAGGCAGAGTTGAACTAGATATGGCCCGTGTGTGTAGGAAGCACAGTTCTTTTGTTCTGAGCAAGCTCACTGTTCGGACCCCATAGGAAACACAGTAGAGTAGAAGAGTGCTCTTTTCTCAAAAGCAGAGTGTGTTTCTTGTAAGGCGAGCTAGTGTTTGTTTCCCAGTCAGAAATGGAGTTGAATCCCATGCAGTTTCTGGTCCTACGAGCAAGAGGTGTTTTCTTGTAAGGAAAGTCACTATTGCGCTCCCATTTCCATACACAGTGCAAATAGCACTCCCGTCTGTTCCCAGCAAGTACAGTGTATTGGACTGAAGCGGAGCTACTGTTCTTGACAGTTTCCTAAGCAGAGATGAACTAGATATGGCCCGTGTGTGTAGGAAGCACAGTTCTTTTGTTCTGAGCAAGCTCACTGTTAGACCCCCTAGGAAACACAGTAGAGTAGAAGAGTGCTCTTTTCTCAAAAGCAGAGTGTGTTTTTTGTAAGGCGAGATAGCATTTGTTTCCCTGTCCTAAATGGAGTTGAATCACATGCAGTTTTTTGTCCTACGACCAAGAGTTGTTTTCTGGTAGGGAAAGTCACTATTGTGCTCCCATTTACATACACAGTGCAAATAGCACTCGCGTCTGTTCCCAGCAAGTACAGTGTATTGGACTGAAGCGTAGCTACTGTTCTTGTCAGTTTCCTAAGCAGAGTTGAACTAGATATGGCCCGTGTGTGTAGGAAGCCCAGTTCTTTTGTTCTGAGCAAGCTCACTGTTCGGACCCCATAGGATACACAGTCGAGTAGAAGAGTGCTCTTTTCTCAAAAGCAGAGTGTGTTTCTTGTTAGGCGAGCTAGCGTTTGTTTCCCAGTCCTAAATGGAGTTGAATCACATGCACATTCTTGTCCTACAAGCAAGAGTTTTTTTCTGGTAAGAAGAGTCACTATTGCGCTCCCATTGTCATACACAGTGCAAATAACACTCGCATCTGTTCCCAGCAAGTACAGTGTATTGGACTGAAGCGGAGCTACTGTTCTTGTCAGTTTCCTAAGCAGACTTGAACTAGATATGGCCCGTGTGTGTAGGAAGCACAGTTCTTTTGTTCTGAGCAAGCTCACTGTTCGGACCCCATAGGAAACACTGTAGAGTAGAAGAGTGCTCTTTTCTCAAAAGTAGAGTGTGTTTCTTGTAAGGCGAGCTAGCGTTTGTTTCCCAGTCTTAAATGGAGTTGAATGACATGCAGTTTCTGGTCCTACGATCAAGAGGTGTTTTCTGGTAAGGAAAGTCAGTATTGTGCTCCCATTGCCAAACACAGTGCAAATAGCACTCGCGTCTGTTCCCAGCAAGTACAGTGTATTGGACTGAAGCGGAGCTACTGTTCTTGTCAGTTTCCTAAACAGAGATGAACTAGATATGGCCCGTGTGTGTAGGAAGCACAGTTCTTTTGTTCTGAGCAAGCTCAGTGTTAGACCCCCTAGGAAACACAATAGAGAAGAAGAGAGCTATTTTCTCAAAAGCAGAGTGTGTTTTTTGTAAGGCGAGATAGCGTTTGTTTCCCTGTCCTAAATGGAGTTGAATCACATGCAGTTTTTTGTCCTACGACCAAGATTTGTTTTCTGGTAAGGAAAGTCACTATTGCGCTCCCATTTACATATACAGTGCAAATAGCATTCATATCAGTTCCCAGCAAGTACAGTGTATTGGACTGAAGCGTAGCTACTGTTCTTGTCAGTTTCCTAAGCAGAGTTGAACTAGATATGGCCCCTGTGTGTAGGAAGCACAGTTCTTTTGTCCTGAGCAAGCTCACTATTCGGACCCCATAGGAAACACAGTGGAGTAGAAGAGTGCTCTTTTCTCAAAATCAGAGTGTCTTTCTTGTAAGGCGAGCTAGTGTTTGTTTCCCAGTCAGAAATGGAGTTGAATCCCATGCAGTCTCTGGTCTTATGAGCAAAGTTGTTTTCTGATAAGAAGAGTCACTATTGTGCTCCTATTGCCATACACAGTGCAAATAGCACTCGCGTCTGTTCCCAGCAAGTACAGTGTATTGGACTGAATAGGAGCTACTCTTCTTGTCAGTTTCCTAAGCAGAGTTGAACTACATATGGTCCGTTTGTGTAGGAAGCACAGTTCTTTTGTTCTGAGCAAGCTCACTCTTCTGGCCCTATAAGAAACACAGTACAGTAGAAGAGTGCTCTTTTCTCAAAAGCAGAGTGTGTTTCTTGTAAGGCGAGCTAGCGTTTGTTTCCCAGTCCTAAATGGAGTTGAATCACATGCAGTTTCTGTTCCTACGAGGAAGAGTTGTTTTCTGGTAAGAAGAGTCACTATTGCGCTCCCATTGTCATACACAGGGCAAATAGCACTGGAGTCTGTTCCCAGCAAGTACAGTGTATTGGACTGAAGAGGAGCTACTGTTCTTGTCAGTATCCTAAGCAGAGTTGAACTAGATATGGCCCGTGTGTGTAGGAAGCACAGTTCTTTTGTTCTGAGCAAGCTCACTGTTTGTATCCCATAGGAAACACAGTAGAGTAGATGTGTGCCCTATTCTCAAAAGCAGAGCGTGTTTCTTGTAAGGCGAGCTAGCGTTTGTTTTCCAGTCCTAAGTGGATTGAATCAAATGCAGTTTCAGGTCCTAAGAGCAAGAGTTGTTTTCTGGTAAGAAGAGTCACTATTGTGCATCCATTGCCGTACACAGTGCAAATAGCACTCGCGTCTGTTCCCATCAAGTACAGTGTATTGGACTGAAGAGGATCTCCTGTTCTTATCAGTTTCCTAAGCAGAATTGAACTAGATATGGCCGTGTGTGTAGGAAGCACAGTTCTTTTTTTCTGAGCAAGCTCACTGTTCGTACCCCATAGGAAACACAGTAGAGTAGAAGAGTGCTCTTTTCTCAAAAGCAGAGTGTGTTACTTGTAAGGCGAGCTAGCGTTTGTTTTTCAGTCCTAAATGGAGTTGAATCAAATGCAGTTTCTGTTCCTACGAGGAAGAGTTGATTTGTGGTGTGAAGAGTCACGATTGCGCTCCCATTGTCATACAATGGGATTCACTATTGTGTACTTATTGCCGTACCCAGTGCAAATAGCATTCGCGTCTGTTCCCAGCAAGTACAGTGTATTGGACTGAAGAGGAGCTGCTGTTCTTGTCAGTTTCCTAAGCAGAGTTGAACTTGATATGGCCCGTGTGTGTAGGAAGCACAGTTCTTTTGTTCTGAGCAAGCTCACTTTTCGAACACCATAGGAAACACAGTAGAGTAGAAGAGTGCTCTTTTCTCAAAAGCAGAGTGTGTTTCTTGTAAGGTGAGCTAGCATTTGTTTCCCAGTCCTAAATGGAGTTGAATCACATACAGTTTCTGGTCCAATGAGCAAGAGTTGTTTTGTGGTGTGAAGTGTCACAATTTCGCTCCCATTGCCATACACAGTGCAAATAGCACTCGCATGTGTTGCCAGCAAGTACAGTGTATTGGACTGAAGAGGAGCTACTTCTCTTGTCAGTTTCCTAAGCAGAGTTGAACTAGATATGGCCCGGGTGTAGGAAGCACAGTACTTTTGTTCTGAGCAAGTTCTCTGTTTGGACCCCATAGGAAACACAGTAGAGTAGAAGAGTGCTCTTTTCTCAAAAGCAGAGTGTGTTTCTTGTAAGGCGAGCTAGCGTTTTTTTCCCGTCCTAAATGGAGTTGAATCACATGCAGTTTCTGGTCCTACGAGCTAAAGTTGTTTTCTGGTAAGAAGAGTCACTATTGCACTCCCTTTGTCATACACAAGGCAAATAGCACTGGCGTCTGTTCCAGCATGTACAGTGTATTGGACTGAAGAGGATCTACTGTTCTTGTCAGTTTCCTAAGCAAAATTGAACTAGATATGGCCTGTGTTTGTAGGAAGCACAGTTCTTTTGTTCTGAGGAAGCACACTGTTTGGACCCCAAAGGACACACAGAAGAGTAGAAGAGTGCTCTTTTCTCAAAAGCAGAGTGTGTTTCTTTTAAGGTGAGCTAGTGTTTGTTTCCCAGTCCTAAATGGAGTTGAATCACATGCAGTTTCAGGTCCTACGAGCAAGCGTTGTTTTCTGGTAAGAAGAGTCACTATTGCGCTCCCATTGTCATACACAAGGCAAATAGCACTGGCGTCTGTTCCCAGCATGTACAATGTATTGGACTGAAGAGGAGCTACTGTTCTTGTCAGTGTCCTAAGCAGAATTGAACTAGATATGGCTGTGTGTGTAGGAAGCACAGTTCTTTTCTACTGAGCAAGCTCACTGTTCGAACCCATAGGAAACACAGTAGAGTAGAAGAGTGCCCTTTTCTCAAAAGCAGAGTGTGTTTCTTGTAAGGCGAGCAAGCATTTGTTTCCCAGTCCTAAATGGAGTTGAATCACATGCAGTTTCTGGTCCTACGAGCAAGAGATATTTTCTGGTAAGAAGAGTCACTATTGTGCTCCCATTGCCATATACAGTGAAAATAGCTCTCGCGTCTGTTCCCAGCAAGTACAGTGTATTGGACTGAAGAGGAGCTAATGTTCTTGTCAGTTTCCTAAGCAGAGTTGAAGTAGATATGGCCCGTGTATGTAGGAAGCACAGTTCTATTGTTCTGAGCAAGCACACTGTTTGGACCCCAAAGGAAACTCAGAGGTGTAGAAGAGTGCTCTTTTCTCAAAAGCAGAGTATGCTTCTTGTAAGGCGAGCTAGTGTTTGTTTCCCAGTCCTAAATGGAGTTGAATCCCGTGCAGTTTCTGGTCCTAGGATCAAGAGTTGTTTTCTCGTAAGAAGAGTCACTTTTGCGCTCCCATTGTCATACACAGGGCAAATAGCACTCGCGTCTGTTCCCAGCATGTACAGTTTATTGGACTGAAGAGGAGCTACTGTTCTTGTCAGTTTCCTAAGCAGAATTGAACTAGATATGGCCCATGTGTGTAGGAAGCACAGTTCTTTTGTTCTGAGCAAGCTCACTGTTCGGACCCCATAGGAAACAAAGTAGAGTAGAAGAGTGCTCTTTTCTCAAAAGCAGAGTGTGTTTCTTGTAAGGCGAGCTAGTGTTTGTTTCCCAATCCTAAATGGAGTGGAAACACATGCAGTTTCTGGTCCTACGAGCAAGAGTTTTTTCTGGTAAGAAGAGTCACTATTGCACTCCCATTGTCATACACATTACAAATAGCACTGGTGTCTGTTCCCAGCATGTACAGTGTATTGGACTGAAAAGGATCTACTGTTCTTGTCAGTTTCCTAAGCAGAGTTGAACTAGATATGGCCCGTGTGTGTAGAAAGCGCAGTTCTTTTGTTCTGAGCAAGCTCACTCTTCGAACCCATAGTAAACACAGTAGAGTAGAAGCGTGCTCTGTTGTCAAAAGCAGAGTGTGTTTCTTTTAAGGCAAGCTAGCGTTTCTTTTCCAGTCCTAAATGGAGTTGAATGACATGCAGTTTTTGGTCCTACGAGCTAGAGTTGTTTTCTGGTAAGGAAAGTCACTATTGCACTCCCATTTCCATACATAGTCCAAAAAGCACTAGCGTCTGTTCCCAGCAAGTACAGTGTATTGGACTGAAGAGGAGCTACTGTTCTTGTCAGTTTCCTAAGCAGAGTTGAACTAGATATGGCCCGTGTGTGTAGGAAGCACAGTTCTTTTGTTCTGAGCAAGCTCGCTGTTCGAACCCCATAGGAAACACAGTAGAGTAGAAGAGTGCTCTTTTCTCAAAAGCAGAGTGTGTTTCTTGTAAGTCGAGCTAGCGTTTGTTTCCCAGTCCTAAATGGAGTTGAATCACATGCAGTTTCTTGTCCTACGAGCAAGTGTTGTTTTCTGGTAAGAAGAGTCATTATTGCGCTCCCATGGTCATACACATTACAAATAGCACTGGCGTCTGTTCCCAGCATGTACAGTGTATTGGCCTGAAGAGGATCTACTGTTCTTGTCAGTTTCCTAAGCAGAATTGAACTAGATATTGCCATGTGTGTAGGAAGCACAGTTCTTTTGTTCTGAGCAAGCTCACTGTTCTGGCCCTATAGGAAACACAGTGGAGTAGAAGAGTGATCTTTTCTCAAAAGCAAAGTGTGTTTCTTGTAAGGCGAGCTAGTGTTTGTTTCCCAGTCCTAAATGGAGTTGAATCACATGCAGTTTTTGGTCCTACGAGCAAGAGGTGTTTTCTGGAAAGAAGAGTCACTATTGCGCTCCCATTGCCATACACAGTGCAAATAGCCCTCGCATCTGTTCCCAGCACCTACAGTGTATTGGACTGAAGAGGAGCTACTGTTCTTGTCAGTTTCCTAAGCAGAGTTGAACTACATATGCCTCGTGTGTGTAGGAAGCACAGTTCTTTTATTCTGATCAAGCTCACTGATCGGACCACATAGTAAACACTTTAGAGTAGAAGAGGGCTCTTTTCTCAAAAGCAGAGTCTGTTTCTTGTAAGGCGAGTTAGCGTTTGTTTCCCAGTCCTAAATGGAGTTGAATCACATGCAGTTTCTGTATTTACGAGCAAGAGTTGTTTTCTGGTAAGAAGAGTCACTATTGCGCTCCCATTGTCATACACAGTGCAAATAGCACTGGCGTCTGTTCCCAGCAAGTACAGTGTATTGGACTGAATAGGAGCTACTGTTCTTGTCAGTTTCCTAAGCAGAGTTGAACTAGATATGGTCCGTTTGTGTAGGAAGCACAGTTCTTTTGTTCTGAGCAAGCTCCCTGTTCGGACACCAAAAGAAACACAGAAGAGCAGAAGAGTGCTCTTTTCTCAAAAGCAGAGTGTTTTTCTTGCAAGGTGAGCTAGCGTTTGTTTCGCAGTCCTAAATGGAGTTGAATCACATGCACTTTCTGGTCCTACGAGCTAAAGTTGTCTTCTCGTGAGAAGAGTCACTATTGCGCTCCAATTGTCATACACATTACAAATAGCACTGGCGTCTGTTCCCAGCATGTACAGTGTATTGGACTGAGGAGGATCTACTGTTATTGTCAGTTTCCTAAGCAGAATTGAACTAGATATGGCCGTGTGTGTAGGAAGCACAGTTCTTTTGTTCTGAGCAAGCTCACTGTTCTGGCCCTATAGGAAACACAGTAAAGTAGAAGAGTGATCTTTTCTCAAAAGCAGAGTGTGTTTCTTGTAAGGCGAGCTAGTGTTTGTTTCGCAGTCCTAAATGGAGTTGAATCACATGCAGTTTTTGGTCCTACGAACAAGAGTTGTTTTCTGGTAAGGAAAGTCACTATTGTGCTCCCATTGCCATACACACTGCAAATAGCACTCGCATCTGTTCCCATTAAGTACAGTGTATTGGACTGAAGAGGAGCTACTGTTCTTTCTGTTTCCTAAGTAGAGTTAAACTAGTATGGCCCGTGTGTGTAAGAAGCACAGTTCTATTTTTCTGAGCAAGCTCACTGTTCTGGCCCTATAGGAAACACAGTAGAGTAGAAGAGTGCTCTTTTCTCAAAAGCAGAGTGTGTTTCTTGTAAGGCGAGCTAGCGTTTGTTTCCCAGTCCTAAATGGAGTTGAATCCCATGCAGTTTCTGGTCCTACGAGCAAGAGTTGTTTTCTGGTAAGAAGAGTCACTATTGAGCTCCCATTGTCATACACAGGGCAAATAGCACTCGCCTCTGTTCCCAGCAAGTACAGTGTATTGGACTGAAGAGGATCTACTACTCTTGTCAGTTTCCTAAGCCGAATTGAACTAGATATGGCCATGTGTGTAGGACGCACAGTTCTTTTTTTCTGAGCAAGCTCACTGCTTTGGCCCTATAGGAAACACAGTAGAGTAGAAGAGTGCTCTTTTCTCAAAAGCAGAGTGTGTTTCTTGTAAGGGAGCTAGCGTTTGTTTCCCAGTCCTAAATGGATTTGAATCACATGCAGTTTCTGGTCCTAAGAGCAAGAGTTGTTTTTTGGTAAGAAGAGTCACTATTGTGCTCCCATTGTCATACACAGGGCAAATAGCACTGGCGTCTGTTCCCAGCATACAGTGTATTGGAGTGAAGAGGATCTACTGTCCTTGTCAGTTTCCTATGCAGAATTGATCTAGATATGGCCCGTGTGTGTAGGAAGCACAGTTCTTTTGTTCTGAGCAAACTCACTGTTCTGGCCCTATAGGAAACACAGTAGAGAAGAAGAGTGCTCTTTTCTCAAAAGCAGAGTGTGTTTCTTGAAAGGCGAGCTAGCGTTTGTTTCCCAGTCCTAAATGGAGTTGAATCACATGCAGTTTTTGGTTCTACGAGCAAGAGGTGTTTTCTGGAAAGAAGAGTCACTATTGCGCTCCCATTGCCATACACAGTGCAAATAGCACTCGCATCTGTTCCCAGCAAGTACAGTGTATTGGACTGAAGAGGAGCTACTGTTCTTGTCAGTTTCCTAAGCATATTGAACTAAATATAGTCGGTGTGTGTTGGAAGCACAGTTCTTTTTTTCTGAGCAAGATCACTCTTCTGGCTCTATAGGAAAAACATTAGAGTAGAAGAGTGCCCTTTCCTAAAAGCAGAGTGTGTTTCTTGTAAGACGAGCTTGCGTTTGTTTCCCAGTCCTAAATGGAGTAAAATCACATGCAGTTTCTGTTCCTACGAGCAGAGTTGTTTTCTGGTAAGAAGTGTCACTATTGCGCTCCCATTGTAATACACAGGGCAAATAGCACTGGCTTCTATTCCCAGCATGTACAGTGTATTGGACTGAAGAGGATCTACTGTTCTTGTCAGTTTCCTAAGCAGAATTGAACTAGATATGGCCGTGTGTGTAGGAAGCACAGTTCTTTTGTTCTGAGCAAGCTCACTGTTTTCGCCCTATAGGAAACACAGTAGAGTAGAAGAGTGCCCTTTTCTCAAAAGCAGAGTGTGTTTCTTGTAAGGCGAGCTAGCGTTTATTTTTCAGTTCTAAATGGAGTTGAATCACATGCAGTTTCTGGTCCTACGAGCAAGAGTTGTTTTCTGGTAAGAAGAGTCACTATTGCGCTCCCATTGACATACACAGGTAAAATAGCACTGGCATCTGTTCCCAGCATGTACAGTTAATTGTACTGAAGAGGATTTACTGTTCTTTTCAGTTTCCTAAGCAGAGTTAAACTAAATACAGTCGGTGTGTGTAGGAAGCACAGTTCTTTTGTTCTGAGAATGCTCACTCTTCGGACCCTATAGGAAACACAGTAGAGTAGAAGTGTGCCCTTTTCTCAAAAGCAGAGTGTATTTCTTGTAAGGCGAGCTAGTGTTTGTTTCCCAGTCCTAAATGGTCTTGAATCCCATGCAGTTTCTGGTACTATGAGCAAGAGTTGTTTTCTGGTAAGGAAAGTCACTATTGCGCTCCCATTGCCCTACACAGTGCAAATAGCACTGGCGAATGTTCCCAGCAAGTACAGTGTATTGGACTGAAGAGGATCTACTGTTCTTGTAAGTTTCCTAAGCAGAGTTGAACTGGATATGGCCCTTGTGTAGGAAGCACACTTCTTCTGTTCTGAGCAAGCTCACTGTTCGGATCCCATAGGAAACACAGTAGAGTAGAAGAGTGCTCTTTTCTCAAAAGCAGAGTGTGTTTCTTGTAAGGCGAGCTAGCGTTTGTTTCCCCGTCCTAAATGGAGTAAAATCACATGCAGTTTCTGTTCCTACGAGCAGAGTTGTTTTCTGGTAAGAAGTGTCACTATTGCGCTCCCATTGCTATACACAGGGCAAATAGCACTGGCGTCTGTTCCCAGCATGTGCAGTGTATTGGACTGAAGAGGATCTACTATTCTTGTCAGTTTCCTAAGCAGAGTTGAACTAAATATAGTCGGTGTGTGTAGGAAGCACAGTTCTTTTGTTCTGAGCAGGCTCACTCTTCTGGCCCTATAGGAATCACATTAGAGTAGAAGAGTGCTCTTTTCTCAAAAGCAAAGTGTGTTTCTTGTAAGGTAAGCTAGCGTTTGTTTCCCAGTCCTAAATGGAGTAAAATCACATGCATTTTCTGGTCCTACGAGCAAGAGGTGTTCTCTGGTGAGAAGGTCACTATTGCGCTCCCATTGTCATACACAGGGCAAATAGCACTGGCGTCTATTCCCTGCATGTACAGTGTATTGGACTGAGGAGGATCTACTGTTCTTGTCAGTTTCCTAAGCAGAATTGAACTAGATAGGGACGTGTGTGTAGGAAGCACAGTTCTTTTGTTCTGAGCAAGCTCACTATTCGGACCCCATAGGAAACACATTAGAGTAAAAGAGTGCTCTTTTCTCAAAAGCAAAGTGTGTTTCTTGTAACGCGAGCTAGCGTTTGTTTCCCAGTCCAAAAATGGAGTTGAATCACATGCAATTTTTGGTCCTATGAGCAAGAGTTGTTTTATGGAAAGAAGAGTCACTATTGTGCTCCCATTGCCATACACAGTACTAATAGCACTGGCGTCTGTTCACAGCAAGTACAGTGTATTGGACTGAAGAGGAGCAACTGTTCTTGTCAGTTTCCTAAGCAGAATTGAACTAGATATGGCCCGTGTGTGTAGGAAGCACGGTTCTTTTGTTCGGAGCAAGCTCACTGTTCGGACCCCATAGGAAACACAGTAGAGTAGATGAGTTGTCTTTTCTCAAAAGCAGAGGGTGTTTATTGTAAGGCGAGCTAGCGTTTGTTTCCCAGTTCTAAATGGAGTTGAATCTCATGCAGTTTCTGGCCCTACGAGCAAGAGTTGTTTTCTGGTAAGGTAAGTCACTATTGCGCTCCCAATGTAATTCACAGGGCAAATAGCACTGGCTTCTATTCCCAGCATGTACAGTGTATTGGACTGAAGAGGATCTACTGTTCTTGTCAGTTTCCTAAGCAGAATTGAACTAGATATGGCCGTTTGTGTAGGAAGCACAGTTCTTTTGTTCTGAGCAAGCTCACTGTTTTGGCCCTATAGGAAACACAGTAGAGTAGAAGAGTGCTATTTTCTCAAAAGCAGAGTGTGTTTCTTGTAAGAAGAGCAAGTGTTTGTTTCCCAGTCTGAAATGGAGTTGAATCCCATGCAGTTTCTGGTCCTAGGAGCAAGAGATGTTTTCTGGTAAGAAGATTCACTATTGCACTACCATTGTCATACAAAGGGCGAATAGCACCGGTGTCTGTTCCCAGCAGGTGCAGTGTATGGGACAGAAGATGAGCTACTGTTCTTGTCAGTTTCCTAAGCAGAGTTGAACTAGATATAGCCCGTGTGTGTAGGAAGCACAGTTCTTTTTTTCTGAGCAAGCACACTGTTTGGACCCCAAAGGAAACACTGTAGAGTAGAAGAGTGCTCTTTTCTCAAAAGCAGAGTGTGTTTCTTGTAAGGGTAGGTAGCGTTTGTATCGCAGTCCTAAATGGAGTGGAATCACATGCAGTTTTTGGTCCTACGAGCTAGAATTGTTTTCTGGTAAGTAAAGTAACTTTTGCGCTCCCATTGCCATGCATAGTGCAAATAGCACTGGCATGTGTTCGCAGCAAGTACAGTGTATTGGACTGAAGATGAGCTACTGTTCTTGTCAGTTTCCTAAGAAGAGTTGAACTAGATATGGCCACTGTGGGTAGGAAGCACAGTTCTTTTGTTCTGAGCAAGCTCACTATTCTGGCACTATAGGAAACACAGTAGAGTAGAAGAGTGCTCTTTTCTCCAAAGCAGAGTGTGTTTCTTGTAAGGCGAGCTAGCGTTTGTTTCCCATCCTAAATGGAGTTGAATCACATGCAGTTTCTGGTCCTACGAGCTAAAGTTGTTTTCTGGTATGAAGAGTCACTATTGCGCTCCCATTGTCATACACAAGGCAAATAGCACTGGCGTCTGTTCCCAGCATGTACAGTGTATTGGACTGAAGAGGATCTACTGTTCTTGTCAGTTTCCTAAGCAAAATTGAATTAGATATTGCCGTGTGTATAGGAAGCACATTTCTTTTGTTCTGAGCAAGCTCACTGTTCTGGCCCTATAGGAAACACAGTGGAGTAGAAGAGTGATCTTTTCTCAAAAGCAAAGTGTGTTTCTTGTAAGGCGAGCTAGTGTTTGTTTCCCAGTCTTAAATGGAGTTGAATCACATGCAGTTATTGGTCCTACGAGTAAGAGGTGTTTTCTGGTAAGGAAAGTCACTATTGTGCTCCCATTGCCATACACAGTGCAAATAGCACTGGCGTCTGTTCCCAGCAAGTACAGTGTATTGGACTGAAAAGGAGCTACTGTTCTTGTCAGTTTCCTAAGCAGAGTTGAACTAGATATAGTCGGTGTGTGTAGGAAGCACAGATCTTTTGTTCTGAACAAGCTCACTGTTCTGGACCTATAGGAAACACATTAGAGTAGAAGAGTGCTCTTTTCTCAAAAGCAGAGTGTGTTTCTTGTAAGGCGAGCTAGCGTTTGTTTCCCAGTCCTAAATGGAGTTGAATCACATGCAGTTTCTGGTCCTACGAGCAAGGGTTGTTTTCTGGTAAGAAGAGTCACTATTGCGCTCCCATTGTCATACACAGGGCAAATAACTCTGGCGTCTGTTCCCAGCATGTACAGTGTATTGGACTGAAGAGGATCCACTGTTCTTGTCAGTTTCCTATGCAGAATTGATCTAGATATGGTCGTGTGTGTAGGATGCACAGTTCTTTTGTTCTGAGCAAGCTTACTGTTCTGGCCCTATAGGAAACACAGTAGAGTAGAAGAGTGATCTTTTCTCAAAAGCAAAGTGTGTTTCTTGTAAGGCGAGCTAGCGTTTGTTTCCCAGGCTTAAATGGAGTTGAATCACATGCAGTTTTTGTCCTACGAGCAAGAGGTGTTTTCTGGCAAGGAAAGTCACTATTGCACTCCCATTGCCATACACAGTGCAATTAGCTCTTGCGTCTGTTCTCAGCAAGAACAGAATATTGGACTGAAGAGGAGCTAATGTTCTTGTCAGTTTCCTAAGCAGAGTCGAACTAGATATGGCCCGTGTTTGTAGGAAGCATAGTTCTTTTGTTCTGAGCAAGCACACTGTTTGGACACCAAAGGACACACAGAAGAGTAGAAGAGTGCTCTTTTCTCAAAAGCAGAGTGTGTTTCTTGTAAGGTGAGCTAGCGTTTGTTTCCCAGTCCTAAATGGAGTTGAATCACATGCAGTTTCAGGTCTACGAGCAAGAGTTGTTTTCTGGTAAGAAGAGTCACTATTGCGCTCCCATTGTCATAAACAAGGCAAATAGCACTGGCGTCTGTTCCCAGCATGTACAGTGTATTGGACTGAAGAGGAGCTACTGTTCTTGTCAGTTTCCTAAGCAGAATTGAACTAGATATGGCCGTGTGTGTAGGAAGCACAGTTCTTTTGTACTGAGCAAGCTCACTGTTCGAAACATAGGAAACACAGTAGAGTAGAAGAGTGCCCTTTTCTTAAAAGCAGAGTGTGTTTCTTGAAAGGCGAACTAGCATTTGTTTACCAGTCCTAAATGGAGTTGAATCACAAGCAGTTTCTGGTCCTACGAGCAAGAGATGTTTTCTGGTAAGAAGAGTCACTATTGTGCTCCCATTGGATATACAGTGAAAATACTCTCGCGTCTGTTCCCTGCAAGTACAGTGTATTGGACTGAAGAGGAGCTAATGTTCTTGTCAGTTTCCTAAGCAGAGTTGAACTAGATATGGCCCGTGTGTGTAGGATGCACAGTTCTTTTGTTCGGAGCATGCTCACTGTTCGGAACCCATAGGAAACAAAGTAGAGTAGAAGAGTGCTCTTTTCTCAAAAGCAGAGTGTGTTTCTTGTAAGGTGAGCTAGCGTTTGTTTCCCAGTCCTAAATGGAGTTGAATCACATGCAGTTTCTGGTCCTACAAGCAAGAGTTGTTTTCTATTAAGACGAGTCACTATTGCGCTCCCATTGTCATACACAGGGCAAATAGCACTGGCGTCTGTTCCCAGCATTTACAGTGTATGGGACAGAAGAGGATCTACTGTTCTTGTCAGTTTCCTAAGCAGAATTGAACTAGATATGGCCCGTGTGTGTAGGAAGCACAGTTCTTTTGTTCTGAGCAAGCTCACTGTTTTGGCCCTATAGGAAACACAGTAGAGTAGAAGAGTGCTCTTTTCTCAAAAGCAGAGTGTGTTTCTTGTAAGGCGAGCTAGCGTTTTTTTCACGTCCTAAATGGAGTTGAATCACATGCAGTTTCTGGTCCTACGAGCTAAAGTTGTTTTCCGGTAAGAAGAGTCACTATTGCACTCCCTTTGTCATACACAAGGCAAATAGCACTGGCGTCTGTTCCCAGCATGTACAATGTATTGGACTGAAGAGGAGATACTGTTCTTGTCAGTTTCCTAAGCAGAATTGAACTAGATATGGCTGTGTGTGTAGGAAGCACAGTTCTTTTGTACTGAGCAAGCTCACTGTTCGAACCCATAGGAAACACAGTAGAGTAGAAGAGTGCCCTTTTCTCAAAAGCAGAGTGTGTTTCTTGTAAGGCGAGCAAGCATTTGTTTCCCAGTCCTAAATGGAGTTGAATCACATGCAGTTTCTGGTCCTACGAGCAAGTGATATTTTCTGGTAAGAAGAGTCACTATTGTGCTCCCATTGCCATATACAGTGAAAATAGCTCTCGCGTCTGTTCCCAGCATGTACAGTGTATTGGACTGAACAGGAGCTACTGTTCTTTTCAGTTTCCTAAGCAGAATTGAACTATATATGGCAGTATTTGTATGAAGCACAGTTCTTTTGATCTGAGCAAGCTCACTGTTCTGGCCCTATTGGAAACACAGTAGAGTAGAAAAGTGCTCTTTTCTCAAAAGCAGAGTTTGTTGCTTGTAAGGCGAGCTAGCATTTGTTTCCCAGTCCTAAACGGAGTTGAATCACATGCAGTATTTGGTCCTACGAGCAAGAGTTGTTTTCTGGTAAGGAAAGTCACTATTGCGCTCCCATTTCCATACTCAGTGCAAATAGCACTCGCGTCTGCTCCCAGCAAGTACAGTGTATTGGACTGAAGCGGAGCTACTGTTCTTGGAAGTTTCCTAAGCAGAGTTGAACTAGATATGGCCCACGTGTATAGGAAGCACAGTTCTTTTGTTCTGAGCAAATTCACTGTTCTGGCCCAATAGGAAACACACTAGAGTAGAAGAGTGCTCTTTTCTCAAAAGCAGAGTGTGTTTCTTGTAAGGCGAGCTAGCATTTGTTTCCCAGTCCTAAATGGAGTTGAATCACATGCAGTTTTTGGTCCTCCGACCAAGATTTGTTTTCTGGTAAGGAAAGTCACTATTGTGCTCCCATTTCTAAACACAGTGCAAATAGCAATCGCGTCTGATCCCAGCAATTACAGTGTATTGGACTGAAGCGGAGCTACTGTTCTTGTCAGTTTCCTAAGCAGAGTTGAACTAGATATGGCCCCTGTGTGCAGGAAGCACAGTTCTTTTGTTCTGAGCAAGCTCACTATTTGGACCCCATAGGAAACACAGTAGAGTAGAAGAGTGCTCTTTTCTCAAAATCAGAGAGTCTTTCTTGTAAGGCGAGCTAGTGTTTGTTTCCCAGTCAGAAATGGAGTTGAATCCCATGCAGTTTCTTGTCCTATGAGTAAGAGTTGTTTTCTGATAAGAAGAGTCACTATTGTGCTCCTATTGCCATACACAGTGCAAATAGCACTCTCGTCTGTTCCCAGCTAGTACAGTGTATTGGACTGAAGAGGAGCTACCGTTCTTGTCAGTTTCCTAAGCAGAGTTGAACTAGATATGGCCCGTGTGTGTAGGAAGCACAGTTCTTTTGTTCTGAGCAAGCTCATTGTTCGGACCCCATAGGAAACACAGTAGAGTAGAAGACTGCTCTTTTCTCAAAAGCAGAGTGTGTTTCTTGTAAGGCGAGCCAGCGTTTGTTTCCCAGTCCTAAATGGAGTTGAATCACTTGCAGATTCTTGTCCTACGAGCAAGAGTTGTTTTCTGGTAAGGAAAATCACTATTGAGCTCCCATTTCCATACTCAGTGCAAATAGCACTCGCGTCTCTCCCAGCAAGTACAGTGTATTGGACTGAAGAGGAGCTACTGTTCTTGTCAGTTTCCTAAGCAGAGTTGAACTAGATATGGCCCACGTGTATAGGAAGCACAGTTCTTTTGTTCTGAGCAAATTCACTGTTCTGGCCCAATAGGAAACACACTAGAGTAGAAGAGTGCTCTTTTCTCAAAAGCAGAGTGTGTTTCTTGTAAGGCGAGCTAGCATTTGTTTCCCAGTCCTAAATGGAGTTGAATCACATGCAGTTTTTGGTCCTCCGACCAAGATTTGTTTTCTGGTAAGGAAAGTCACTATTGTGCTCCCATTTCTAAACACAGTGCAAATAGCAATCGCGTCTGATCCCAGCAATTACAGTGTATTGGACTGAAGCGGAGCTACTGTTCTTGTCAGTTTCCTAAGCAGAGTTGAACTAGATATGGCCCCTGTGTGCAGGAAGCACAGTTCTTTTGTTCTGAGCAAGCTCACTATTTGGACCCCATAGGAAACACAGTAGAGTAGAAGAGTGCTCTTTTCTCAAAATCAGAGAGTCTTTCTTGTAAGGCGAGCTAGTGTTTGTTTCCCAGTCAGAAATGGAGTTGAATCCCATGCAGTTTCTTGTCCTATGAGTAAGAGTTGTTTTCTGATAAGAAGAGTCACTATTGTGCTCCTATTGCCATACACAGTGCAAATAGCACTCTCGTCTGTTCCCAGCTAGTACAGTGTGTTAGACTGAAGAGGAGCTACCGTTCTTGTCAGTTTCCTAAGCAGAGTTGAACTAGATATGGCCCGTGTGTGTAGGAAGCACAGTTCTTTTGTTCTGAGCAAGCTCATTGTTCGGACCCCATAGGAAACACAGTAGAGTAGAAGACTGCTCTTTTCTCAAAAGCAGAGTGTGTTTCTTGTAAGGCGAGCCAGCGTTTGTTTCCCAGTCCTAAATGGAGTTGAATCACTTGCAGATTCTTGTCCTACGAGCAAGAGTTGTTTTCTGGTAAGGAAAATCACTATTGAGCTCCCATTTCCATACTCAGTGCAAATAGCACTCGCGTCTCTCCCAGCAAGTACAGTGTATTGGACTGAAGAGGAGCTACTGTTCTTGTCAGTTTCCTAAGCAGAGTTGAACTAGATATGGCCCACGTGTATAGGAAGCACAGTTCTTTTGTTCTGAGCAAATTCACTGTTCTGGCCCAATAGGAAACACACTAGAGTAGAAGAGTGCTCTTTTCTCAAAAGCAGAGTGTGTTTCTTGTAAGGCGAGCTAGCATTTGTTTCCCAGTCCTAAATGGAGTTGAATCACATGCAGTTTTTGGTCCTCCGACCAAGATTTGTTTTCTGGTAAGGAAAGTCACTATTGTGCTCCCATTTCTAAACACAGTGCAAATAGCAATCGCGTCTGATCCCAGCAATTACAGTGTATTGGAATGAAGCGGACCTACTGTTCTTGTCAGTTTCCTAAGCAGAGTTGAACTAGATATGGCCCCTGTGTGCAGGAAGCACAGTTCTTTTGTTCTGAGCAAGCTCACTATTTGGACCCCATAGGAAACACAGTAGAGTAGAAGAGTGCTCTTTTCTCAAAATCAGAGAGTCTTTCTTGTAAGGCGAGCTAGTGTTTGTTTCCCAGTCAGAAATGGAGTTGAATCCCATGCAGTTTCTTGTCCTATGAGTAAGAGTTGTTTTCTGATAAGAAGAGTCACTATTGTGCTCCTATTGCCATACACAGTGCAAATAGCACTCTCGTCTGTTCCCAGCTAGTACAGTGTATTGGACTGAAGAGGAGCTACCGTTCTTGTCAGTTTCCTAAGCAGAGTTGAACTAGATATGGCCCGTGTGTGTAGGAAACACAGTTCTTTTGTTCTGAGCAAGCTCATTGTTCGGACCCCATAGGAAACACAGTAGAGTAGAAGACTGCTCTTTTCTCAAAAGCAGAGTGTGTTTCTTGTAAGGCGAGCCAGCGTTTGTTTCCCAGTCCTAAATGGAGTTGAATCACTTGCAGATTCTTGTCCTACGAGCAAGAGTTGTTTTCTGGTAAGGAAAGTCACTATTGCGCTCCCATTTCCATACTCAGTGCAAATAGCACTCGCGTCTGCTCCCAGCAAGTACAGTGTATTGGACTGAAGCGGAGCTACTGTTCTTGTCAGTTTCCTAAGCAGAGTTGAACTAGATATGGCCCACGTGTATAGGAAGCACAGTTCTTTTGTTCTGAGCAAATTCACTGTTCTGGCCCAATAGGAAACACACTAGAGTAGAAGAGTGCTCTTTTCTCAAAAGCAGAGTGTGTTTCTTGTAAGGCGAGCTAGCATTTGTTTCCCAGTCCTAAATGGAGTTGAATCACATGCAGTTTTTGGTCCTCCGACCAAGATTTGTTTTCTGGTAAGGAAAGTCACTATTGTGCTCCCATTTCTAAACACAGTGCAAATAGCAATCGCGTCTGATCCCAGCAATTACAGTGTATTGGACTGAAGCGGACCTACTGTTCTTGTCAGTTTCCTAAGCAGAGTTGAACTAGATATGGCCCCTGTGTGCAGGAAGCACAGTTCTTTTGTTCTGAGCAAGCTCACTATTTGGACCCCATAGGAAACACAGTAGAGTAGAAGAGTGCTCTTTTCTCAAAATCAGAGAGTCTTTCTTGTAAGGCGAGCTAGTGTTTGTTTCCCAGTCAGAAATGGAGTTGAATCCCATGAAGTTTCTTGTCCTATGAGTAAGAGTTGTTTTCTGATAAGAAGAGTCACTATTGTGCTCCTATTGCCATACAGTGTGCAAATAGCACTCTCGTCTGTTCCCAGCTAGTACAGTGTATTGGACTGAAGAGGAGCTACCGTTCTTGTCAGTTTCCTAAGCAGAGTTGAACTAGATATGGCCCGTGTGTGTAGGAAGCACAGTTCTTTTGTTCTGAGCAAGCTCAATGTTCGGACCCCATAGGAAACACAGTAGAGTAGAAGACTGCTCTTTTCTCAAAAGCAGAGTGTGTTTCTTGTAAGGTGAGCTAGCGTTTGTTTCCCAGTCCTAAATGGAGTTGAATCACATGCAGATTCTTGTCCTACGAGCAAGAGTTGTTTTCTGGTAAAAACAGTCACTATTGCACTCCCATTGTCATACACAGGGCAAATAGCACTGGCGTCTGTTTCCAGCATGTACAGTGTATTGGACTGAACAGGAGCTACTGTTCTTTTCAGTTTCCTAAGCAGAATTGAACTAGATATGGCAGTATTTGTAGGAAGCACAGTTCTTTTGTTCTGAGCAAGCTCACTCTTCTGGCCCTATAGGAAACACAGTAGAGTAGAAGAGTGCTCTTTTCTCAAAAGCAGAGTGTGTTTCTTTTAAGGCGAGCTACCGTTTGTTTCCCAGTCCTAAATGGAGTTGAATCACATGCAGTTTTTGGTTCTACGAGCAAGAGTTGTTTTCTGGTAATAAAGTCACTATTGCGCTCCCATTGCCATACACAGTGCAAAGAGCACTCGCATCTGTTCCCAGCAAGTACAGTGTATTGGACTGAAGCGGAGCTACTGTTCTTGTCAGTTTCCTAAGCAGAGATGAACTAGATATGGCCCGTGTGTGTAGGAAGCATAGTTCTTTTGTTCTGAGCAAGCTCACTGTTCAGACACCCTAGGAAACACAGTAGAGTAGAAGAGTGCTCTTTTCTCAAAATCAGAGAGTCTTTCTTGTAAGGCGAGCTAGTGTTTGTTTCCCAGTCAGAAATGGAGTTGAATCCCATGGAGTTTCTTGTCCTATGAGTAAGAGTTGTTTTCTGATAAGAAGAGTCACTATTGTGCTCCTATTGCCATACACAGTGCAAATAGCACTCACGTCTGTTCCCAGCTAGTACAGTGTATTGGACTGTAGAGGAGCTACCGTTCTTGTCAGTTTCCTAAGCAGAATTGAACTATATGGCCCGTGTGTGTAGGAAGCACAGTTCTTTTGTTCTGAGCATGCTCAATGTTCGGACCCCATAGGAAACACAGTAGATTAGAAGAGTGCTCTTTTCTCAAAAGCAGAGTGTGTTTCTTGTAAGGCGAGCTAGTGTTTGTTTCCCAGTCAGAAATGGAGTTGAATCCCATGCAGTTTGTGGTCCTACGAGCAAGAGGTATTTTCTGGTAAGGAATGTCACTATTGCGCTCCCATTTCCATACACAGCATACATAGCACTCGCGTCTGTTCCCATCAAGTACAGTGTATTGGACTGAAGTGGAGCTACTGTTCTTGTCAGTTTCTTAAGCAGAGATGAACTAGATATGGCCCGTGTGTGTTGGAAGCACAGTTCTTTTGTTCTGAGCAAGCACACTGTTCAGACCCCCTAGGAAACACAGTAGAGTAGAAGAGTGCTCTTTTCTCAAAAGCAGAGTGTGTTTTTTGTAAGGCGAGATAGCGTTTGTTTCCCATTCCTAAATGGAGTTGAATGACATGCAGTTTTTTGACCTACGGCCAAGAGTTGTTTTCTGGTAAGGATAGTCACTATTGTGCTCCCATTTACATACACAGTGCAAATAGTACTCGCGTCTGTTCCCAGCAAGTACAGTGTATTGGACTGAATAGGAGCTACTGTTCTTGTCAGTTTTCTAAGCAGAGTTGAACTACATATGGTCCGTGTGTGTAGGAAGCACAGTCCTTTTGTTCTGAGCAAGCTCACTGTTCGAACCCATAGGAAACACAGTAGAGTAGAAGAGTGCCCTTTTCTCAAAAGCAGAGTGTGTTTCTTGTAAGGCGAGCAAGCATTTGTTTCCCAGTCCTAAATGGAGTTGAATCACATGCAGTTTCTGGTCCTACGAGCAAGTGATATTTTCTGGTAAGAAGAGTCACTATTGTGCTCCCATTGCCATATACAGTGAAAATAGCTCTCGTGTCTGTTCCCAGCATGTACAGTGTATTGGACTGAACAGGAGCTACTGTTCTTTTCAGTTTCCTAAGCAGAATTGAACTATATATGGCAGTATTTGTATGAAGCACAGTTCTTTTGATCTGAGCAAGCTCACTGTTCTGGCCCTATTGGAAACACAGTAGAGTAGAAAAGTGCTCTTTTCTCAAAAGCAGAGTTTGTTGCTTGTAAGGCGAGCTAGCATTTGTTTCCCAGTCCTAAACGGAGTTGAATCACATGCAGTATTTGGTCCTACGAGCAAGAGTTGTTTTCTGGTAAGGAAAGTCACTATTGCGCTCCCATTTCCATACTCAGTGCAAATAGCACTCGCGTCTGCTCCCAGCAAGTACAGTGTATTGGACTGAAGCGGAGCTACTGTTCTTGGAAGTTTCCTAAGCAGAGTTGAACTAGATATGGCCCACGTGTATAGGAAGCACAGTTCTTTTGTTCTGAGCAAATTCACTGTTCTGGCCCAATAGGAAACACACTAGAGTAGAAGAGTGCTCTTTTCTCAAAAGCAGAGTGTGTTTCTTGTAAGGCGAGCTAGCATTTGTTTCCCAGTCCTAAATGGAGTTGAATCACATGCAGTTTTTGGTCCTCCGACCAAGATTTGTTTTCTGGTAAGGAAAGTCACTATTGTGCTCCCATTTCTAAACACAGTGCAAATAGCAATCGCGTCTGATCCCAGCAATTACAGTGTATTGGACTGAAGCGGAGCTACTGTTCTTGTCAGTTTCCTAAGCAGAGTTGAACTAGATATGGCCCCTGTGTGCAGGAAGCACAGTTCTTTTGTTCTGAGCAAGCTCACTATTTGGACCCCATAGGAAACACAGTAGAGTAGAAGAGTGCTCTTTTCTCAAAATCAGAGAGTCTTTCTTGTAAGGCGAGCTAGTGTTTGTTTCCCAGTCAGAAATGGAGTTGAATCCCATGCAGTTTCTTGTCCTATGAGTAAGAGTTGTTTTCTGATAAGAAGAGTCACTATTGTGCTCCTATTGTAATACACAGTGCAAATAGCACTCTCGTCTGTTCCCAGCTAGTACAGTGTATTGGACTGAAGAGGAGCTACCGTTCTTGTCAGTTTCCTAAGCAGAGTTGAACTAGATATGGCCCGTGTGTGTAGGAAACACAGTTCTTTTGTTCTGAGCAAGCTCATTGTTCGGACCCCATAGGAAACACAGTAGAGTAGAAGACTGCTCTTTTCTCAAAAGCAGAGTGTGTTTCTTGTAAGGCGAGCCAGCGTTTGTTTCCCAGTCCTAAATGGAGTTGAATCACTTGCAGATTCTTGTCCTACGAGCAAGAGTTGTTTTCTGGTAAGGAAAGTCACTATTGCGCTCCCATTTCCATACTCAGTGCAAATAGCACTCGCGTCTGCTCCCAGCAAGTACAGTGTATTGGACTGAAGCGGAGCTACTGTTCTTGTCAGTTTCCTAAGCAGAGTTGAACTAGATATGGCCCACGTGTATAGGAAGCACAGTTCTTTTGTTCTGAGCAAATTCACTGTTCTGGCCCAATAGGAAACACACTAGAGTAGAAGAGTGCTCTTTTCTCAAAAGCAGAGTGTGTTTCTTGTAAGGCGAGCTAGCATTTGTTTCCCAGTCCTAAATGGAGTTGAATCACATGCAGTTTTTGGTCCTCCGACCAAGATTTGTTTTCTGGTAAGGAAAGTCACTATTGTGCTCCCATTTCTAAACACAGTGCAAATAGCAATCGCGTCTGATCCCAGCAATTACAGTGTATTGGACTGAAGCGGAGCTACTGTTCTTGTCAGTTTCCTAAGCAGAGTTGAACTAGATATGGCCCCTGTGTGCAGGAAGCACAGTTCTTTTGTTCTGAGCAAGCTCACTATTTGGACCCCATAGGAAACACAGTAGAGTAGAAGAGTGCTCTTTTCTCAAAATCAGAGAGTCTTTCTTGTAAGGCGAGCTAGTGTTTGTTTCCCAGTCAGAAATGGAGTTGAATCCCATGCAGTTTCTTGTCCTATGAGTAAGAGTTGTTTTCTGATAAGAAGAGTCACTATTGTGCTCCTATTGCCATACAGTGTGCAAATAGCACTCTCGTCTGTTCCCAGCTAGTACAGTGTATTGGACTGAAGAGGAGCTACCGTTCTTGTCAGTTTCCTAAGCAGAGTTGAACTAGATATGGCCCGTGTGTGTAGGAAGCACAGTTCTTTTGTTCTGAGCAAGCTCAATGTTCGGACCCCATAGGAAACACAGTAGAGTAGAAGACTGCTCTTTTCTCAAAAGCAGAGTGTGTTTCTTGTAAGGTGAGCTAGCGTTTGTTTCCCAGTCCTAAATGGAGTTGAATCACATGCAGATTCTTGTCCTACGAGCAAGAGTTGTTTTCTGGTAAAAACAGTCACTATTGCACTCCCATTGTCATACACAGGGCAAATAGCACTGGCGTCTGTTTCCAGCATGTACAGTGTATTGGACTGAACAGGAGCTACTGTTCTTTTCAGTTTCCTAAGCAGAATTGAACTAGATATGGCAGTATTTGTAGGAAGCACAGTTCTTTTGTTCTGAGCAAGCTCACTCTTCTGGCCCTATAGGAAACACAGTAGAGTAGAAGAGTGCTCTTTTCTCAAAAGCAGAGTGTGTTTCTTTTAAGGCGAGCTACCGTTTGTTTCCCAGTCCTAAATGGAGTTGAATCACATGCAGTTTTTGGTTCTACGAGCAAGAGTTGTTTTCTGGTAATAAAGTCACTATTGCGCTCCCATTGCCATACACAGTGCAAAGAGCACTCGCATCTGTTCCCAGCAAGTACAGTGTATTGGACTGAAGCGGAGCTACTGTTCTTGTCAGTTTCCTAAGCAGAGATGAACTAGATATGGCCCGTGTGTGTAGGAAGCATAGTTCTTTTGTTCTGAGCAAGCTCACTGTTCAGACACCCTAGGAAACACAGTAGAGTAGAAGAGTGCTCTTTTCTCAAAATCAGAGAGTCTTTCTTGTAAGGCGAGCTAGTGTTTGTTTCCCAGTCAGAAATGGAGTTGAATCCCATGGAGTTTCTTGTCCTATGAGTAAGAGTTGTTTTCTGATAAGAAGAGTCACTATTGTGCTCCTATTGCCATACACAGTGCAAATAGCACTCACGTCTGTTCCCAGCTAGTACAGTGTATTGGACTGTAGAGGAGCTACCGTTCTTGTCAGTTTCCTAAGCAGAATTGAACTATATGGCCCGTGTGTGTAGGAAGCACAGTTCTTTTGTTCTGAGCATGCTCAATGTTCGGACCCCATAGGAAACACAGTAGATTAGAAGAGTGCTCTTTTCTCAAAAGCAGAGTGTGTTTCTTGTAAGGCGAGCTAGTGTTTGTTTCCCAGTCAGAAATGGAGTTGAATCCCATGCAGTTTGTGGTCCTACGAGCAAGAGGTATTTTCTGGTAAGGAATGTCACTATTGCGCTCCCATTTCCATACACAGCATACATAGCACTCGCGTCTGTTCCCATCAAGTACAGTGTATTGGACTGAAGTGGAGCTACTGTTCTTGTCAGTTTCTTAAGCAGAGATGAACTAGATATGGCCCGTGTGTGTTGGAAGCACAGTTCTTTTGTTCTGAGCAAGCACACTGTTCAGACCCCCTAGGAAACACAGTAGAGTAGAAGAGTGCTCTTTTCTCAAAAGCAGAGTGTGTTTTTTGTAAGGCGAGATAGCGTTTGTTTCCCAGTCCTAAATGGAGTTGAATCACATGCAGTTTTTTGACCTACGGCCAAGAGTTGTTTTCTGGTAAGGATAGTCACTATTGTGCTCCCATTTACATACACAGTGCAAATAGTACTCGCGTCTGTTCCCAGCAAGTACAGTGTATTGGACTGAATAGGAGCTACTGTTCTTGTCAGTTTTCTAAGCAGAGTTGAACTACATATGGTCCGTGTGTGTAGGAAGCACAGTCCTTTTGTTCTGAGCAAGCTCACTGTTCGGACCCCAAAGGAAACACAGTAGAGTAGAAGAGTGCTCTTTTCTCAAAAGCAGAGTGTGTTTCTTGTAAGGCGAGCTAGCATTTGTTTCCCAGTCCTAAATGGAGTTGAATCACATGCAGTTTTTGGTCCTACGAGCAAGAGTTGTTTTCTGGTAATAAAGGCACTGTTGCACTCCCATTGCCATACACAGTGTAAATATCACTCGCATCTGTTCCCAGCAAGTACAGTGTATTGGACTGAAGCGGAGCTACTGTTCTTGTCAGTTTCCTAAGCAGAGTTGAACTAGATATGGCCCGTGTGTGTAGGAAGCCCAGTTCTTTTGTTCTGAGCAAGCTCACTGTTCGGACCCCATAGGATACACAGTCGAGTAGAAGAGTGCTCTTTTCTCAAAAGCAGAGTGTGTTTCTTGTTACGTGAGCTAGCGTTTGTTTTCTAGTCCTAAAAGGAGTTGAATCACATGCATTTTCTTGTCCTACGAGCAAGTGTTTTTTTTTGGTAATAAGAGTCACTATTGCGCTCCCATTGTCATACACAGGGCAAATAGCACTGGTGTCTGTTCCCAGAATGTACAGTGTATTGCACTGAACAGGAGCTACTGTTCTTTTCAGTTTCCTAAGCAGAATTGAACTAGATATGGCAGTATTTGTAGGAAGCACAGTTCTTTGTTCTGAGCAAGCTCACTGTTCTGGCCCTATAGGAAACACAGTAGAGTAGAAGAGTGCTCTTTTCTCAAAAGCAGAGTGTGTTTCTTGTAAGGCGAGCTAGCGTTTGTTTCCCAGTCCTAAATGGAGTTGAATCCCATGCAGTTTGTGGTCCTACGAGCAAGAGGTGTTTTCTGGTAAGGAAAGTCACTATTGCGCTCCCATTGCCATACACAGTGCAAATAGCACTCGCGTCTGTTCCCAGCAAGTACAGTGTATTGGACTGAAGCGGAGCTACTGTTCTTGTCAGTTTCCTAAACAGAGATGAACTAGATATGGCCCGTGTGTGTAGGAAGCACAGTTCTTTTGTTCTGAGCAAGCTCACTGTTAGACCCCCTAGGAAACACAATAGAGTAATAGAGTGCTATTTTCTCAAAAGCAGAGTGTGTTCTTTGTAAGGCGAGATAGCGTTTGTTTCCCTGTCCTAAATGGAGTTGAATCACATGCAGTTTTTTGTCCTACGACCAAGATTTGTTTTCTGGTAAGGAAAGTCACTATTGCGCTCCCATTTACATATACAGTGCACATAGCACTCGCATCTGTTCCCAGCAAGTACAGTTTATTGGACTGAAGCGTAGCTACTGTTCTTGTCAGTTTCCTAAGCAGAGTTGAACTAGATATGGCCCCTGTGTGTAGGAACCACAGTTCTTTTGTCCTGAGCAAGCTCACTATTCGGACCCCATAGGAAACACAGTGGAGTAGAAGAGTGCTCTTTTCTCAAAATCAGAGTGTCTTTCTTGTAAGGCGAGCTAGTGTTTGATTCCCAGTCAGAAATGGAGTTGAATCCCATGCAGTCTCTGGTCTTATGAGCAAGAGTTGTTTTCTGATAAGAAGAGTCACTATTGTGCTCCTATTGCCATACACAGTGCAAATAGCACTCGCGTCTGTTCCCAGCAAGTACAGTGTATTGGACTGAATAGGAGCTACTCTTCTTGTCAGTTTCCTAAGCAGAGTTGAACTACATATGGTCCGTTTGTGTAGGAAGCACAGTTCTTTTGTTCTGAGCAAGCTCACTCTTCTGGCCCTATAAGAAACACAGTAGAGTAGAAGAGTGCTCTTTTCTCAAAATCAGAGAGTCTTTCTTGTAAGGCGAGCTAGTGTTTGTTTCCCAGTCAGAAATGGAGTTGAATCCCATGGAGTTTCTTGTCCTATGAGTAAGAGTTGTTTTCTGATAAGAAGAGTCACTATTGTGCTCCTATTGCCATACACAGTGCAAATAGCACTCACGTCTGTTCCCAGCTAGTACAGTGTATTGGACTGTAGAGGAGCTACCGTTCTTGTCAGTTTCCTAAGCAGAATTGAACTATATGGCCCGTGTGTGTAGGAAGCACAGTTCTTTTGTTCTGAGCATGCTCAATGTTCGGACCCCATAGGAAACACAGTAGATTAGAAGAGTGCTCTTTCCTCAAAAGCAGAGTGTGTTTCTTGTAAGGCGAGCTAGTGTTTGTTTCCCAGTCAGAAATGGAGTTGAATCCCATGCAGTTTGTGGTCCTACGAGCAAGAGGTATTTTCTGGTAAGGAATGTCACTATTGCGCTCCCATTTCCATACACAGTGCAAATAGCACTCGCGTCTGTTCCCATCAAGTACAGTGTATTGGACTGAAGTGGAGATACTGTTCTTGTCAGTTTCCTAAGCAGAGATGAACTAGATATGGCCCGTGTGTGTAGGAAGCACAGTTCTTTTGTTCTGAGCAAGCACACTGTTCAGACCCCCTAGGAAACACAGTAGAGTAGAAGAGTGCTCTTTTCTCAAAATCAGAGAGTCTTTCTTGTAAGGCGAGCTAGTGTTTGTTTCCCAGTCAGAAATGGAGTTGAATCCCATGCAGTTTCTTGTCCTATGAGTAAGAGTTGTTTTCTGATAAGAAGAGTCACTATTGTGCTCCTATTGCCATACACAGTACAAATAGCACTCTCGTCTGTTCCCAGCTAGTACAGTGTATTGGACTGAAGAGTAGCTACCGTTCTTGTCAGTTTCCTAAGCAGAGTTGAACTAGATATGGCCCGTGTGTGTAGGAAGCACAGTTCTTTTGTTCTGAGCAAGCTCATTGTTCGGACCCCATAGGAAACACAGTAGAGTAGAAGACTGCTCTTTTCTCAAAAGCAGAGTGTGTTTCTTGTAAGGTGAGCTAGCGTTTGTTTCCCAGTCCTAAATGGAGTTGAATCACATGCAGATTCTTGTCCTACGAGCAAGAGTTGTTTTCTGGTAAAAACAGTCACTATTGCACTCCCATTGTCATACACAGGGCAAATAGCACTGGCGTCTGTTTCCAGCATGTACAGTGTATTGGACTGAACAGGAGCTACTGTTCTTTTCAGTTTCCTAAGCAGAATTGAACTAGATATGGCAGTATTTGTAGGAAGCACAGTTCTTTTGTTCTGAGCAAGCTCACTCTTCTGGCCCTATAGGAAACACAGTAGAGTAGAAGAGTGCTCTTTTCTCAAAAGCAGAGTGTGTTTCTTTTAAGGCGAGCTACCGTTTGTTTCCCAGTCCTAAATGGAGTTGAATCACATGCAGTTTTTGGTCCTACGAGCAAGAGTTGTTTTCTGGTAATAAAGTCACTATTGCGCTCCCATTGCCATACACAGTGCAAATAGCACTCGCATCTGTTCCCAGCAAGTACAGTGTATTGGACTGAAGCGGAGCTACTGTTCTTGTCAGTTTCCTAAGCAGAGATGAACTAGATATGGCCCGTGTGTGTAGAAAGCACAGTTCTTTTGTTCTGAGCAAGCTCACTGTTCAGACACCCTAGGAAACACAGTAGAGTAGAAGAGTGCTCTTTTCTCAAAATCAGAGAGTCTTTCTTGTAAGGCGAGCTAGTGTTTGTTTCCCAGTCAGAAATGGAGTTGAATCCCATGGAGTTTCTTGTCCTATGAGTAAGAGTTGTTTTCTGATAAGAAGAGTCACTATTGTGCTCCTATTGCCATACACAGTGCAAATAGCACTCACGTCTGTTCCCAGCTAGTACAGTGTATTGGACTGTAGAGGAGCTACCGTTCTTGTCAGTTTCCTAAGCAGAATTGAACTATATGGCCCGTGTGTGTAGGAAGCACAGTTCTTTTGTTCTGAGCATGCTCAATGTTCGGACCCCATAGGAAACACAGTAGATTAGAAGAGTGCTCTTTTCTCAAAAGCAGAGTGTGTTTCTTGTAAGGCGAGCTAGTGTTTGTTTCCCAGTCAGAAATGGAGTTGAATCCCATGCAGTTTGTGGTCCTACGAGCAAGAGGTATTTTCTGGTAAGGAATGTCACTATTGCGCTCCCATTTCCATACACAGTGCAAATAGCACTCGCGTCTGTTCCCATCAAGTACAGTGTATTGGACTGAAGTGGAGCTACTGTTCTTGTCAGTTTCCTAAGCAGAGATGAACTAGATATGGCCCGTGTGTGTTGGAAGCACAGTTCTTTTGTTCTGAGCAAGCACACTGTTCAGACCCCCTAGGAAACACAGTAGAGTAGAAGAGTGCTCTTTTCTCAAAAGCAGAGTGTGTTTTTTGTAAGGCGAGATAGCATTTGTTTCCCAGTCCTAAATGGAGTTGAATCACATGCAGTTTTTTGACCTACGGCCAAGAGTTGTTTTCTGGTAAGGATAGTCACTATTGTGCTCCCATTTACATACACAGTGCAAATAGTACTCGCGTCTGTTCCCAGCAAGTACAGTGTATTGGACTGAATAGGAGCTACTGTTCTTGTCAGTTTTCTAAGCAGAGTTGAACTACATATGGTCCGTGTGTGTAGGAAGCACAGTCCTTTTGTTCTGAGCAAGCTCACTGTTCGGACCCCAAAGGAAACACAGTAGAGTAGAAGAGTGCTCTTTTCTCAAAAGCAGAGTGTGTTTCTTGTAAGGCGAGCTAGCATTTGTTTCCCAGTCCTAAATGGAGTTAAATCACATGCAGTTTTTGGTCCTACGACCAAGAGTTGTTTTCTGGTAATAAAGGCACTGTTGCACTCCCATTGCCATACACAGTGTAAATATCACTCGCATCTGTTCCCAGCAAGTACAGTGTATTGGACTGAAGCGGAGCTACTGTTCTTGTCAGTTTCCTAAGCAGAGTTGAACTAGATATGGCCCGTGTGTGTAGGAAGCCCAGTTCTTTTGTTCTGAGCAAGCTCACTGTTCAGACCCCATAGGATACACAGTCGAGTAGAAGAGTGCTCTTTTCTCAAAAGCAGAGTGTGTTTCTTGTTACGTGAGCTAGCGTTTGTTTTCTAGTCCTAAAAGGAGTTGAATCACATGCATTTTCTTGTCCTACGAGCAAGTGTTTTTTTTGGTAATAAGAGTCACTATTGCGCTCCCATTGTCATACACAGGGCAAATAGCACTGGTGTCTGTTCCCAGAATGTACAGTGTATTGCACTGAACAGGAGCTACTGTTCTTTTCAGTTTCCTAAGCAGAATTGAACTAGATATGGCAGTATTTGTAGGAAGCACAGTTCTTTGTTCTGAGCAAGCTCACTGTTCTGGCCCTATAGGAAACACAGTAGAGTAGAAGAGTGCTCTTTTCTCAAAAGCAGAGTGTGTTTCTTGTAAGGCGAGCTAGCGTTTGTTTCCCAGTCCTAAATGGAGTTGAATGACATGCAGTTTCTGGTCCTACGAGCAAGAGGTGTTTTCTGGTAAGGAAAGTCACTATTGCGCTCCCATTGCCATACACAGTGCAAATAGCACTCGCGTCTGTTCCCAGCAAGTACAGTGTATTGGACTGAAGCGGAGCTACTGTTCTTGTCAGTTTCCTAAACAGAGATGAACTAGATATGGCCCGTGTGTGTAGGAAGCACAGTTCTTTTGTTCTGAGCAAGCACACTGTTCAGACCCTTAGGAAACACAATAGAGTAGAAGAGTGCTATTTTCTCAAAAGCAGAGTGTGTTCTTTGTAAGGCGAGATAGCGTTTGTTTCCCTGTCATAAATGGAGTTGAATCACATGCAGTTTTTTGTCCTACGACCAAGATTTGTTTTCTGGTAAGGAAAGTCACTATTGCGCTCCCATTTACATATACAGTGCACATAGCACTCGCATCTGTTCCCAGCAAGTACAGTTTATTGGACTGAAGCGTAGCTACTGTTCTTGTCAGTTTCCTAAGCAGAGTTGAACTAGATATGGCCCCTGTGTGTAGGAACCACAGTTCTTTTGTCCTGAGCAAGCTCACTATTCGGACCCCATAGGAAACACAGTGGAGTAGAAGAGTGCTCTTTTCTCAAAATCAGAGTGTCTTTCTTGTAAGGCGAGCTAGTGTTTGTTTCCCAGTCAGAAATGGAGTTGAATCCCATGTAGTCTCTGGTCTTATGAGCAAGAGTTGTTTTCTGATAAGAAGAGTCACTATTGTGCTCCTATTGCCATACACAGTGCAAATAGCACTCGCGTCTGTTCCCAGCAAGTACAGTGTATTGGACTGAATAGGAGCTACTCTTCTTGTCAGTTTCCTAAGCAGAGTTGAACTACATATGGTCCGTTTGTGTAGGAAGCACAGTTCTTTTGTTCTGAGCAAGCTCACTCTTCTGGCCCTATAAGAAACACAGTAGAGTAGAAGAGTGCTCTTTTCTCAAAATCAGAGAGTCTTTCTTGTAAGGCGAGCTAGTGTTTGTTTCCCAGTCAGAAATGGAGTTGAATCCCATGGAGTTTCTTGTCCTATGAGTAAGAGTTGTTTTCTGATAAGAAGAGTCACTATTGTGCTCCTATTGCCATACACAGTGCAAATAGCACTCACGTCTGTTCCCAGCTAGTACAGTGTATTGGACTGTAGAGGAGCTAACGTTCTTGTCAGTTTCCTAAGCAGAATTGAACTATATGGCCCGTGTGTGTAGGAAGCACAGTTCTTTTGTTCTGAGCATGCTCAATGTTCGGACCCCATAGGAAACACAGTAGATTAGAAGAGTGCTCTTTCCTCAAAAGCAGAGTGTGTTTCTTGTAAGGCGAGCTAGTGTTTGTTTCCCAGTCAGAAATGGAGTTGAATCCCATGCAGTTTGTGGTCCTACGAGCAAGAGGTATTTTCTGGTAAGGAATGTCACTATTGCGCTCCCATTTCCATACACAGTGCAAATAGCACTCGCGTCTGTTCCCATCAAGTACAGTGTATTGGACTGAAGTGGAGCTACTGTTCTTGTCAGTTTCCTAAGCAGAGATGAACTAGATATGGCCCATGTGTGTAGGAAGCACAGTTCTTTTGTTCTGAGCAAGCACACTGTTCAGACCCCCTAGGAAACACAGTAGAGTAGAAGAGTGCTCTTTTCTCAAAAGCAGAGTGTGTTTCTTGTAAGGCGAGCTAGCATTTGTTTCCCAGTCCTAAATGGAGTTGAATCACATGCAGTTTTTGGTCCTCCGACCAAGATTTGTTTTCTGGTAAGGAAAGTCACTATTGTGCTCCCATTTCTAAACACAGTGCAAATAGCAATCGCGTCTGATCCCAGCAATTACAGTGTATTGGACTGAAGCGGACCTACTGTTCTTGTCAGTTTCCTAAGCAGAGTTGAACTAGATATGGCCCCTGTGTGCAGGAAGCACAATTCTTTTGTTCTGAGCAAGCTCACTATTTGGACCCCATAGGAAACACAGTAGAGTAGAAGAGTGCTCTTTTCTCAAAATCAGAGAGTCTTTCTTGTAAGGCGAGCTAGTGTTTGTTTCCCAGTCAGAAATGGAGTTGAATCCCATGCAGTTTCTTGTCCTATGAGTAAGAGTTGTTTTCTGATAAGAAGAGTCACTATTGTGCTCCTATTGCCATACACAGTGCAAATAGCACTCTCGTCTGTTCCCAGCTAGTACAGTGTATTGGACTGAAGAGGAGCTACCGTTCTTGTCAGTTTCCTAAGCAGAGTTGAACTAGATATGGCCCGTGTGTGTAGGAAGCACAGTTCTTTTGTTCTGAGCAAGCTCAATGTTCGGACCCCATAGGAAACACAGTAGAGTAGAAGACTGCTCTTTTCTCAAAAGCAGAGTGTGTTTCTTGTAAGGTGAGCTAGCGTTTGTTTCCCAGTCCTAAATGGAGTTGAATCACATGCAGATTCTTGTCCTACGAGCAAGAGTTGTTTTCTGGTAAAAACAGTCACTATTGCACTCCCATTGTCATACACAGGGCAAATAGCACTGGCGTCTGTTTCCAGCATGTACAGTGTATTGGACTGAACAGGAGCTACTGTTCTTTTCAGTTTCCTAAGCAGAATTGAACTAGATATGGCAGTATTTGTAGGAAGCACAGTTCTTTTGTTCTGAGCAAGCTCACTCTTCTGGCCCTATAGGAAACACAGTAGAGTAGAAGAGTGCTCTTTTCTCAAAAGCAGAGTGTGTTTCTTTTAAGGCGAGCTACCGTTTGTTTCCCAGTCCTAAATGGAGTTGAATCACATGCAGTTTTTGGTCCTACGAGCAAGAGTTGTTTTCTGGTAATAAAGTCACTATTGCGCTCCCATTGCCATACACAGTGCAAATAGCACTCGCATCTGTTCCCAGCAAGTACAGTGTATTGGACTGAAGCGGAGCTACTGTTCTTGTCAGTTTCCTAAGCAGAGATGAACTAGATATGGCCCGTGTGTGTAGAAAGCACAGTTCTTTTGTTCTGAGCAAGCTCACTGTTCAGACACCCTAGGAAACACAGTAGAGTAGAAGAGTGCTCTTTTCTCAAAATCAGAGAGTCTTTCTTGTAAGGCGAGCTAGTGTTTGTTTCCCAGTCAGAAATGGAGTTGAATCCCATGGAGTTTCTTGTCCTATGAGTAAGAGTTGTTTTCTGATAAGAAGAGTCACTATTGTGCTCCTATTGCCATACACAGTGCAAATAGCACTCACGTCTGTTCCCAGCTAGTACAGTGTATTGGACTGTAGAGGAGCTACCGTTCTTGTCAGTTTCCTAAGCAGAATTGAACTATATGGCCCGTGTGTGTAGGAAGCACAGTTCTTTTGTTCTGAGCATGCTCAATGTTCGGACCCCATAGGAAACACAGTAGATTAGAAGAGTGCTCTTTTCTCAAAAGCAGAGTGTGTTTCTTGTAAGGCGAGCTAGTGTTTGTTTCCCAGTCAGAAATGGAGTTGAATCCCATGCAGTTTGTGGTCCTACGAGCAAGAGGTATTTTCTGGTAAGGAATGTCACTATTGCGCTCCCATTTCCATACACAGTGCAAATAGCACTCGCGTCTGTTCCCATCAAGTACAGTGTATTGGACTGAAGTGGAGCTACTGTTCTTGTCAGTTTCCTAAGCAGAGATGAACTAGATATGGCCCGTGTGTGTTGGAAGCACAGTTCTTTTGTTCTGAGCAAGCACACTGTTCAGACCCCCTAGGAAACACAGTAGAGTAGAAGAGTGCTCTTTTCTCAAAAGCAGAGTGTGTTTTTTGTAAGGCGAGATAGCGTTTGTTTCCCAGTCCTAAATGGAGTTGAATCACATGCAGTTTTTTGACCTACGGCCAAGAGTTGTTTTCTGGTAAGGATAGTCACTATTGTGCTCCCATTTACATACACAGTGCAAATAGTACTCGCGTCTGTTCCCAGCAAGTACAGTGTATTGGACTGAATAGGAGCTACTGTTCTTGTCAGTTTCCTAAGCAGAGTTGAACTAAATATGGTCCGTGTGTGTAGGAAGCACAGTCCTTTTGTTCTGAGCAAGCTCACTGTTCGGACCCCAAAGGAAACACAGTAGAGTAGAAGAGTGCTCTTTTCTCAAAAGCAGAGTGTGTTTCTTGTAAGGCGAGCTAGCGTTTGTTTCCCAGTCAGAAATGGAGTTGAATCACATGCAGTTTTTGGTCCTACGAGCAAGAGTTGTTTTCTGGTAATAAAGGCACTGTTGCACTCCCATTGCCATACACAGTGTAAATATCACTCGCATCTGTTCCCAGCAAGTACAGTGTATTGGACTGAAGCGGAGCTACTGTTCTTGTCAGTTTCCCAAGCAGAGTTGAACTAGATATGGCCCGTGTGTGTAGGAAGCCCAGTTCTTTTGTTCTGAGCAAGCTCACTGTTCGGACCCCATAGGATACACAGTCGAGTAGAAGAGTGCTCTTTTCTCAAAAGCAGAGTGTGTTTCTTGTTACGTGAGCTAGCGTTTGTTTCCTAGTCCTAAAAGGAGTTGAATCACATGCATTTTCTTGTCCTACGAGCAAGTGTTTTTTTCTGGTAATAAGAGTCACTATTGTGCTCCCATTGTCATACACAGGGCAAATAGCACTGGTGTCTGTTCCCAGAATGTACAGTGTATTGCACTGAACAGGAGCTACTGTTCTTTTCAGTTTCCTAAGCAGAATTGAACTAGATATGGCAGTATTTGTAGGAAGCACAGTTCTTTGTTCTGAGCAAGCTCACTCTTCTGGCCCTATAGGAAACACAGTAGAGTAGAAGAGTGCTCTTTTCTCAAAAGCAGAGTGTGTTTCTTTTAAGGCGAGCTACCGTTTGTTTCCCAGTCCTAAATGGAGTTGAATGACATGCAGTTTCTGGTCCTATGAGCAAGAGGTGTTTTCTGGTAAGGAAAGTCACTATTGTGCTCCCATTGCCATACACAGTGCAAATAGCACTCGCGTCTGTTCCCAGCAAGTACAGTGTACTGGACTGAAGCGGAGCTACTGTTCTTGTCAGTTTCCTAAACAGAGATGAACTAGATATGGCCCGTGTGTGTAGGAAGCACAGTTCTTTTGTTCTGAGCAAGCTCACTGTTAGACCCCCTAGGAAACACAATAGAGTAGAAGAGTGCTATTTTCTCAAAAGCAGAGTGTGTTCTTTGTAAGGCGAGATAGCGTTTGTTTCCCTGTCCTAAATGGAGTTGAATCACATGCAGTTTTTTGTCCTACGACCAAGATTTGTTTTCTGGTAAGGAAAGTCACTATTGCGCTCCCATTTACATATACAGTGCACATAGCACTCGCATCTGTTCCCAGCAAGTACAGTGTATTGGACTGAAGCGTAGCTACTGTTCTTGTCAGTTTCCTAAGCAGAGTTGAACTAGATATGGCCCCTGTGTGTAGGAACCACAGTTCTTTTGTCCTGAGCAAGCTCACTATTCGGACCCCATAGGAAACACAGTGGAGTAGAAGAGTGCTCTTTTCTCAAAATCAGAGTGTCTTTCTTGTAAGGCGAGCTAGTGTTTGTTTCCCAGTCAGAAATGGAGTTGAATCCCATGCAGTCTCTGGTCTTATGAGCAAGAGTTGTTTTCTGATAAGAAGAGTCACTATTGTGCTCCTATTGCCATACACAGTGCAAATAGCACTCGCGTCTGTTCCCAGCAAGTACAGTGTATTGGACTGAATAGGAGCTACTCTTCTTGTCAGTTTCCTAAGCAGAGTTGAACTACATATGGTCCGTTTGTGTAGGAAGCACAGTTCTTTTGTTCTGAGCAAGCTCACTCTTCTGGCCCTATAAGAAACACAGTACAGTAGAAGAGTGCTCTTTTCTCAAAAGCAGAGTGTGTTTCTTGTAAGGCGAGCTAGCGTTTGTTTCCCAGTCCTAAATGGAGGTGAATCACATGCAGTTTTTGGTCCTACGAGCAAGAGTTGTTTTCTGGTAATAAAGTCACTATTGCGCTCCCATTGGCATACACAGTGCAAATAGCACTCGCACCAGTTCCCAGCAAGTACAGTGTATTGGACTGAAGCGGAGCTACTGTTCTTGTCAGTTTCCTAGGCAGAGTTGAACTAGATATGGCCCGTGTGTGTAGGAAGCACAGTTCTTTTGTTCTGAGCAAGCTCACTGTTCGGAACCCATAGGAAACACAGTAGAGTAGAAGAGTGCTCTTTTCTCAAAAGCAGAGTGTGTTTCTTGTAAGGCGAGCTAGTGTTTGTTTCCCAGTCAGAAATGGAGTTGAATCCCATGCAGTTTCTGGTCCTACGAGCAAGAGGTGTTTTCTTGTAAGGAAAGTCACTATTGCGCTCCCATTTCCATACACAGTGCAAATAGCACTCGCGTCTGTTCCCAGCAAGTACAGTGTATTGGACTGAAGCAGAGCTACTGTTCTTGTCAGTTTCCTAAGCAGAGATGAACTAGATATGGCCCGTGTGTGTAGGAACCACAGTTCTTTTGTTCTGAGCAAGCTCACTGTTAGACCCCCTAGGAAACACAGTAGAGTAGAAGAGTGCTCTTTTCTCAAAAGCAGAGTGTGTTTTTTGTAAGGCGAGATAGCATTTGTTTCCCTGTCCTAAATGGAGTTGAATCACATGCAGTTTTTTGTCCTACGACCAAGAGTTGTTTTCTGGTAGGGAAAGTCACTATTGTGCTCCCATTTACATACACAGTGCAAATAGCACTCGCATCTGTTCCCAGCAAGTACAGTGTATTGGACTGAAGCGTAGCTACTGTTCTTGTCAGTTTCCTAAGCAGAGTTGAACTAGATATGGCCCGTGTGTGTAGGAAGCCCAGTTCTTTTGTTCTGAGCAAGCTCACTGTTCGGACCCCATAGGATACACAGTCGAGTAGAAGAGTGCTCTTTTCTCAAAAGCAGAGTGTGTTTCTTGTTATGTGAGCTAGCGTTTGTTTCCTAGTCCTAAAAGGAGTTGAATCACATGCATTTTCTTGTCCTACGAGCAAGTGTTTTTTTCTGGTAATAAGAGTCACTATTGTGCTCCCATTGTCATACACAGGGCAAATAGCACTGGTGTCTGTTCCCAGAATGTACAGTGTATTGCACTGAACAGGAGCTACTGTTCTTTTCAGTTTCCTAAGCAGAATTGAACTAGATATGGCAGTATTTGTAGGAAGCACAGTTTTTGTTCTGAGCAAGCTCACTGTTCTGGCCCTATAGGAAACACAGTACAGTAGAGGAGTGCTCTTTTCTCAAAAGCAGAGTGTGTGTATCGTAAGGCGAGCTAGCATTTGTTTCCCAGTCCTAAACGGAGTAGAATCACATGCAGTTTCTGGTCCAATGAGCAAGAGTTGTTTTCTGGTAAGGAAAGTCACTATTGCGCTCCCATTTCCATACTCAGTGCAAATAGCACTCGCCTCTGTTCCCAACAAGTACAGTGTATTGGACTGAAGAGGATCTACTGTTCTTGTCAGTTTCCTAAGCAGAGTTGAACTAGATATGGCCCATGTGTGTAGGAAACACAGTTCTTTTGTTCTGAGCAAGCTCACTATTCGGACCCCATAGGAAACACATTAGAGTAAAAGAGTGCTCTTTTCTCAAAAGCAGAGTGTGTTTCTTGTAACGCGAGCTAGTGTTTGTTTTCCAGTCAGAAATGGAGTTGAATCCCATGCAGTTTCTGGTCCTACGAGCAAGAGTTGTTTTCTGGTAAGAAGAGTCACTATTGCGCTCCCATTGTCATACACAGGGCAAAAAGCACTGGCGTCTGTTCCCAGCAAGTACAGTGTATTGGACTGAAGTGGAGCTACTGTTCTTGTCAGTTTCCTAAGCAGAGTTGAACTAGATATGGCCCGTGTGTGTAGGAAGCACAGTTCTTTTGTTCTGAGCAAGCTCACATTCGGACCACATAGAAAAGACATTAAAGTAGAAGAGTGCTCTTTTCTCAAAAGCAGAGTGTGTTTCTTATCAGGCGAGCTAGTGTTTGTTTCCCAGTCAGAAATGGAGTTGAATCCCATGCAGTTTCTTGTCCTATGAGTAAGAGTTGTTTTCTGATAAGAAGAGTCACTATTGTGCTCCTATTGCCATACACAGTGCAAATAGCACTCCCGTCTGTTCCCAGCTAGTACAGTGTATTGGACTGCAGAGGAGCTACCGTTCTTGTCAGTTTCTGAAGCAGAGTTGAACTAAATGGCCCGTGTGTGTAGGAAGCACAGTTCTTTTGTTCTGAGCATGCTCAATGTTCGGACCCCTAGGAAACACAGTCGAATAGAAGAGTGCTCTTTTCTCAAAAGCAGAGTGTGTTTCTTGTTAGGCGAGCTACGTTTGTTTCCCAGTCCTAAATGGAGTTGAATCACATGCAGATTCTTGTCCTACAAGCAAGAGTTTTTTTCTGGTAAGAAGAGTCACTATTGCGCTCCCTTTGTCATACACAGTGCAAATAATAATCTCATCTGTTCCCAGCAAGTACAGTGTATTGGACTGAAGCGGAGCTACTGTTCTTGTCAGTTTCCTAAGCAGACTAGAACTAGATATGGCCCGTGTGTGTAGGAAGCACAGTTCTTTTGTTCTGAGCAAGCTCACTGTTCGGACCCCATAGGAAACACTGTAGAGTAGAAGAGTGCTCTTTTCTCAAATGTAGAGTGTGTTTCTTGTAAGGCGAGCTAGCGTTTGTTTCCCAGTCCTAAATGGAGTTGAATGACATGCAGTTTCTGGTCCTACGATCAAGAGGTGTTTTCTGGTAAGGAAAGTCACTATTGTGCTCCCATTGCCAAACACAGTGCAAATAGCACTCGCGTCTGTTCCCAGCAAGTACAGTGTATTGGACTGAAGCGGAGCTACTGTTCTTGTCAGTTTCCTAAACAGAGATGAACTAGATATGGCCCCTGTGTGTAGGAAGCACAGTTCTTTTGTTCTGAGCAAGCTCACTGTTAGACCCCCTAGGAAACACAATAGAGAAGAAGAGTGCTATTTTCTCAAAAGCAGAGTGTGTTTTTTGTAAGGCGAGATAGCGTTTGTTTCCCTGTCCTAAATGGAGTTGAATCACATGCAGTTTTTTGTCCTATGACCAAGATTTGTTTTCTGGTAAGGAAAGTCACTATTGCGCTCCCATTTACATATACAGTGCAAATAGCACTCACATCAGTTCCCAGCAAGTACAGTGTATTGGACTGAAGCGTAGCTACTGTTCTTGTCAGTTTCCTAAGCAGAGTTGAACTAGATATGGCCCCTGTGTGTAGGAACCACAGTTCTTTTGTCCTGAGCAAGCTCACTATTCGGACCCCATAGGAAACACAGTGGAGTAGAAGAGTGCTCTTTTCTCAAAATCAGAGTGTCTTTCTTGTAAGGCGAGCTAGTGTTTGTTTCCCAGTCAGAAATGGAGTTGAATCCCATGCAGTCTCTGGTCTTATGAGCAAGAGTTGTTTTCTGATAAGAAGAGTCACTATTGTGCTCCTATTGCCATACACAGTGCAAATAGCACTCGCGTCTGTTCCCAGCAAGTACAGTGTATTGGACTGAATAGGAGCTACTCTTCTTGTCAGTTTCCTAAGCAGAGTTGAACTACATATGGTCCGTTTGTGTAGGAAGCACAGTTCTTTTGTTCTGAGCAAGCTCACTCTTCTGGCCCTATAAGAAACACAGTACAGTAGAAGAGTGCTCTTTTCTCAAAAGCAGAGTGTGTTTCTTGTAAGGCGAGCTAGCGTTTGTTTCCCAGTCCTAAATGGAGTTGAATCACATGCAGTTTCTGTTCCTACGAGGAAGAGTTGTTTTCTGGTAAGAAGAGTCACTATTGCGCTCCCATTGTCATACACAGGGCAAATAGCACTGGAGTCTGTTCCCAGCAAGTACAGTGTATTGGACTGAAGAGGAGCTACTGTTCTTGTCAGTATCCTAAGCAGAGTTGAACTAGATATGGCCCGTGTGTTTCGGAAGCACAGTTCTTTTGTTCTGAGCAAGCTCACTGTTTGTATCCCATAGGAAACACAGTAGAGTAGATGTGTGCCCTATTATCAGAAGCAGAGCGTGTTTCTTGTAAGGCGAGCTAGCGTTTGTTTTCCAGTCCTAAGTGGATTGAATCAAATGCAGTTTCAGGTCCTAAGAGCAAGAGTTGTTTTCTGGTAAGAAGAGTCACTATTGTGCATCCATTGCCGTACACAGTGCAAATAGCACTCGGGTCTGTTCCCATCAAGTACAGTGTATTGGACTGAAGAGGATCTCCTGTTCTTATCAGTTTCCTAAGCAGAATTGAACTAGATATGGCCGTGTGTGTAGGAAGCACAGTTCTTTTGTTCTGAGCAAGCTCACTGTTCGTACCCCATAGGAAACACAGTAGAGTAGAAGAGTGCTCTTTTCTCAAAAGCAGAGTGTGTTACTTGTAAGGCGAGCTAGCGTTTGTTTCTCAGTCCTAAATGGAGTTGAATCAAATGCAGTTTCTGTTCCTACGAGGAAGAGTTGTTTTGTGGTGTGAAGAGTCACGATTGAGCTCCCATTGTCATACAATGGGATTCACTATTGTGTACTTTTTGTCGTACACAGTGCAAATAGCATTCGCGTCTGTTCCCAGCAAGTACAGTGTATTGGACTGAAGAGGAGCTACTGTTCTTGTCAGTTTCCTAAGCAGAGTTGAACTTGATATGGCCCGTGTGTGTAGGAAGCACAGTTCTTTTGTTCTGAGCAAGCTCACTTTTCGAACACCATAGGAAACACAGTAGAGTAGAAGAGTGCTCTTTTCTCAAAAGCAGAGTGTGTTTCTTGTAAGATGAGCTAGCATTTGTTTCCCAGTCCTAAATGGAGTTGAATCACATACAGTTTCTGGTCCAATGAGCAAGAGTTGTTTTGTAGTGTGAAGTGTCACAATTTCGCTCCCATTGCCATACACAGTGCAAATAGCACTCACATGTGTTGCCAGCAAGTACAGTGTATTGGACTGAAGAGGAGCTACTTCTCTTGTCAGTTTCCTAAGCAGAGTTGAACTAGATATGGCCCGGGTGTAGAAAGCACAGTACTTTTGTTCTGAGCAAGTTCTCTGTTTGGACCCCATAGGAAACACAGTAGAGTAGAAGAGTGCCCTTTTCTCAAAAGCAGAGTGTGTTTCTTGTAAGGCGAGCAAGCATTTGTTTCCCAGTCCTAAATGGAGTTGAATCACATGCAGTTTCTGGTCCTACGAGCAAGAGATATTTTCTGGTAAGAAGAGTCACTATTGTGCTCCCATTGCCATATACAGTGAAAATAGCTCTCGCGTCTGTTCCCAGCAAGTACAGTGTATTGGACTGAAGAGGAGCTAATGTTCTTGTCAGTTTCCTAAGCAGAATTGAAGTAGATATGGCCCGTGTATGTAGGAATCACAGTTCTAATGTTCTGAGCAAGCACACTGTTTGGACCCCAAAGGAACTCAGAGGTGTAGAAGAGTGCTCTTTTCTCAAAAGCAGAGTATGCTTCTTGTAAGGCGAGCTAGTGTTTGTTTCCCAGTCCTAAATGGAGTTGAATCCCGTGCAGTTTCTGGTCCTAGGATCAAGAGTTGTTTTCTCGTAAGAAGAGTCACTTTTGCGCTCCCATTGTCATACACAGGGCAAATAGCACTGGCGTCTGTTCCCAGCATGTACAGTTTATTGGACTGAAGAGGAGCTACTGTTCTTGTCAGTTTCCTAAGCAGAATTGAACTAGATATGGCCCATGTGTGTAGGAAGCACAGTTCTTTTGTTCTGAGCAAGCTCACTGTTCGGACCCCATAGGAAACAAAGTAGAGTAGAAGAGTGCTCTTTTCTCAAAAGCAGAGTGTGTTTCTTGTAAGGCGAGCTAGTGTTTGTTTCCCAATCCTAAATGGAGTGGAAACACATGCAGTTTCTGGTCCTACGAGCAAGAGTTTTTTCTGGTAAGAAGAGTCACTATTGCACTCCCATTGTCATACACAGGGCAAATAGCACTGGCGTCTGTTCCCAGCATGTACAGTGTATTGGACTGAAAAGGATCTACTGTTCTTGTCAGTTTCCTAAGCAGAGTTGAACTAGATATGGCCCGTGTGTGTAGAAAGCGCAGTTCTTTTGTTCTGAGCAAGCTCACTCTTCGAACCCATAGTAAACACAGTAGAGTAGAAGCGTGCTCTGTTGTCAAAAGCAGAGTGTGTTTCTTTTTAGGCAAGCTAGCGTTTCTTTTCCAGTCCTAAATGGAGTTGAATGACATGCTGTTTTTGGTCCTACGAGCTAGAGTTGTTTTCTGGTAAGGAAAGTCACTATTGCACTCCCGTTGCCATACATAGTGCAAAAAGCACTAGCGTCTGTTCCCAGCAAGTACAGTGTATTGGACTGAAGAGGAGCTACTGTTCTTGTCAGTTTCCTAAGCAGAGTTGAACTAGATATGGCCTGTGTGTGTAGGAAGCACAGTTCTTTTGTTCTGAGCAAGCTCACTGTTCGAACCCCATAGGAAACACAGTAGAGTAGAAGAGTGCTCTTTTCTCAAAAGCAGAGTGTGTTTCTTGTAAGTCGAGCTAGCGTTTGTTTCCCAGTCCTAAATGGAGTTGAATCACATGCAGTTTCTTGTCCTACGAGCAAGTGTTGTTTTCTGGTAAGAAGAGTCATTATTGCGCTCCCATGGTCATACACATTACAAATAGCACTGGCGTCTGTTCCCAGCATGTACAGTGTATTGGACTGAAGAGGATCTACTGTTCTTGTCAGTTTCCTAAGCAGAATTGAACTAGATATTGCCATGTGTGTAGGAAGCACAGTTCTTTTGTTCTGAGCAAGCTCACTGTTCTGGCCCTATAGGAAACACAGTGGAGTAGAAGAGTGATCTTTTCTCAAAAGCAAAGTGTGTTTCTTGTAAGGCGAGCTAGTGTTTGTTTCCCAGTCCTAAATGGAGTTGAATCACATGCAGTTTTTGGTCCTACGAGCAAGAGGTGTTTTCTGGAAAGAAGAGTCACTATTGCGCTCCCATTGCCATACACAGTGCAAATAGCCCTCGCATCTGTTCCCAGCACGTACAGTGTATTGGACTGAAGAGGAGGTACTGTTCTTGTCAGTTTCCTAAGCAGAGTTGAACTACATATGCCTCGTGTGTGTAGGAAGCACAGTTCTTTTGTTCTGAGCAAGCTCACTTTTCCAAACTCATAGGAAACACAGTAGAGTAGAAGAGTGCTCTTTTCTCAAAAGCAGAGTGTGTTTCTTGTAAGTCGAGCTAGCGTTTGTTTCCCAGTCCTAAATGGAGTTGAATCACATGCAGTTTCTTGTCCTACGAGCAAGTGTTGTTTTCTGGTAAGAAGAGTCACTATTGCGCTCCCATTGTCATACACAGTGCAAATAGCACTGGCGTCTGTTCCCAGCAAGTACAGTGTATTGGACTGAATAGGAGCTACTGTTCTTGTCAGTTTCCTAAGCAGAGTTGAACTAGATATGGCCCATTTGTGTAGGAAGCACAGTTCTTTTGTTCTGAGCAAGCTCACTGTTCGGACACCAAAAGAAACACAGAAGAGCAGAAGAGTGCTCTTTTCTCAAAAGCAGAGTGTTTTTCTTGCAAGGTGAGCTAGCGTTTGTTTCGCAGTCCTAAATGGAGTTGAATCACATGCACTTTCTGGTCCTACGAGCTAAAGTTGTCTTCTCGTGGGAAGAGTCACTATTGCGCTCCAATTGTCATACACATTACAAATAGCACTGGCGTCTGTTCCCAGCATGTACAGTGTATTGGACTGAGGAGGATCTACTGTTATTGTCAGTTTCCTAAGCAGAATTGAACTAGATATGGCCGTGTGTGTAGGAAGCACAGTTCTTTTGTTCTGAGCAAGCTCACTGTTCTGGCCCTAGAGGAAACACAGTAAAGTAGAAGAGTGATCTTTTCTCAAAAGCAGAGTGTGTTTCTTGTGAGGCGAGCTAGTGTTTGTTTCGCAGTCCTAAATGGAGTTGAATCACATGCAGTTTTTGGTCCTACGAACAAGAGTTGTTTTCTGGTAAGGAAAGTCACTATTGTGCTCCCATTGCCATACACACTGCAAATAGCACTCGCATCTGTTCCCATTAAGTACAGTGTATTGGACTGAAGAGGAGCTACTGTTCTTTCTGTTTCCTAAGTAGAGTTAAACTAGTATGGCCCGTGTGTGTAAGAAGCACAGTTCTTTTTTTCTGAGCAAGCTCACTGTTCTGGCCCTATAGGAAACACAGTAGAGTAGAAGAGTGCTCTTTTCTCAAAAGCAGAGTGTGTTTCTTGTAAGGCGAGCTAGAGTTGTTTCCCAGTCCTAAATGGAGTTGAATCCCATGCAGTTTCTGGTCCTACGAGCAAGAGTTGTTTTCTGGTAAGAAGAGTCACTATTGCGCTCCCATTGTCATACACAAGGCAAATAGCACTGGCGTCTATTCCCAGCATGTACAGTGTATTAGACTGTAGAGGATCTACTGTTCTTGTCAGTTTCCTAAGCAGAATTGAACCAGATATGGCCGTGTGTCTAGGAAGCACCGTTCTTTTGTTCTGAGCAAGCTCACTGTTTTGGCTCTATAGGAAACACAGTAGAGTAGAAGAGTGCTCTTTTCTCAAAAGCAGAGTGTGTTTCTTGTAAGGCGAGCTAGCGTTTGTTTCCCAGTCCTAAATGGAGTTGAATCACATGCAGTTTTTGGTTCTACGATGAAGAGTTGTTTTCTGGAAAGAAGAGTCACTATTGAGCTCCCATTGCCATACACAGTGCAAATAGCACTCGCATCTGTTCCCAGCAAGTACAGTGTATTGGACTGAAGAGGAGCTACTGTTCTTGTCAGTTTCCTAAGCATATTGAACTAAATATAGTCGGTGTGTGTTGGAAGCACAGTTCTTTTGTTCTGAGCAAGATCACTCTTCTGGCTCTATAGGAAAAACATTAGAGTAGAAGAGTGCCCTTTCCTAAAAGCAGAGTGTGTTTCTTGTAAGACGAGCTAGCGTTTGTTTCCCAGTCCTAAATGGAGTAAAATCACATGCAGTTTCTGTTCCTACGAGCAGAGTGTTTTCTGGTAAGAAGTGTCACTATTGCACTCCCATTGTAATACACAGGGTAAATAGCACTGGCTTCTATTCCCAGCATGTACAGTGTATTGGACTGAAGAGGATCTACTGTTCTTGTCAGTTTCCTAAGCAGAATTGAACTAGATATGGCCCGTGTGTGTAGGAAGCACAGTTCTTTTGTTCTGAGCAAGCTCACTGTTTTCGCCCTATAGGAAACACAGTAGAGTAGAAGAGTGCCCTTTTCTCAAAAGCAGAGTGTGTTTCTTGTAAGGCGAGCTAGCGTTTATTTTTCAGTCCTAAATGGAGTTGAATCACATGCAGTTTCTTGTCCTACGAGCAAGAGTTGTTTTCTGGTAAGAAGAGTCACTATTGCGCTCCCATTGACATACACAGGTAAAATAGCACTGGCATCTGTTCCCAGCATGTACAGTGTATTGGACTGAAGAGGATTTACTGTTCTTGTCAGTTTCCTAAGCAGAGTTAAACTAAATACAGTCGGTGTGTGTAGGAAGCACAGTTCTTTTGTTCTGAGAAAGCTCACTCTTCGGACCCTATAGGAAACACAGTAGAGTAGAAGTGTGCCCTTTTCTCAAAAGCAGAGTGTATTTCTTGTAAGGCGAGCTAGTGTTTGTTTCCCAGTCCTAAATGGTTTTGAATCCCATGCAGTTTCTGGTACTATGAGCAAGAGTTGTTTTCTGGTAAGGAAAGTCACTATTGCGCTCCCATTGCCCTACACAGTGCAAATATCACTGGCGAATGTTCCAAGCAAGTACGTGTATTGTACTGAAGAGGATCTACTGTTCTTGTAAGTTTCCTAAGCATAGTTGAACTGGATATGGCCCTTGTGTAGGAAGCACACTTCTTCTGTTCTGAGCAAGCTCACTGTTCGGATCCCATAGGAAACACAGTAGAGTAGAAGAGTGCTCTTTCTCAAAAGCAGAGTGTGTTTCTTGTAAGGCGAGCTAGCGTTTGTTTCCCAGTCCTAAATGGAGTAAAATCACATGCAGTTTCTGTTCCTACGAGCAGAGTTGTTTTCTGGTAAGAAGTGTCACTATTGCGCTCCCATTGCTATACACAGGGCAAATAGCACTGGCGTCTGTTCCCAGCATGTGCAGTGTATTGGACTGAAGAGGATCTACTATTCTTGTCAGTTTCCTAAGCAGAGTTGAACTAAATATAGTCGGTGTGTGTAGGAAGCACAGTTCTTTTGTTCTGAGCAGGCTCACTCTTCTGGCCCTATAGGAATCACATTACAGTAGAAGAGTGCTCTTTTCTCAAAAGCAAAGTGTGTTTCTTGTAAGGCAAGCTAGCGTTTGTTTCCCAGTCCTAAATGGAGTAAAATCACATGCATTTTCTGGTCCTACGAGCAAGAGGTGTTCTCTGGTGAGAAGGTCACTATTGCGCTCCCATTGTCATACACAGGGCAAATAGCACTGGCGTCTATTCCCTGCATGTACAGTGTATTGGACTGAGGAGGATCTACTGTTCTTGTCAGTTTCCTAAGCAGAATTGAACTAGATAAGGACGTGTGTGTAGGAAGCACAGTTCTTTTGTTCTGAGCAAGCTCATTATTCGGACCCCATAGGAAACACATTAGAGTAAAAGAGTGCTCTTTTCTCAAAAGCAAAGTGTGTTTCTTGTAACGCGAGCTAGCGTTTGTTTCCCAGTCCTAAATGGAGTTGAATCACATGCAATTTTTGGTCCTATGAGCAAGAGTTGTTTTATGGAAAGAAGAGTCACTATTGTGCTCCCATTGCCATACACAGTACTAATATCACTGGCGTCTGTTCACAGCAAGTACAGTGTATTGGACTGAAGAGGAGCAACTGTTCTTGTCAGTTTCCTAAGCAGAATTGAACTAGATATGGCCCGTGTGTGTAGGAAGCACGGTTCTTTTGTTCGGAGCAAGCTCACTGTTCGGACCCCATAGGAAACACAGTAGAGTCGATGAGTTGTCTTTTCCCAAAAGCAGAGGGTGTTTATTGTAAGGCGAGCTAGCGTTTGTTTCCCAGTTCTAATGGAGTTGAATCTCATGCAGTTTCTGGCCCTACGAGCAAGAGTTGTTTTCTGGTAAGGAAAGTCACTATTGCGCTCCCAATGTAATACACAGGGCAAATAGCACTGGCTTCTACTCCCAGCATGTACAGTGTATTGGACTGAAGAGGATCTACTGTTCTTGTCAGTTTCCTAAGCAGAATTGAACTAGATATGGCCGTGTGTGTAGGAAGCACAGTTCTTTTGTTCTGAGAAAGCTCACTGTTCGGACCCCATAGGAAACACAGTAGAGTAGAAGAGTGCTATTTTCTCAAAAGCAGAGTGTGTTTCTTGTAAGAAGAGCAAGTGTTTGTTTCCCAGTCTGAAATGGAGTTGAATCCCATGCAGTTTCTGGTCCTAGGAGCAAGAGATGTTTTCTGGTAAGAAGATTCACTATTGCACTACCATTGTCATACAAAGGGCGAATAGCACCGGTGTCTGTTCCCAGCAGGTGCAGTGTATGGGACAGAAGATGAGCTACTGTTCTTGTCAGTTTCCTAAGCAGAGTTGAACTAGATATAGCCCGTGTGTGTAGGAAGCACAGTTCTTTTTTTCTGAGCAAGCACACTGTTTGGACCCCAAAGGAAACACTGTAGAGTAGAAGAGTGCTCTTTTCTCAAAAGCAGAGTGTGTTTCTTGTAAGGGTAGGTAGCGTTTGTATCGCAGTCCTAAATGGAGTGGAATCACATGCAGTTTTTGGTCCTACGAGCTAGAATTGTTTTCTGGTAAGTAAAGTAACTTTTGCGCTCCCATTGCCATGCATAGTGCAAATAGCACTGGCATGTGTTCGCAGCAAGTACAGTGTATTGGACTGAAGATGAGCTACTGTTCTTGTCAGTTTCCTAAGCAGAGTTGAACTAGATATGGCCACTGTGGGTAGGAAGCACAGTTCTTTTGTTCTGAGCAAGCTCACTATTCTGGCACTATAGGAAACACAGTAGAGTAGAAGAGAGCTCTTTTCTCCAAAGCAGAGTGTGTTTCTTGTAAGGCGAGCTAGCGTTTGTTTCCCATCCTAAATGGAGTTGAATCACATGCAGTTTCTGGTCCTACGAGCTAAAGTTGTTTTCTGGTATGAAGAGTCACTATTGCGCTCCCATTGTCATGCACAAGGCAAATAGCACTGGCGTCTGTTCCCAGCATGTACAGTGTATTGGACTGAAGAGGATCTACTGTTCTTGTCAGTTTCCTAAGCAAAATTGAACTAGATATTGCCGTGTGTATAGGAAGAACATTTCTTTTGTTCTGAGCAAGCTCACTGTTCTGGCCCTATAGGAAACACAGTGGAGTAGAAGAGTGATCTTTTCTCAAAAGCAAAGTGTGTTTCTTGTAAGGCGAGCTAGTGTTTGTTTCCCAGTCTTAAATGGAGTTGAATCACATGCAGTTATTGGTCCTACGAGTAAGAGGTGTTTTCTGGTAAGGAAAGTCACTATTGTGCTCCCATTGCCATACACAGTGCAAATAGCACTGGCGTCTGTTCCCAGCAAGTACAGTGTATTGGACTGAAAAGGAGCTACTGTTCTTGTCAGTTTCCTAAGCAGAGTTGAACTAGATATAGTCGGTGTGTGTAGGAAGCACAGTTCTTTTGTTCTGAACAAGCTCACTGTTCTGGACCTATAGGAAACACATTAGAGTAGAAGAGTGCTCTTTTCTCAAAAGCAGAGTGTGTTTCTTGTAAGGCGAGCTAGCGTTTGTTTCCCAGTCCTAAATGGAGTTGAATCACATGCAGTTTCTGGTCCTACGAGCAAGGGTTGTTTTCTGGTAAGAAGAGTCACTATTGCGCTCCCATTGTCATACACAGGGCAAATAACTCTGGCGTCTGTTCCCAGCATGTACAGTGTATTGGACTGAAGAGGATCTACTGTTCTTGTCAGTTTCCTATGCAGAATTGATCTAGATATGGCCGTGTGTGTAGGATGCACAGTTCTTTTGTTCTGAGCAAGCTTACTGTTCTGGCCCTATAGGAAACACAGTAGAGTAGAAGAGTGATCTTTTCTCAAAAGCAAAGTGTGTTTCTTGTAAGGCGAGCTAGCGTTTGTTTCCCAGGCTTAAATGGAGTTGAATCACATGCAGTTTTTGTCCTACGAGCAAGAGGTGTTTTCTGGCAAGGAAAGTCACTATTGAGCTCCCATTGCCATACACAGTGCAATTAGCTCTTGCGTCTGTTCTCAGCAAGTACAGAATATTGGACTGAAGAGGAGCTAATGTTCTTGTCAGTTTCCTAAGCAGAGTTGAACTAGATATGGCCCGTGTTTGTAGGAAGCATAGTTCTTTTGTTCTGAGCAAGCACACTGTTTGGACCCCAAAGGACACACAGAAGAGTAGAAGAGTGCTCTTTTCTCAAAAGCAGAGTGTGTTTCTTGTAAGGTGAGCTAGCGTTTGTTTCCCAGTCCTAAATGGAGTTGAATCACATGCAGTTTCAGGTCTACGAGCAAGAGTTGTTTTCTGGTAAGAAGAGTCACTATTGCGCTCCCATTGTCATAAACAAGGCAAATAGCACTGGCGTCTGTTCCCAGCATGTACAGTGTATTGGACTGAAGAGGAGCTACTGTTCTTGTTAGTTTCCTAAGCAGAATTGAACTAGATATGGCCGTGTGTGTAGGAAGCACAGTTCTTTTGTACTGAGCAAGCTCACTCTTCGAACCATAGGAAACACAGTAGAGTAGAAGAGTGCCCTTTTCTCAAAAGCAGAGTGTGTTTCTTGAAAGGCGAACTAGCATTTGTTTATCAGTCCTAAATGGAGTTGAATCACATGCAGTTTCTGGTCCTACGAGCAAGAGATGTTTTCTGGTAAGAAGAGTCACTATTTTGCTCCCATTGGATATACAGTGAAAATACTCTCGCGTCTGTTCCCAGCAAGTACAGTGTATTGGACTGAAGAGAAGCTAATGTTCTTGTCAGTTTCCTAAGCAGAGATGAACTAGATATGGCCCGTGTGTGTAGGATGCACAGTTCTTTTGTTCGGAGCATGCTCACTGTTCGGAACCCATAGGAAACAAAGTAGAGTAGAAGAGTGCTCTTTTCTCAAAAGTAGAGTGTGTTTCTTGTAAGGTGAGCTAGCGTTTGTTTCCCAGTCCTAAATGGAGTTGAATCACATGCAGTTTCTGGTCCTACAAGCAAGAGTTGTTTTCTATTAAGACGAGTCACTATTGCGCTCCCATTGTCATACACAGGGCAAATAGCACTGGCGTCTGTTCCCAGCATTTACAGTGTATTGGACTGAAGAGGAGCTACTGTTCTTGTCAGTTTCCTAAGCAGAGTTGAACTAGATATAGCCCGTGTGTGTAGGAAACACAGTTCCTTTGTTCTGAGCAAACTCACTATTCTGGCCCTATAGGAAACACAGTAGAGTAGAAGAGTGCTCTTTTCTCAAAAGCAGAGTGTGTTTCTTCTAAGGCGTGCTAGCGTTTGTTTCCCAGTCGTAAATGGAGTTGAATCACATTCAGTTCCTGGTCCTACGAGCAAGAGTTGTTTTCTGGTATGAAGAGCCACTATTGCGCTCCCATTGTCATACACAGGGCAAATAGCACTGGCGTCTGTTCCCAGCAAGTACAGTGTATGGGACAGAAGAGGATCTACTGTTCTTGTCAGTTTCCTAAGCAGAATTGAACTAGATATGGCCATGTGTGTAGGAAGCACAGTTCTTTTGTTCTGAGCAAGCTCACTGTTTTGGCCCTATAGGAAACACAGTAGAGTAGAAGAGTGCTCTTTTCTCAAAAGCAGAGTGTGTTTCTTGTAAGGCGAGCTAGCGTTTTTTTCACGTCCTAAATGGAGTTGAATCACATGCAGTTTTTGGTCCTACGAGCTAGAATTGTTTTCTGGTACAGAAAGTCACTTTTGCGCTCCCATTGCCATGCATAGTGCAAATAGCACTGGCGTGTGTTCGCAGCAAGTACAGTGTATTGGACTGAAGATGAACTACTGTTCTTGTCAGTTTCCTATGCAGAGTTGAACTAGATATGGCCACTGTGGGTAGGAAGCACAGTTCTTTTGTTCTGAGCAAGCTCACTATTCTGGCCCTATAGGAAACACAGTAGAGTAGAAGAGTGCTCTTTTCTCAAAAGCAGAGTGTGTTTCTTGTAAGGCGAGCTAGCGTTTTTTTCCCGTCCTAAATGGAGTTGAATCACATGCAGTTTCTGGTCCTACGAGCTAACGTTGTTTTCCGGTAAGAAGAGTCACTATTGCACTCCCTTTGTCATACACAAGGCAAATAGCACTGGCGTCTGTTCCCAGCATGTACAATGTATTGGACTGAAGAGGAGCTACTATTCTTGTCAGTTTCCTAAGCAGAATTGAACTAGATATGGCTGTGTGTGTAGGAAGCACAGTTCTTTTGTACTGAGCAAGCTCACTGTTTGAACCCATAGGAAACACAGTAGAGTAGAAGAGTGCCCTTTTCTCAAAAGCAGAGTGTGTTTCTTGTAAGGCGAGCAAGCATTTTTTTCCCAGTCCTAAATGGAGTTGAATCACATGCAGTTTCTGGTCCTACGAGCAAGTGATATTTTCTGGTAAGAAGAGTCACTATTGTGCTCCCATTGCCATATACAGTGAAAATAGCTCTCGCGTCTGTTCCCAGCAAGTACAGTGTATTGGACTGAAGAGCAGCTAATGTTCTTGTCAGTTTCCTAAGCAGAGTTGAACTAGATATGACCCGTGTATGTAGGAAGCACAGTTCTTTTGTTCTGAGCAAGCTCACTGTTCGAACCCATAGGAAACACAGTAGAGTAGAAGAGTGCCCTTTTCTCAAAAGCAGAGTGTGTTTCTTGTAAGGCGAGCAAGCATTTGTTTCCCAGTCCTAAATGGAGTTGAATCCCGTGCAGTTTCTGGTCCTAGGAGCAAGAGTTGTTTTCTGGTAAGAAGAGTCACTTTTGCGCTCCCATTGTCTTACACAGGGCAAATAGCACTGGCGTCTGAACCCAGCATGTACAGTTTATTGGACTGAAGAGGAGCTACTGTTCTTGTCAGTTTCCTAAGCAGAGTTGAACTAGATACGGCACCTGTGTGTAGGGAGCACAGTTCTTTTGTTCTGAGCAAGCTCACGGTTCGGACCCCATAGGAAACAAAGTAGAGTAAAAGAGTGCTCTTTTCTCAAAAGCAGAGTGTGTTTCTTGTAAGGCGAGCTAGTGTTTGTTTCCGAATACTAAATGGAGTGGAAACACATGCAGTTTCTGGTCCTACGAGCAAGAGTTTTTTCTGGTAAGAAGAGTCACTATTGCGCTCCCATTGTCATACACAGGGCAAATAGCACTGGCGTCTGTTCCCAGCATGTACAGTGTATTGGACTGAAAAGGATCTACTGTTTTTGTCAGTTTCCTAAGCAGAGTTGAACTAGATATGGCCCGTGTGTGTAGAAAGCGCAGTTCTTTTGTTCTGAGCAAGCTCACTGTTCGAACCCATAGTAAACACAGTAGAGTAGAAGCGTGCTCTGTTCTCAAAAGCAGAGTGTGTTTCTTTTAAGGCAAGCTAGCGTTTGTTTTCCAGTCCTAAATGGAGTTGAATGACATGCAGTTTTTGGTCCTACGAGCTAGAGTTGTTTTCTGGTAAGGAAAGTCACTATTGCACTCCCATTGCCATACATAGTGCAAAAAGCACTAGCGTCTGTTCCAACCAAGTACAGTGTATTGGACTGAAGAGGAGCTACTGTTCTTGTCAGTTTCCTAAGCAGAGTTGAACTAGATACGGCACCTGTGTGTAGGAAGCACAGTTCTTTTTTTCTGACCAAGCTCACTGTTCGGACCCCATAGGAAACACAGTAGAGTAGAAGAGTGCTCTTTTCTCAAAAGCAGAGTGTGTTTCTTGTAAGTCGAGCTAGCGTTTGTTTCCCAGTCCTAAATGGAGTAGAATCACATGTAGTTTCTTGTCCTACGAGCAAGTGTTGTTTTCTGGTAAGAAGAGTCATTATTGCGCTCCCATGGTCATACACATTACAAATAGCACTGGCGTCTGTTCCCAGCATGTACAGTGTATTGGACTGAAGAGGATCTACTGTTCTTGTCAGTTTCCTAAGCAGAATTGAACTAGATATTGCCGTGTGTGTAGGAAGCACAGTTCTTTTGTTCTGAGCAAGCTCACTGTTCTGGCCCTATAGGAAACACAGTAGAGTAGAAGAGTGATCTTTTCTCAAAAGCAAAGTGTGTTTCTTGTAAGGCGAGCTAGTGTTTGTTTTCCAGTCATAAATGGAGTTGAATCACATGCAATTTTTGGTCCTACGAGCAAGAGGTGTTTTCTGGCGAGGAAAGTCACTATTGTGCTCCCATTGCCATACACAGTGCAAATAGCACGCACGTCTGTTCCCAGCAAGTACGGTGTTGGACTGAAAAGGAGCTACTCTTCTTGTCAGTTTCCTAAGCAGAGTTGAACTAGATATAGTTGGTGTGTGTAGGAAGCACAGTTCTTTTGTTCTGAACACGCTCACTGTTCTGGACCTATAGGAAACACATTAGAGTAGAAGAGTGCTCTTTTCTCAAAAGCAGAGTGTGTTTCTTGTAAGGCGAGCTAGCGTTTGTTTCCCAGTTCTAAATGGAGTTGAATCACGTGCAGTTTCTGGTCCTATGAACAAGGGTTGTTTTCTGGTAAGAAGAGTCACTATTGCGCTCCCATTGTCATACACAGGGCAAATAGCACTCGCATCTGTTCGCAGCAAGTACAGTGTATTGTTCTTAAGATGAGCTACTGTTCTTGTCAGTTTCCAAAGCAGAGTTGAACTAGATATGGCCCCTGTGTGTAGGAAGCACAGTTCTTTTGTTCTGAGCAAGCTCACTGTTCGGACCCCATAGGAAACACAGTAGAGTAGAAGAGTGCTCTTTTCTCAAAAGCAGAGTGTGTTTCTTGTAAGGCGAGCTAGTGTTTTTTCCCAGTCTGAAATGGAGTGGAATCCCATGCAGTTTCTGGTCCTATGAGCAAGAGTTGTTTTCTGGTAAGAAGAGTCACTATTGCGCTCCCATTGCCATACACAGGGCATATAGCACTCGCGTCTGTTCGCAGCAAGTATAGTGTATTGTTCTGAAGATGAGCTACTGTTCTTGTCAGTTTCCTAAGCAGAGTTGAACTAGATATGGCCCCTGTGTGTAGGAAGCACAGTTCTTTTCTTCTGAGCAAGCTCACTCTTCAGACCCCATAGGAAACAGAGTAGAGTAGAAGAGTGCTCTTTTCTCAAAAGCAGAGTGTGTTTCTTGTAAGGCGAGCTAGTCTTTGTATCCCTGTCTGAAATGGAGTTGAATCCCATGCAGTTTCTGGTCCTATGAGCAAGAGTTGTTTTCTGGTAAGAAGAGTCACTATTGCGCTCCCATTGCCATATACAGTGAAAATAGCTCTCGCGTCTGTTCCCAGCAAGTACAGTGTATTGGACTGAAGAGGAGCTACTGTTCTTTTCAGTTTCCTAAGCAGAGTTGAACTAGATATAGTCGGTGTGTGTAGGAAGCACAGTTCTTTTATTCTGAGCAAGCTCACTTTTCTGGCCCTATAGGAAACACATTAGAGTAGAAGAGTGCTCTTTTCTCAAAAGCAGAGTGTGTTTTTTATAAGGCGAGCTAGTATTTGTTTCCGAGTCCTAAATGGAGTTTAATCACATGCAGTTTCTGGTCCTACGAGCAAGAGTTGTTTTCTGGTAAGAAGAGTCAGTATTGCACTCCCATTGTCATACACGAGGCAAAAAGCACTGGTGTCTATTCCCAGCATGTACAGTGTATTGGACTGAAGAGGATCTACTGTTCTTGTCATTTTCCCAAGCAGAATTGAACCAGATATGGCTGTGTGCGTAGGAAGCACAGTTCTTTTGTTCTGAGCAAGCTCACTGTTCTGGCTCTATAGGAAACACAGTAGAGTAGAAGAGTGCTCTTTTCTCAAAAGCAGAGTGTGTTTCTTGTAAGGAGAGCTAGCTTTTGTTTCCCAGTCCTAAATGGAGTTGAATCACATGAGGTTTTGGGTCCCATGAGCAAGAGTTGTTTTCTGAAAAAAAGAGTCACTATTGCGCTCCCATTGCCATACACAGTGCAAATAGCACTTGCGTCTGTTCCCAGCAAGTACAGTTTATTGGACTGAAGAGGATCTACTATTCTTGTCAGTTTCCTAAGCAGAATTGAACTAGATATGGCCGTGTGTGTAGGAAGCAGAGTTCTTTTTTTCTGAGCAAGCTCACTGTTTTGGCTCTATAGGAAACACAGTAGAGTAGAAGAGTGCCCTTTTCTCAAAAGCAGAGTATGTTTTTTGTAAGGCGAGCTAGCATTTGTTATTCAGTCCTAAATGGAGTTGAATCACATGCAGTTTCTGGTCCTACGAGCAAGAGTTGTTTTCTGGTAAGAAGAGTCACTATTGCGCTCCCATTGACATACACAGGTTAAATAGCACTGGCATCTGTTCCCAGCATGTACAGTGTATTGGACTGAAGAGGATCTACTGTCCTTGTCAGTTTCCTATGCAGAATTGATCTAGATATCCCCCGTGTGTGTAGGAAGCACAGTTCTTTTGTCCTGAGCAAGCTCACTATTCGGACTCCATAGGAAACACAGTAGAGTAGAAGAGTGCTCTTTTCTCAAAATCAGAGTGTCTTTCTTGTAAGGCGAGCTAGGGTTTGTTTCCCAGTCAGAAATGGAGTTGAATCACATGCATTTTCTGGTCCTATGAGCAAGAGTTGTTTTCTGGTAAGAAGAGTCACTATTGCGCTCCCATTGTCATACACAGGGCAAATAGCACTGGCGTCTATTCCCAGCATGTACAGTGTATTGGACTGAAGAGGATCTACTGTTCTTATCAGTTTCCTAAGCGGAATTGAACTAGATATGGCCGTGTGTGTAGGAAGCACAGTTCTTTTTTTCTGAGCAAGCTCACTGTTTTGGCCCTATAGGAAACACAGTAGAGTAGAAGAGTGCCCTTTTCTCAAAAACAGAGTGTGTTTCTTGTAAGGCGAGCTAGCGTTTGTTTTTCAGTCCTAAATGGAGTTGAATCACATGCAGTTTCTGGTCCTATGACCAAGAGTTGTTTTCTGGTAAGAGGAGTCACTATGGTGCTCCCATTGTCATACACAGGGCAAATAGCACTGGCGTCTGTTCCCAGCGTGTACAGTGTATTGGACTGAAGAGGATCTACTGTCCTTGTCAGTTTCCTAAGCAGAATTGATGTAGATATGGCCCGTGTTGGTAGGAAGCACCGTTCTTTTGTTCTGAGCAAGCTCACAGTTCGGACCCCATAAGAAACACAGTAGAGTAGAAGAGTGCTCTTTTCTCAAAAGCAGAGTGTGTTTCTTGTAAGGCGAGCTAGCGTTTGTTTCCCAGTCTTGAAAGGAGTTGAATCACACGCAGTTTCTGTTCCTACAAGCAAGAGTTGTTTTCTGGTAAGAAGAGTCACTATAGTGCTCCCATTGTCATACACAGGGCAAATATCACTGGCGTCTGTTCCCAGCATACAGTGTATTGGACTGAAGAGGATCTACTGTCCTTGTCAGGTTCCTATGCAGACTTGATCTAGATATGGCCCCTGTGTGTAGGAAGCACAGTTCTTTTGTTCTGAGCAAGCTCACTGTTCTGGCCCTATAGGAAACACAGTAGAGTAGAAGAGTGCTCTTTTCCCAAAAGCAGAGTGTGTTTCTTGTAAGGCGAGCTAGTATTTGTTTCCCAGTCCTAAATGGAATTGAATCACATGCAGTTTTTGGTCCTACGAGCAAGATTTGTTTTCTGGAAAGAAGCGTCACTATTGCGCTCCCATTGCCATACACAGTGCAAATAATACTGGCGTCTGTTCCCAGCAAGTACAGTGTATTGGATTGAAGAGGAGCTACTGTTCTTTTCAGTTTCCTAAGCAGAGTTGATCTAGATATAGTGGGTGTGTGTAGGAAGTACAGTTCTTTTATTCTGAGCAAGCTCACTTTTCTGGCCCTATAGGAAACACATTAGAGTAGAAGAGTGCTCTTTTCTCAAAAGCAGAGTGTGTTTCTTGTAAGGCGAGCTAGTGTTTGTTTCCGAGTCCTAAATGGAGTTTAATCACATGTAGTTTCGGGTCCTACGAGCAAGAGTTGTTTTCTATTAAGAAGAGTCACTATTGCACTCCCATTGTCATACACAGGGCAAAAAGCACTGGCGTCTATTCCCAGCAATTACAGTGTATTGGACTGAAGAGGATCTACTGTTCTTGTCATTTTCCTAAGCAGAATTGAACCAGATATGGCTGTGTGTGTAGGAAGCACAGTTCTTTTGTTCTGAGCAAGGTCACTGTTCTGGCTCTATAGGAAACACAGTAGAGTAGAAGAGTGCTCTTTTCTCAAAAGCAGAGTGTGTTTCTTGTAAGGCGAGCTAGCTTTTGTTTCCCAGTCCTAAATGGAGTTGAATCACATGCAGTTTTGGGTCCCATGAGCAAGAGTTGCTTTCTGAAAAACAGAGTCACTATTGCGCTCCCATTGTCATACACAGTGCAAATAGCACTGGTGTCTGTTCCCAGCAAGTACAGTTTATTGGACTGAAGAGGATCTACTATTCTTGTCAGTTTCCTAAGCAGAATTGAACTAGATATGGCCATGTGTGTAGGAAGCACAGTTCTTTTTTCCTGAGCAAGCTCACTGTTTTGGCTCTATAGGAAACACAGTAGAGTAGAAGAGTGCTCTTTTCTCAAAAGCACAGTGTGTTTCTTGTAAGGCGATCTAGCATTTGTTTCCCAGTCCTAAATGGAGTTGAATCACATGCACTTTTTGGTCCCATGAGCAAGAGTTGTTTTCTGGAAAGAAGAGTCACTATTGTGCTCACATTGCCATACACAGTGCAAATAGCACTCGCGTCTGTTCCCAGCAAGTACAGTGTATTGGACTGAAGAGGAGCTACTGTTCTTGTCAGTTTCCTAAGCACAGTTGAACTAGATATGGCTCGTGTGTGTAGGAAGCACGGTTCTTTTGTTCTGAGCAAGCTCACTGTTGTGGCCCTATAGGAAAAACAGTAGAGTAGAAGTGTGCTCTTTTCTCAAAAGCAGAGTGTGTTTCTTGTAATGCGAGCTAGCGTTTTTTTCCCGGTTCTAAATGGAGTTGAGTCACATGCATTTTCTGGTCCTATGAACAAGAGTTGTTTTCTGGTAAGAAGAGTCACTATTGTGCTCTCATTGCTGTACACAGGGCAAATAGCACTGGCGTCTATTCCCAGCATGTACAGTTTATTGGACTGAAGAGGATCTACTGTTCTTGTCAGTTTCCTTAGCAGAATTGAACTAGATATGGACGTTTGTGTAGTAAGCACAGTTTTTTTGTTCTGAGCAAGCTCACTGTTTTGGCCCTATAGGAAACACAGTAGAGTAGAAGAGTGCCCTTTTCTCAAAGCAGAGTGTGTTTCGTGTAAGGCGAGCTAGCCTTTGTTTCCCAGTCCTTAATTGAGTTGAATCACATGCAGTTTCTAGTTCTAGGAGCAACAGTTGTTTTCTGGTAAGAAGAGTCACTATTGCGCTCGCATTGTCATACACAGGGCAAATAGCACTGGCGTCTGTTCCCAGCATGTACAGTGTATTGGACTGAAGAGGATCTACTGTTCATGTCATTTACCTCTGCAGAATTGATCTAGATATGGCCTGTGTGTGCAGGAAGCACACTTCTTTTGTTCTGAGCAAGCTCACTGTTCTGGCTCTATAGGAAACACAGTAGAGTAGAATAGTGCTCTTTTCTCAAAAGAAGAGGGTGTTTCTTGTAAGGCCAGCTGGCGTTTGTTTCCAGTCCTAAATGGAGTTGAATCACATGCAGTTTTTGGTCCTACGAGCAAGAGTTGTTTTCTGGTAAGAAGAGTCACTATTGCGCTCCCATTTCCATACACAGTGCAAATAGCACTCGCGTCTTTTCCCAGCAAGTACAGTGTTTTGTACTGAAGAGGAGCTACTGTTCTTGTCAGTTTCCTAAGCAGAGTTGAACTAGATATGGCCCGTGTGTGTAGGAATCACAGTTCTTTTGTTCTGAGCAAGCTCACTGTTCGGAACCCATAGGAAACACAGTAGAGTAGAATAGTGCTCTTTTCTCAGAAGCAGAATGTGTTTCTTCTAAGGCGAGCTAGCGTTTGTTTCCCAGTCCTAAATGGAGTTGAATCACATGCAGTTTCTCGTCCTACCAGCAAGAGTTGTTTTCTGGTAGGAAGAGTCACTATTGCGTTCCCATTGTCATACACAGGGCAAATAGCACTGGCGTCTATTCCCAGCATGTACAGTGTATTGGACTGAAGAGGATCTACCGTTCTAGTCAGTTTCCTAAGCAGAATTGAGCTAGATATGGCCGTGTGTGTAGGAAGCACAGTTCTTTTGTTCTGAGCAAGCTCACTGTTCGGACCCCATAGGAAACACAGTAGAGTAGAAGTGTGCCCTTTTCTCAAATCAGAGCTTTTTTCTTGTAAGGCAAGCTAGTGTTTGTTTACCAGTCCTAAGTGGAGTTGAATCACATGCAGTTTCTGGTCCTAAGATCCAGAGTTGTTTTCTGGTAAGAGGGGTCACTATTGTGCTCCCATTGCTGTACACAGTACAAATAGCACTCGTCTGTTCCCAGGAAGTACAGTGTATTGGACTGAAGAGGAGCTACTGTTCTCGTCAGTTTCCTAAGCAGAGTTGAACTAGATATGGCCTGTGTGTGTAGGAAGCACAGTTCTTTTGTTCTGAGCAAGCTCACTGTTCTGGCCCTATAGGAAACACAGTAGAGTACAAGAGTGCTCTTTTCTCAAAAGCAGAGTGTGTTTCTTGTAAGGCGAGATAGCATTTTTTTCCCAGTCCTAAATGGAGTTGAATCACATGCAGTTTCTGTTCCTACAAGCAAGAGTTGTTTTCTGGTAAGAAAAGTCTCTATTGTGCTCCCATTGCCATACACAGGGCAAATAGCACTCGCGTCTGTTCCCAGCATGTACAGTGTATTGGACTGAAGAGGATCTACTGTCCTTGTCAGTTTCCTAAGCAGAATTGATGTAAATAAGGCCCGTGATTGTAGGAAGCACAATTCTTTTGTTCTGAGCAAGCTCACAGTTCGGACCCCATAAGAAACACAGTAGAGTAGAAGAGTGCTCTTTTCTCAAAAACAGAGTGTGTTTCTTGTAAGGCGAGCTAGCGTTTGTTTCCCAGTCCTAAATGGAGTTGAATCACAAGCAGTTTCTGTTCCTACGAGCAAGAGTTGTTTTCTGGTAAGAAGAGTCACTATAGTGCTCCCATTGTCCTACACAGGGCAAATATCACTGGCGTCTGTTCCCAGCATACAGTGTATTGGACTGAAGAAGATCTACTGTCCTTGTCAGTTTCCTATGCAGACTTGATCTAGATAAGGCCCCTGTGTGTAGAAAGCACAGTTCTTTTGTTCTGAGAAAGCTCACTGTTCTGGCCCTACAGGAAACACAGTAGAGTAGAAGAGTGCTCTTTCCCAAAAGCAGAGTAAGTTTCTTGTAAGGCGAGCTAGTATTTGTTTCCCAGTCCTAAATGGAATTGAATCCCATGCAGTTTTTGGTCCTACAATCAAGATTTGTTTTCTGGAAAGAAGAGTCACTATTGTGCTCCCATTGCCATACACAGTGCAAATAGCGCTGGTGTCTGTTCCCAGCAAGTACAGTGTATTGGACTGAAGAGGAGCTACTGTTCTTTTCAGTTTCCTAAGCAGAGTTGAACTAGATATAATCGGTGTGTGTAGGAAGCACAGTTCTTTTGTTCTGAGCAAGTTCACTTTTCTGGCCCTATAGGAAACACATTAGAGTAGAAGAGAGCTTTTTCTCAAAAGCAGAGTGTGTTTCTTGTAAGGCAAGCTAGTGTTTGTTTCTGAGTCCTAAATGGAGTTTAATCACATGCAGATTCTGGTCCTATGAGCAAGAGTTGTTTTCTGGAAAGAAGAGTCACTATTGCGCTCCCATTGCCATACACAGTGCAAATAGCACTGGCGTCTGTTCCCAGCAATTACAGTTTATTGGACTGAAGAGGATCTAGTATTCTTGTCAGTTTCTTAAGCAGAATTGAACTAGATATGGCCATGTGTGTAGGAAGCACAGTTCTTTTGTTCTGAGCAAGCTCACTGTTCGGACCCCATAGGAAACACAGTAGAGTAGAAGTGTGCCCTTTTCTCAAATCAGAGCTTGTTTCTTGTAAGGCAAGCTAGTGTTTGTTTACCAGTCCTAAGTGGAGTTGAATCACATGCAGTTTCTGGTCCTAAGAGCCAGAGTTGTTTTCTGGTAAGAGGGGTCACTATTGTGCTCCCATTGCTGTACACAGTACAAATAGCACTCGTCTGTTCCCAGGAAGTACAGTGTATTGGACTGAAGAGGAGCTACTGTTCTCGTCAGTTTCCTAAGCAGAGTTGAACTAGATATGGCCTGTGTGTGTAGGAAGCACAGTTCTTTTGTTCTGAGCAAGCTCACTGTTCTGGCCCTATAGGAAACACAGTAGAGTACAAGAGTGCTCTTTTCTCAAAAGCAGAGTGTGTTTCTTGTAAGGCGAGATAGCATTTTTTTCCCAGTCCTAAATGGAGTTGAATCACATGCAGTTTCTGTTCCTACAAGCAAGAGTTGTTTTCTGGTAAGAAAAGTCTCTATTGTGCTCCCATTGCCATACACAGGGCAAATAGCACTCGCGTCTGTTCCCAGCATATACAGTGTATTGGACTGAAGAGGATCTACTGTCCTTGTCAGTTTCCTAAGCAGAATTGATGTAAATAAGGCCCGTGATTGTAGGAAGCACAATTCTTTTGTTCTGAGCAAGCTCACAGTTCGGACCCCATAAGAAACACAGTAGAGTAGAAGAGTGCTCTTTTCTCAAAAACAGAGTGTGTTTCTTGTAAGGCGAGCTAGCGTTTGTTTCCCAGTCCTAAATGGAGTTGAATCACAAGCAGTTTCTGTTCCTACGAGCAAGAGTTGTTTTCTGGTAAGAAGAGTCACTATAGTGCTCCCATTGTCCTACACAGGGCAAATATCACTGGCGTCTGTTCCCAGCATACAGTGTATTGGACTGAAGAAGATCTACTGTCCTTGTCAGTTTCCTATGCAGACTTGATCTAGATAAGGCCCCTGTGTGTAGAAAGCACAGTTCTTTTGTTCTGAGAAAGCTCACTGTTCTGGCCCTACAGGAAACACAGTAGAGTAGAAGAGTGCTCTTTCCCAAAAGCAGAGTAAGTTTCTTGTAAGGCGAGCTAGTATTTGTTTCCCAGTCCTAAATGGAATTGAATCCCATGCAGTTTTTGGTCCTACAATCAAGATTTGTTTTCTGGAAAGAAGAGTCACTATTGTGCTCCCATTGCCATACACAGTGCAAATAGCGCTGGTGTCTGTTCCCAGCAAGTACAGTGTATTGGACTGAAGAGGAGCTACTGTTCTTTTCAGTTTCCTAAGCAGAGTTGAACTAGATATAATCGGTGTGTGTAGGAAGCACAGTTCTTTTGTTCTGAGCAAGTTCACTTTTCTGGCCCTATAGGAAACACATTAGAGTAGAAGAGAGCTTTTTCTCAAAAGCAGAGTGTGTTTCTTGTAAGGCGAGCTAGTGTTTGTTTCTGAGTCCTAAATGGAGTTTAATCACATGCAGTTTCTGGTCCTATGAGCAAGAGTTGTTTTCTGGAAAGAAGAGTCACTATTGCGCTCCCATTGCCATACACAGTGCAAATAGCACTGGCGTCTGTTCCCAGCAATTACAGTTTATTGGACTGAAGAGGATCTAGTATTCTTGTCAGTTTCTTAAGCAGAATTGAACTAGATATGGCCATGTGTGTAGGAAGCACAGTTCTTTTGTTCTGAGCAAGCTCACTGTTCGGACCCCATAGGAAACACAGTAGAGTAGAAGTGTGCCCTTTTCTCAAATCAGAGCTTGTTTCTTGTAAGGCAAGCTAGTGTTTGTTTACCAGTCCTAAGTGGAGTTGAATCACATGCAGTTTCTGGTCCTAAGAGCCAGAGTTGTTTTCTGGTAAGAGGGGTCACTATTGTGCTCCCATTGCTGTACACAGTACAAATAGCACTCGTCTGTTCCCAGGAAGTACAGTGTATTGGACTGAAGAGGAGCTACTGTTCTCGTCAGTTTCCTAAGCAGAGTTGAACTAGATATGGCCTGTGTGTGTAGGAAGCACAGTTCTTTTGTTCTGAGCAAGCTCACTGTTCTGGCCCTATAGGAAACACAGTAGAGTACAAGAGTGCTCTTTTCTCAAAAGCAGAGTGTGTTTCTTGTAAGGCGAGATAGCATTTTTTTCCCAGTCCTAAATGGAGTTGAATCACATGCAGTTTCTGTTCCTACAAGCAAGAGTTGTTTTCTGGTAAGAAAAGTCTCTATTGTGCTCCCATTGCCATACACAGGGCAAATAGCACTCGCGTCTGTTCCCAGCATGTACAGTGTATTGGACTGAAGAGGATCTACTGTCCTTGTCAGTTTCCTAAGCAGAATTGATGTAAATAAGGCCCGTGATTGTAGGAAGCACAATTCTTTTGTTCTGAGCAAGCTCACAGTTCGGACCCCATAAGAAACACAGTAGAGTAGAAGAGTGCTCTTTTCTCAAAAACAGAGTGTGTTTCTTGTAAGGCGAGCTAGCGTTTGTTTCCCAGTCCTAAATGGAGTTGAATCACAAGCAGTTTCTGTTCCTACGAGCAAGAGTTGTTTTCTGGTAAGAAGAGTCACTATAGTGCTCCCATTGTCCTACACAGGGCAAATATCACTGGCGTCTGTTCCCAGCATACAGTGTATTGGACTGAAGAAGATCTACTGTCCTTGTCAGTTTCCTATGCAGACTTGATCTAGATAAGGCCCCTGTGTGTAGAAAGCACAGTTCTTTTGTTCTGAGAAAGCTCACTGTTCTGGCCCTACAGGAAACACAGTAGAGTAGAAGAGTGCTCTTTCCCAAAAGCAGAGTAAGTTTCTTGTAAGGCGAGCTAGTATTTGTTTCCCAGTCCTAAATGGAATTGAATCCCATGCAGTTTTTGGTCCTACAATCAAGATTTGTTTTCTGGAAAGAAGAGTCACTATTGTGCTCCCATTGCCATACACAGTGCAAATAGCGCTGGTGTCTGTTCCCAGCAAGTACAGTGTATTGGACTGAAGAGGAGCTACTGTTCTTTTCAGTTTCCTAAGCAGAGTTGAACTAGATATAATCGGTGTGTGTAGGAAGCACAGTTCTTTTGTTCTGAGCAAGTTCACTTTTCTGGCCCTATAGGAAACACATTAGAGTAGAAGAGAGCTTTTTCTCAAAAGCAGAGTGTGTTTCTTGTAAGGCGAGCTAGTGTTTGTTTCTGAGTCCTAAATGGAGTTTAATCACATGCAGTTTCTGGTCCTATGAGCAAGAGTTGTTTTCTGGAAAGAAGAGTCACTATTGCGCTCCCATTGCCATACACAGTGCAAATAGCACTGGCGTCTGTTCCCAGCAATTACAGTTTATTGGACTGAAGAGGATCTAGTATTCTTGTCAGTTTCTTAAGCAGAATTGAACTAGATATGGCCATGTGTGTAGGAAGCACAGTTCTTTTGTTCTGAGCAAGCTCACTGTTCGGACCCCATAGGAAACACAGTAGAGTAGAAGTGTGCCCTTTTCTCAAATCAGAGCTTGTTTCTTGTAAGGCAAGCTAGTGTTTGTTTACCAGTCCTAAGTGGAGTTGAATCACATGCAGTTTCTGGTCCTAAGAGCCAGAGTTGTTTTCTGGTAAGAGGGGTCACTATTGTGCTCCCATTGCTGTACACAGTACAAATAGCACTCGTCTGTTCCCAGGAAGTACAGTGTATTGGACTGAAGAGGAGCTACTGTTCTCGTCAGTTTCCTAAGCAGAGTTGAACTAGATATGGCCTGTGTGTGTAGGAAGCACAGTTCTTTTGTTCTGAGCAAGCTCACTGTTCTGGCCCTATAGGAAACACAGTAGAGTAGAAGAGTGCTCTTTTCTCAAAAGCAGAGTGTGTTTATTGTAAGGCGAGCTACCGTTTGTTTCCCAGTCCTAAATGGAGTTGAATCACATGCAGTTTTTGGTCCTATGAACAAGAGTGGTTTTCTGGTAAGGAAAGTCACTATTGCGCTCCCATTGCCATACACAGTGCAAATAGCACTCGCGTCTGTTCCCAACAAGTACTGTGTATTGGACTATAGAGGAGCTACTGTTCTTGTCAGTTTCCTAAGCAGAATTGAACTAGATATGGCCCGTGTGTGTAGGAAGCACAGATCTTTTGTTCTGAGCAAGCTCACTGTTCTGGCCCTATAGGAGACACAGTAGAGTAAAAGAGTGCTATTTTCTCAAAAGCAGAGTGTGTTTCTTGTAAGGCAAGCTAGCATGTGTTTCCCAGTCCTAAATGGAGTTGAATCACATGCAGTTTCTGGTCCTACGATCAAGAGTTGTATTCTGGTAAGAAGAGTTACTATTGCGCTCCCTTTGTCGTACACAGTGCAAATAGCACTGGCGTCTGTTCCCAGCATGTACAGTGTATTGGATTGAAGAGGATCTACTGTTCTTCTCAGTTTACTAAGCCGAATTGAACTACAGAGGGCCGTGTGTGTAGGAAGCACAGTTCTTTTGTTCTGAGCAAGCTAACTGTCCTGGCGCTATATAAAACATAGTAGAGTAGACGAGTGCTCTTTTCTCAAAAGCAGAGTGTCTTTTTTGTAAGGCGAGCTAGCCATTGTTTCCCAGTCTTAAATGGAGTTGAATCCCATGCAGATTCTGGTCCTACGAGCAAGAGTTGTTTTCTGGTAAGAAAAGTCACTATTGTGCTCCCATTGTCATACACAGTGCAAATAGCACTGGCGTCTGTTTTCAGCATGTACAGTGTATTGGACTGAAGATGATCTACTGTTCTTGTCAGTTTCCTAAGCAGAATTGAACTAGATATGGCCCGTGTGTGTAGGATGCACAGTTCTTTTGTTCTGAGCAAGCTCACTGTACTGTCCCTATAGGAAAAACAGCAGAGTAGAAAAGTGCTCTTTTCTCAAAAGCAGATTGTGTTTCTTGTAAGGCGAGGCTAGCGTCTGTTTCCCAGTCGTAAATGGAGTTGAATCACATGCAGTTTTTGGTCCTACCAGCAAGAGTTGTTTTCTGGTAAGGAAAGTCACTATTGTGCTCCCATTTCCATACACAGTGCAAATAGCACTCGCATCTGTTCCCAGCAAGTACAGTGTATTGGACTGAAAAGGAGCTACTGTTCTCGTCAGTTTTCTATGCAGAGTTGAACTAGATATTGCCTGTGTGTATAGGAAGCACAGTTCTTTTGTTCTGAGCAAGCTCACTGTTCTGGCGCTATAGGAAAGACAGTAGAGTAGAAGAGTGCTCTTTTCTCAAAAGCAGAGTGTGTTTCTTGTAATGCTAGCTAGCGTTTGTTTCCCAGTCCTAAATGGAGTTGAATCACATGCAGTTTCTGATCCTATGAGCAAGAGTTATTTTCTGGTAAGAGGAGAAACTATTGTACTCCCATTGTCATACACAGGGTAAATAGCATGGGCGTCTGTTCCCAGCATGTAGAGTGTATTGGACTGAAGAGGAGCTACTGTTCTTGTCAGTTTCCTAAGCAGAATTGAACTGGATATGGCCATGTGTATAGGAAGCACAGTTCTTTTGTTCTGCGCAAACTCACTGTACTGGCACTATAGGAAACACAGTAGAGTAGATGAGTGCTCTTTTCTCAAAAGCAGAGTGTGTTTCTTGTAAGGTGAGCTAGCGTTTGTTTCCCAGTCCTAAATGGAGTTGAATCACATGCAGTTTTTGGTCCTACGAACAAGAGTTGTTTTCTGGTAAGGAAAGTCACTCTTGTGCTCCCATTGCCATACACAGTGCAAATCGCACTCGCGTCTGTTCCCAGCAAGTACAGTGTATTGGACTGAAGTGGAGCTACTGTTGTTGTCAGTTTCCTAAGCAAAGTTGAACTAGATATGGCCCGTGTGTGTAGAAAGCACAGTTCTTTTGTTCTGAGCAAGCTCACTGTTCTGGCCTTATAGGAAACACAATAGAGTAGACGAGGGCTCTTTTCTCAAATCAGAGTGTGTTTCTTGTAAGGCAAGCTAGTGTTTGTTTCCCAGTCAGAAATGGAGTTGAATCCCATGAAGTTTCTAGTCCTACGAGCAAGAGTTGTTTTCTGGTAAGAAGAGTCACTATGTGCTCCCTTTGCCATACACAGTGCAAATATCACTCACGTCTGTTCCCAGCAAGTACAGTGTATTAGACTGAAGAGGGGCTACGGTTCCCGTCTGTTTCCTAAGCAGAATTGAACTAATATGGCCCTTGTGTAGGAAGCACAGTTCTTTTGTTCTCAGCAAGCTCTCTGTTAGGACCCCATAGAAAACACAGTAGAGTAGAAGAGTGCTCTTTTCTCAAAAGCAGAGTGTGTTTCTTGTAAGGCGAGATAGCATTTGTTTCCCAGTCCTAAATGGAGTTGAATCACATGCAGTTTTTGGTCCTACGAGCAAGAGTTGTTTTCTGGTAATGAAAGTCACTATTGCGCTCCCGTTGACATACACAGTGCAAATAGCACTCGCGTCTGTTTCCAGCAAGTACAGTGTATTGGACTGAAGAGGAGCTACTGTTCTTGTCAGTTTCCTAAGCAGAATTGAACTAGATATGGCCCGTGTGTGTATGAAGTACATCTCTTTTGTTCTGAGCAAGCTCACTGTTCTAGCCCTATAGGAAACACAGTAATGTACAAGAGTGCTCTTTTCTCAAAAGCAGAGTGTGTTTCTTGTAAGGCAAGATAGCATTTGTTTCCCAGTCCTAAATGGAGTTGAATCACATGCAGTTTCTGGTCCTACGAGCAAGAGTTGTTTTCTGGTAAGGAAAGTCACTATTGCGCTCCCATTGACATACACAGTGCAAATAGCACTTGCGTCTGTTTCCAGCAAGTACAGTGTATTGGACTGAAGAGGAATTGAACTAGATATGGCCCGTATGTGTATGAAGCACATCTCTTTTATTCTGAGCAAGCTCACTGTTCTGGCCCTATAGGAAACACAGTAGAGTACAAGAGTGCTCTTTTCTCAAAAGCAGAGTGTGTTTCTTGTAAGGCGATATAGCATTTGTTTCCCAGTCCTAAATGGAGTTGAATCACATGCAGTTTCTGGTCCTATGAGCAAGAGTTGTTTTCTGGTAAGGAAAGTCACTATTGCGTTCCCATTGCCAAACACAGTGCAAATAGCACTCACATCTGTTCCCAGCAAGTACAGTGTATTGGACTGAAGAGGAGCTACTGTTTTTGTCAGTTTCCTAAGCAGAATTGAACTGGATATGGCCATTTGTGTAGGAAGCACAGTTCTTTTGTTCTGAGCAAGCTCACTGTACTGGCCCTATAGGAAACACAGTAGAGTAGAAGAGTGCTCTTTTCTCAAAAGCAGAGTGTGTTTCTTGTAAGGCGAGCCAGCGTTTGTTTCCCAGTCCTAAATGGAGTTGAATCACATGCAGTTTTTGGTCCTACGAGCAAGAGTTGTTTTCTTTTAAGGAAAGTCACTATTGCGCTCCCGTTGACATACACAGTGCAAATAGCACTCGCGTCTGTTCCCAGCAAGTACAGTGTATTGGACTGCAGAGGAGCTACTGTTCTTGTCAGCTTCCTAAGCAGAGTTGAACTAGATATGGCCCGTGTGCGTAGGAAGCACAGTTCTTTTGTTCTGAGCAAGCTCACTGTTCAAACCCCATAGGACACATTGTAGAGAAGAAGAGTGCTCTTTTCTCAAAAGCAGAGTGTATTTCTTGTAAGGCGAGCTAGCTTTTGTTTCCCAGTCCTAAATGAATTTGAATCACATGCAGTTTCTGGTCCTAACAGTACAGTTATTTTTTGGTAAGAAGAGTCACTATTGCGCTCACAATGCCATATACTGTACAAATAGCCCTTGGGACTGTTCCAATCAAGTACAGTGTATTGGACTGAAGAGGAGCTACTGTTCTTGTCAGTTTCCTAAGCAGAGTTGAACTAGATATGGCCCGTGTGTGCAGGAAGCACAGTTCTTTTCTTCTGAGCAATCTCACTGTTCTGGCACTATAGGAAACACAGTAGAGTAGAAGTGTTCTCTTTTCTCAAAAGTAGAGTGTGTTTCTTGTAAGGCGAGCTAGCGTTTGTTTCCCAGTCCTAAATGGAGTTGAATCACATACAGGTTTTGGTCCTACACGAAAGAGTTGTTTTCTGGTAAGGAAAGTCACTCTTGCGCTCCCATTGCCATACACAGTGCAAATAGCACTCGCATCTGTTCCCACCAAGTATAGTGTATTGGACTGAAGAGGAGCTACTGTTCTTGTCAGTTTCCTAAGCAGAATTGAACTGGATATGGCCATTTGTGTAGGAAGCACAGTTCTTTTTTTCTGAGCAAGCTCACTGTACTGGCCCTATAGGAAACACCGTAGAGTAGATTAGTGCTCTTTTCTCAAAAGCAGAGTGTGTTTATTGTAAGGCGAGCTAGCGTTTTTTTCCCAGTCCTAAATGGAGTTGAATCACATGCAGTTTTTGTTCCTATGAACAAGAGTTGTTTTCTGGTAAGGAAAGTCACTATTGCGCTCCCATTGACATACACAGTGCAAATAGCACTCGCGTCTGTTCCAAACAAGTACAGTGTATTGGACTGAAGAGGAGCTACTGTTCTGGTCAGTTTCCTAAGCAGAGTTGAACTAGATATGGCCCGTGTGTGTAGGAAGCACAGTTCTTTTGTTCTGAGCAAGCTCACTGTTTGGACCCCATAGGAAACACAGTAGAGTAGAAGTGTGCCCTATTCTCAAAAGCAGAGCGTATTTCTTGTAAGGCGAGCTAGCGTTTGTTTCCCAGTCCTAAGTGGAGTTGAATCACATGCAGTTTCTGGTCCTAAGAGCCAAAGTTGTTTTCTGGTAAGAAAAGTCACTATTGTGCTCCTATTACTGTACACAGTGCAAATAGCACTGGCGTCTGTTCCCAGCAAGTACAGTGTATTGGACTGAAGAGGAGCTACTGTTCTCGTCTGTTTCCTAAGCAGAGTTGAACTAGATATGGCCCGTGTGTGCAGGAAGCACAGTTCTTTTGTTCTGAGCAAGCTCACTGTTCTGGCCCTATAGGAAACACAGTAGGGTAGAATTGTGATCTTTTCTCAAAAGCAGAGTGTGTTTCTTGTAAGGCGAGCTAGCATTTGTTTCCCAGTCCTAAATGGAGTTGAATCACGTGCAGTTTCTGGTCCTACAAGCAAGAGTTGTTTTCTGGTAAGATGAGTCACTATTGCCCTCCCATTGTCATACACAGGGCAAATAGCACTGGCGTCTGTTCCCAGCATGTACAGTGTATTGGACTGAAGTGGAGCTACTGTTCTTGTCAGTTTCCTAAGCAGAGTTGAACTAGATATGTCCCGTGTGTGTAGGAAGCACAGTACTTTTGTTCTGAGCAAGCTCACTGTGCGGACCCCATAGGAAACACATTGCTCTTTTCTCAAAGCAGAGTGTGTTTCTTGTAAGGCGAGATAGTGTTTGCTTCCAAGACCTAAATGGAGTTGAATCACATGCAGTTTCTGGTCCTAAGAGCCAGAGTTGTTTTCTGGTAAGAAGAGTCACTATTGTGTTCCCATTGCTGTACACAGTGCAAATAGCACTCGCATCTGTTCACAGCAAGTACAGTGTATTGGACTGAAGAGGAGCTACTGTTCTTGTCAGTTTCCTAAGCAGACTCGAACTGGATATGGCCATTTGTGTAGGAAGCACAATTCTTTTGTTCTGAGCAAGCTCACTGTACTGGCCCAATAGGAAACATTGTAGAGTAGAAGAGTGCTCTTTTCTCAAAAGCAGAGTATGTTTCTTGTAAGGCGAGCCAGCGTTTGTTTCCCAGTCCTAAATGGAGTTGAATCAAATGCAGTTTTTGGTCCTACGAGCAAGAGTTGTTTTCTGGTAAGGAAAGTCACTATTGCGCTCCCTTTGCCATACACAGCTCAAATAGCACTCACTTCTGTTCCCAGCAAGTACAGTGTATTGGACTGAAGAGGAGCTACTGTTCTTGTCAGTTTCCTAAGCAGAGTTCAACTAGATATGGCCCGTGTGTGCAGGAAGCACAGTTCTTTTGTTCTGAGCAAGCTAACTGTTCTGGCCCTATAGGAAACACAGTAGAGTAGAAGAGTGCTCTTTTCTCAAAAACAGAGTGTGTTTCTTTTAAGGCGAGCTAGCGTTTGTTTCCCAGTGCTAAATGGAGTTGAATCACATGCAGTTTGTGGTCCTACGTTCAAGAGTTGTTTTCTGGTAAGGAAAGTCACTATTGCGCTCCCATTGCCAAACACAGTGCAAATAGCACTCACATCTGTTCCCAGCAAGTACAGTGTATTGGACTGAAGAGGAGCTACTGTTCTTGTCAGTTTCCTAAGCAGAATTGAACTGGATATGGCCATTTGTGTAGGAAGCACAGTTCTTTTGTTCTGAGCAAGCTCACTGTACTGGCCCTATAGGAAACACAGTAGAGTAGAAGAGTGCTCTTTTCTCAAAAGCAGAGTGTGCTTCTTGTAAGGCGAGCTAGCGTTTGTTTCCCAGTCCTAAATGGAGTTGAATCACATGCAGTTTTTGGTCCTGCGAGCAAGAGTTTTTTTCTGGTAAGAAGAGTCACTATTGCGCTCCCATTGTCATACACAGGGCAAATAGCACTGGCGTCTGATTCCCAGGATGTACAGTGTATTGGACTGAAGAGGATCTACTGTTCTTGTCAGTTTCCTAAGCAGAGTTGAACTAGATATGTCCTGTGTGTATAGGAAGCACAGTTCTTCTGTTCTGAGCAAGCTCACTGTGCGGACCCCACAGGAAACACATTGCTCTTTTCTCAAAAGCAGAGTGTGTTTCTTGTAAGGCGAGATAGCGTTTGCTTCCCAGACCTAAATGGAGTTGAATCACATGCAGTTTCTGGTCCTACAAGCAAGAGTTGTTTTCTGGTAAGAAGAGTCACTATTGAGCTCCCATTTTCATACACAGGGCAAATAGCACTGGCATTTGTTCCCAGCATGTACAGTGTATTGGACTGAAGAGGATCTATTGTTCTTGTCAGTTTCCTAAGCAGAGTGGAACTAGATATGGCCCGTGTGTGTAGGATGCACAGTTCTTTTGTTCTGAGCAAGCTCACTGTTTGGACCCCAAAGGTAACACAGTAGAGTAGAAGAGTGCTCTTTTCTCAAAAGCAGAGTGTGTTTCTTGTAAGGCGAGCTAGCGTTTGTTTCCCAGTCCTAAATGGAGTTAAATCACATGCAGTTTTTGGTCCTATGAGCAAGAGTTGTTTTCTGGTAAGAAGAGTCACTATTGCGTTTCCATTGTCATACACAGGGCAAATAGCACACGCGTCTGTTCCCAGCATGTGCAGTGTATTGGACTGAAGATGATCTACTGTCCTTGTCAGTTTCCTAAGCACAATTGATCTAGATATGGCCCGTGTGTGTAGGAAGCACAGTTCTTTTGTTCTGAGCAAGCTCACTGTTTGGACCCCATAGGAAACACTGTAGAGTAGAAGAGTGCTCTTTTCTCAAAAGCAGAGTGTGTTTCTTGTAAGGCGAGCTAGCGTTTGTTTCGCAGTCCTCAATGGAGTTGAATCACATGCAGTTTCTGGTACTACGAGCAAGAGTTGTTTTCTGGTAAGAAGAGTCACTATTGTGCTCCCATTGTCATACACAGGGCAAATAGCACTGGCGTCTGTTCCCAGCATGTACCGTGTATTGGACTGAAGAGGATCTACTGTTCTTGTCAGTTTCCTAAGCAGAGTTGAACTAGATATAGTCGGTGTGTGTAGGAAGCACAGTTCTTTTGTTCTGAGCAAGCACACTATTCTGGCCCTATAGGAAACACAGTAGAGTAGAAGAGTGCTCTTTTCTCAAAAGCAGAGTGTGTTTCTTGTAAGGCGAGCTAGCGTTTGTTTCCCAGTCCTAAATGGAGTTGAATCACATGCAGTTTTTGATCCTACGAGCAAGAGTTGTTTTCTGGTAAGAAGAGTCACTATTGCGCTCCTATTGTCATACACAAGGCAAATAGCACTGGCGTCTGTTCCCAGCATATACAGTGTATTGGACTGAAGAGGATCTACTGTTCTTGTCAGTTTCCTAAGCAGAGTTGAACTAGATATGTCCTGTGTGTATAGGAAGCACAGTTCTTTTGTTCTGAGCAAGCTCACTGTGCGGACCCCATAGGAAACACATTGCTCTTTTCTCAAAAGCAGAGTGTGTTTCTTGTAAGGCTAGCTAGCGTTTGTTTCCCAGTCCTAAATGGAGTTGAATCCCATGCAGTTTCTGGTCCTAGGAGCAAGAGTTGTTTTGTGGTAAGAAGAGTCACTATTGCGCTCCCATTGTCATACACAGTGCAAATAGCACTGGCGTCTGTTCCCAGCAAGTACAGTGTATTGGACTGAAGGGGATCTACTGTTCTTTTGAGTTTTCTAAGCAGAATTGAACTAGATATGGCCCGTGTGTGTAGGAAGCACAGTTCTTTTGTTCTGAGCAAGCTCACTGTTCTGACCCCTTAGGAAACACAGTAGAGTAGAAGTGTGCCCTTTTCTCAAAAGCAGAGCTCGTTTCTTGTAAGGCAAGCTAGCGTTTGTTTCTCAGTCCTAAGTGGAGTTGAATCACATGCAGTTTCTGGTCCTAAGAGCCAGAGTTGTTTTCTGGTAAGAAGAGTCACTATTGTGTTCCCATTGCTGTACACAGTGCAAATAGCACTCGCGTCTGTTCCCAGGAAATACAGTGTATTGGACTGAAGAGGAGCTACTGTTCTTGTCATTTTCCTAAGCAGAGTTGAACTAGATATGGCCGTGTGTACAGGAAGCACAGTTCTTTTGTTCTGAGCAAGCTCACTGTTCTGGCCCTATAGGAAACACAGTAGAGTAGAAGAGTGCTCTTTTCTCAAAAGCAGAGTATGTTTCTTGTAAGGCGAGCTGGTGTTTGTTTCCCAGTCCTAAATGTAGTTGAATCACATGCAGTTTTTGGTCCTACGCGCAAGAGTTCTTTTCTGGTAAGGAAAGTCACTATTGCGCTCCCATTGCCAAACACAGTGCAAATAGCACTCGCATCTGTTCCCAGCAAGTACAGTGTATTGGACTGAAGAGGAGCTACTGTTCTTGTCAGTTTCCTATGCAGGATTGAACTGGATATGGCCATTTGTGTAGGAAGCACAGTTCTTTTGTTCTGAGCAAGCTCACTGTACTGGCCCTATAGGAAACACAGTAGAGTAGAAGAGTGCTCTTTTCTCAAAAGCAGAGTGTGTTTCTTGTAAGGCGAGCCAGCGTTTGTTTCCCAGTCCTCAATGGAGTTGAATCACATGCAGTTTTTGGTCCTACGAGCAAGAGTTGTTTTCTGGTAAGGAAAGTCACTATTGTGCTCCCGTTGACATACACAGTGCTAATAGCACTCCCGTCTGTTTCCAGCAAGTACAGTGTATTGGACTGAAAAGGAGCTACTGTTCTTGTCAGTTTTCTAACCAGAATTGAACTAGATATGGCTCGTGTGTGTATGAAGCACATTTCCTTTGCTCTGAGCAAGCTCACTGTTCTGGCCCTATAGGAAACATAGTAGAGTACAAGAGTGCTCTTTTCTCAAAAGCAGAGTGTGTTTCTTGTAAGGCGAGATAGCATTTTTTTCCCAGTCCTAAATGGAGTTGAATCACATGCAGTTTCTGGTCCTATGAGCAAGAGTTGTTTATTGGTAAAAAGAGTCACTATTGCGCTCCCAATGCCGTACACAGTGCAAATAGCACTCGCGTCTGTTCCCAGCAAGTACAGTGTATTGGACTGAAGAGGAGCTACTGTTCTTGTCAGTTACCTAAGGAGAGTTGAACTAGATATGGCCCGTGTGTGCAGGAAGCACAGTTCTTTCGTTCTGAGCAAGCTCACTGTTCTGGCCCTATAGGAAACACAGTAGAGTAGAAGAGTGCTCTTTTCTCAAAAGAAGAGTATGTTTCTTGTAAGGCGAGCTGGTGTTTGTTTCCCAGTCCTCAATGGAGTTGAATCATATGCAGTTTTTGGTCCTACGCGCAAGAGTTGTTTTCTGGTAAGGAAAGTCACTATTGCGCTCCCATTGCCAAACACAGTGCAAATAGCACTCGCATCTGTTCACAGCAAGTACAGTGTGTTGGACTGAAGAGGAGCTACTGTTCTTGTCAGTTTCCTAAGCAGAATTGAACTGGATATGGCCATTTGTGTAGGAAACACAATTCTTTTGTTCTGAGCAAGCTCACTGTACTGGCCCAATAGGAAACATTGTAGAGTAGAAGAGTGCTCTTTTCTCAAAAGCAGAGTGTGTTTCTTGTAAGGCGAGCCAGCGTTTGTTTCCCAGTCCTAAATGGAGTTGAATCACATGCAGTTTTTGGTCCTACGAGCAAGAGTTGTTTTCTGGTAAGGAAAGTCACTATTGCGCTCCCGTTGACATACACAGTGCAAATAGCACTCGCGTCTGTTTCCAGCAAGTACAGTGTATTGGACTGAAAAGGAGCTACTGTTCTTGTCAGTTTCCTAAACAGAATTGAACTAGATATGGCCCGTGTGTGTATGAAGCACATTTCCTTTGTTCTGAGCAAGCTCACTGTTCTGGCCCTATAGGAAACATAGTAGAGTACAAGAGTGCTCTTTTCTCAAAAGCAGAGTGTGTTTCTTGTAAGGCGAGATAGCATTTGTTTCCCAGTCCTAAATGGATTTGAATCACATGCAGTTTCTGGTCCTATGAGCAAGAGTTGTTTATTGGTATAAAGAGTCACTATTGCGCTCCCAATGCCGTACACAGTGCAAATAGCACTCGCGTCTGTTCCCAGCAAGTACAGTGTATTGGACTGAAGAGGAGCTACTGTTCTTGTCAGTTACCTAAGAAGAGTTGAACTAGATATGGCCCGTGTGTGCAGGAAGCACAGTTCTTTTGTTCTGAGCAAGCTCACTGTTCTGGCCCTATAGGAAACACAGTAGAGTAGAAGAGTGCTCTTTTCTCAAAAGAAGAGTATGTTTCTTGTAAGGCGAGCTGGTGTTTGTTTCCCAGTCCTCAATGGAGTTGAATCATATGCAGTTTTTGGTCCTACGCGCAAGAGTTGTTTTCTGGTAAGGAAAGTCACTATTGCGATCCCATTGCCAAACACAGTGCAAATAGCACTCGCATCTGTTCACAGCAAGTACAGTGTGTTGGACTGAAGAGGAGCTACTGTTCTTGTCAGTTTCCTAAGCAGAATTGAACTGGATATGGCCATTTGTGTAGGAAGCACAATTCTTTTGTTCTGAGCAAGCTCACTGTACTGGCCCAATAGGAAACATTGTAGAGTAGAAGAGTGCTCTTTTCTCAAAAGCAGAGTGTGTTTCTTGTAAGGCGAGCCAGCGTTTGTTTCCCAGTCCTAAATGGAGTTGAATCACATGCAGTTTTTGGTCCTACGAGCAAGAGTTGTTTTCTGGTAAGGAAAGTCACTATTGTGCTCCCGTTGACATACACAGTGCAAATAGCACTCGCGTCTGTTTCCAGCAAGTACAGTGTATTGGACTGAAAAGGAGCTACTGTTCTTGTCAGTTTCCTAAACAGAATTGAACTAGATATGGCCCGTGTGTGTATGAAGCACATTTCCTTTGTTCTGAGCAAGCTCACTGTTCTGGCCCTATAGGAAACATAGTAGAGTACAAGAGTGCTCTTTTCTCAAAAGCAGAGTGTGTTTCTTGTAAGGCGAGATAGCATTTGTTTCCCAGTCCTAAATGGATTTGAATCACATGCAGTTTCTGGTCCTATGAGCAAGAGTTGTTTATTGGTATAAAGAGTCACTATTGTGCTCCCAATGCCGTACACAGTGCAAATAGCACTCGCGTCTGTTCCCAGCAAGTGCAGTGTATTGGACTGAAGAGGAGCTACTGTTCTTGTCAGTTACCTAAGAAGAGTTGAACTAGATATGGCCCGTGTGTGCAGGAAGCACAGTTCTTTTGTTCTGAGCAAGCTCACTGTTCTGGCCCTATAGGAAACACAGTAGAGTAGAAGAGTGCTCTTTTCTCAAAAGAAGAGTATGTTTCTTGTAAGGCGAGCTGGTGTTTGTTTCCCAGTCCTCAATGGAGTTGAATCATATGCAGTTTTTGGTCCTACGCGCAAGAGTTGTTTTCTGGTAAGGAAAGTCACTACTGCGCTCCCATTGCCAAACACAGTGCAAATAGCACTCACATCTGTTCACAGCAAGTACAGTGTATTGGACTGAAGAGGAGCTACTGTTCTTGTCAGTTTCCTAAGCAGAATTGAACTGGATATGGCCATTTGTGTAGGAAGCACAATTCTTTTGTTCTGAGCAAGCTCACTGTACTGGCCCAATAGGAAACATTGTAGAGTAGAAGAGTGCTCTTTTCTCAAAAGCAGAGTGTGTTTCTTGTAAGGCGAGCCAGCGTTTGTTTCCCAGTCCTAAATGGAGTTGAATCACATGCAGTTTTTGGTCCTACGAGCAAGAGTTGTTTTCTGGTAAGGAAAGTCACTATTGCGCTCCCTTTGCCATACACAGCTCAAATAGCACTCACTTCTGTTCCCAGCAAGTACAGTGTATTGGACTGAAGAGGAGCTACTGTTCTTCTCAGTTTCCTAAGCAGAGTTGAACTAGATATGTCCCGTGTGTATAGGAAGCACAGTACTTTTGTTCTGAGCAAACTCACTGTGCGGACCCCATAGGAAACACATTGCTCTTTTCTCAAAAGCAGAGTGTGTTTGTTGTAAGGCGAGATAGCGTTTGCTTCCCAGACCTAAATGGAGTTGAATCACATGCAGTTTCTGGTCCTAAAAGAAAGAGTTGTTTTCTGGTAAGAAGAGTCACGTTTGAGCTCGCATTGTCATACACAGGGCAAATAGCACTGGCGTCTGTTCCCAGCAAGTACAGTGTATTGCACTGAAGGGGATCTATTGTTCTTGTCAGTTTCCTCCGCAGAGTTGAACTAGATATGGCCCGTGTGTGTAGGCAGCACAGTTCTTTTGTTCTGAGCAAGCTCACTGTTCTGGCCCTATAGGAAACACAGTAGAGTAGAAGAGTGCTCTTTTCTCAAAAGCAGAGTGTGTTTCTTGTAAGGCGAGCTAGCGTTTGTTTCCCAGTCCTAAATGGAGTTGAATCACATGCAGTTTTTGATCCTACGAGCAAGAGTTGTTTTCTGGTAAGAAGAGTCACTATTGCGCTCCTATTGTCATACACAAGGCAAATAGCACTGGCGTCTGTTCCCAGCATATACAGTGTATTGGACTGAAGAGGATCTACTGTTCTTGTCAGTTTCCTAAGCAGAGTTGAACTAGATATGTCCTGTGTGTATAGGAAGCACAGTTCTTTTGTTCTGAGCAAGCTCACTGTGCGGACCCCATAGGAAACACATTGCTCTTTTCTCAAAAGCAGAGTGTGTTTCTTGTAAGGCGAGATAGCGTTTGCTTCCCAGACCTAAATGGAGTTGAATCACATGCAGTTTCTGGTCCTACAAGCAAGAGTTGTTTTCTGGTAAGAAGAGTCACTATTGAGCTCGCATTGTCATACACAGGGCAAATAGCACTGGCATTTGTTCCCAGCATGTACAGTGTATTGGACTGAAGAGGATCTATTGTTCTTGTCAGGTTCCTAAGCAGAGTTGAACCAGATATGGCCTGTGTGTGTATGAAGCACATTTCTTTTATTCTGAGCAAGCTCACTGTTCTGGACCTATAGGAAACACAGCAGAGTAGAAGAGTGCTCTTTTCTCAAAAGCAGAGTGTGTTTCTTGTAAGGCTAGCTAGCGTTTGTTTCCCAGTCCTAAATGGAGTTGAATCCCATGCAGTTTCTGGTCCTAGGAGCAAGAGTTGTTTTGTGGTAAGAAGAGTCACTATTGCGCTCCCATTGTCATACACAGTGCAAATAGCACTGGCGTCTGTTCCCAGCAAGTACAGTGTATTGGACTGAAGGGGATCTACTGTTCTTGTGAGTTTTCTAAGCAGAATTGAACTAGATATGGCCCGTGTGTGTAGGAAGCACAGTTCTTTTGTTCTGAGCAAGCTCACTGTTCTGACCCCTTAGGAAACACAGTAGAGTAGAAGTGTGCCCTTTTCTCAAAAGCAGAGCTCGTTTCTTGTAAGGCAAGCTAGCGTTTGTTTCTCAGTCCTAAGTGGAGTTGAATCACATGCAGTTTCTGGTCCTAAGAGCCAGAGTTGTTTTCTGGTAAAAAGAGTCACTATTGTGTTCCCATTGCTGTACACAGTGCAAATAGCACTCGCGTCTGTTCCCAGGAAGTACAGTGTATTGGACTGAAGAGGAGCTACTGTTCTTGTCATTTTCCTAAGCAGAGTTGAACTAGATATGGCCGTGTGTACAGGAAGCACAGTTCTTTTGTTCTGAGCAAGCTCACTGTTCTGGCCCTATAGGAAACACAGTAGAGTAGAAGAGTGCTCTTTTCTCAAAAGCAGAGTATGTTTCTTGTAAGGCGAGCTGGTGTTTGTTTCCCAGTCCTAAATGTAGTTGAATCACATGCAGTTTTTGGTCCTACGCGCAAGAGTTCTTTTCTGGTAAGGAAAGTCACTATTGTGCTCCCATTGCCAAACACAGTGCAAATAGCACTCGCATCTGTTCCCAGCAAGTACAGTGTATTGGACTGAAGAGGAGCTACTGTTCTTGTCAGTTTCCTAAGCAGAATTGAACTGGATATGGCCATTTGTGTAGGAAGCACAATTCTTTTGTTCTGAGCAAGCTCACTGTACTGGCCCAATAGGAAACATTGTAGAGTAGAAGAGTGCTCTTTTCTCAAAAGCAGAGTGTGTTTCTTGTAAGGCGAGCCAGCGTTTGTTTCCCAGTCCTAAATGGAGTTGAATCACATGCAGTTTTTGGTCCTACGAGCAAGAGTTGTTTTCTGGTAAGGAAAGTCACTATTGTGCTCCCGTTGACATACACAGTGCAAATAGCACTCGCGTCTGTTTCCAGCAAGTACAGTGTATTGGACTGAAAAGGAGCTACTGTTCTTGTCAGTTTCCTAAACAGAATTGAACTAGATATGGCCCGTGTGTGTATGAAGCACATTTCCTTTGTTCTGAGCAAGCTCACTGTTCTGGCCCTATAGGAAACATAGTAGAGTACAAGAGTGCTCTTTTCTCAAAAGCAGAGTGTGTTTCTTGTAAGGCGAGATAGCATTTGTTTCCCAGTCCTAAATGGATTTGAATCACATGCAGTTTCTGGTCCTATGAGCAAGAGTTGTTTATTGGTATAAAGAGTCACTATTGTGCTCCCAATGCCGTACACAGTGCAAATAGCACTCGCGTCTGTTCCCAGCAAGTGCAGTGTATTGGACTGAAGAGGAGCTACTGTTCTTGTCAGTTACCTAAGAAGAGTTGAACTAGATATGGCCCGTGTGTGCAGGAAGCACAGTTCTTTTGTTCTGAGCAAGCTCACTGTTCTGGCCCTATAGGAAACACAGTAGAGTAGAAGAGTGCTCTTTTCTCAAAAGAAGAGTATGTTTCTTGTAAGGCGAGCTGGTGTTTGTTTCCCAGTCCTCAATGGAGTTGAATCATATGCAGTTTTTGGTCCTACGCGCAAGAGTTGTTTTCTGGTAAGGAAAGTCACTACTGCGCTCCCATTGCCAAACACAGTGCAAATAGCACTCACATCTGTTCACAGCAAGTACAGTGTATTGGACTGAAGAGGAGCTACTGTTCTTGTCAGTTTCCTAAGCAGAATTGAACTGGATATGGCCATTTGTGTAGGAAGCACAATTCTTTTGTTCTGAGCAAGCTCACTGTACTGGCCCAATAGGAAACATTGTAGAGTAGAAGAGTGCTCTTTTCTCAAAAGCAGAGTGTGTTTCTTGTAAGGCGAGCCAGCGTTTGTTTCCCAGTCCTAAATGGAGTTGAATCACATGCAGTTTTTGGTCCTACGAGCAAGAGTTGTTTTCTGGTAAGGAAAGTCACTATTGCGCTCCCTTTGCCATACACAGCTCAAATAGCACTCACTTCTGTTCCCAGCAAGTACAGTGTATTGGACTGAAGAGGAGCTACTGTTCTTGTCAGTTTCCTAAGCAGAGTTGAACTAGATATGTCCCGTGTGTATAGGAAGCACAGTACTTTTGTTCTGAGCAAACTCACTGTGCGGACCCCATAGGAAACACATTGCTCTTTTCTCAAAAGCAGAGTGTGTTTGTTGTAAGGCGAGATAGCGTTTGCTTCCCAGACCTAAATGGAGTTGAATCACATGCAGTTTCTGGTCCTAAAAGAAAGAGTTGTTTTCTGGTAAGAAGAGTCACGTTTGAGCTCGCATTGTCATACACAGGGCAAATAGCACTGGCGTCTGTTCCCAGCAAGTACAGTGTATTGCACTGAAGGGGATCTATTGTTCTTGTCAGTTTCCTCCGCAGAGTTGAACTAGATATGGCCCGTGTGTGTAGGCAGCACAGTTCTTTTGTTCTGAGCAAGCTCACTGTTCTGGCCCTATAGGAAACACAGTAGAGTAGAAGAGTGCTCTTTTCTCAAAAGCAGAGTGTGTTTCTTGTAAGGCGAGCTAGCGTTTGTTTCCCAGTCCTAAATGGAGTTGAATCACATGCAGTTTTTGATCCTACGAGCAAGAGTTGTTTTCTGGTAAGAAGAGTCACTATTGCGCTCCTATTGTCATACACAAGGCAAATAGCACTGGCGTCTGTTCCCAGCATATACAGTGTATTGGACTGAAGAGGATCTACTGTTCTTGTCAGTTTCCTAAGCAGAGTTGAACTAGATATGTCCTGTGTGTATAGGAAGCACAGTTCTTTTGTTCTGAGCAAGCTCACTGTGCGGACCCCATAGGAAACACATTGCTCTTTTCTCAAAAGCAGAGTGTGTTTCTTGTAAGGCGAGATAGCGTTTGCTTCCCAGACCTAAATGGAGTTGAATCACATGCAGTTTCTGGTCCTACAAGCAAGAGTTGTTTTCTGGTAAGAAGAGTCACTATTGAGCTCGCATTGTCATACACAGGGCAAATAGCACTGGCATTTGTTCCCAGCATGTACAGTGTATTGGACTGAAGAGGATCTATTGTTCTTGTCAGGTTCCTAAGCAGAGTTGAACCAGATATGGCCTGTGTGTGTATGAAGCACATTTCTTTTATTCTGAGCAAGCTCACTGTTCTGGACCTATAGGAAACACAGCAGAGTAGAAGAGTGCTCTTTTCTCAAAAGCAGAGTGTGTTTCTTGTAAGGCTAGCTAGCGTTTGTTTCCCAGTCCTAAATGGAGTTGAATCCCATGCAGTTTCTGGTCCTAGGAGCAAGAGTTGTTTTGTGGTAAGAAGAGTCACTATTGCGCTCCCATTGTCATACACAGTGCAAATAGCACTGGCGTCTGTTCCCAGCAAGTACAGTGTATTGGACTGAAGGGGATCTACTGTTCTTGTGAGTTTTCTAAGCAGAATTGAACTAGATATGGCCCGTGTGTGTAGGAAGCACAGTTCTTTTGTTCTGAGCAAGCTCACTGTTCTGACCCCTTAGGAAACACAGTAGAGTAGAAGTGTGCCCTTTTCTCAAAAGCAGAGCTCGTTTCTTGTAAGGCAAGCTAGCGTTTGTTTCTCAGTCCTAAGTGGAGTTGAATCACATGCAGTTTCTGGTCCTAAGAGCCAGAGTTGTTTTCTGGTAAAAAGAGTCACTATTGTGTTCCCATTGCTGTACACAGTGCAAATAGCACTCGCGTCTGTTCCCAGGAAGTACAGTGTATTGGACTGAAGAGGAGCTACTGTTCTTGTCATTTTCCTAAGCAGAGTTGAACTAGATATGGCCGTGTGTACAGGAAGCACAGTTCTTTTGTTCTGAGCAAGCTCACTGTTCTGGCCCTATAGGAAACACAGTAGAGTAGAAGAGTGCTCTTTTCTCAAAAGCAGAGTATGTTTCTTGTAAGGCGAGCTGGTGTTTGTTTCCCAGTCCTAAATGTAGTTGAATCACATGCAGTTTTTGGTCCTACGCGCAAGAGTTCTTTTCTGGTAAGGAAAGTCACTATTGTGCTCCCATTGCCAAACACAGTGCAAATAGCACTCGCATCTGTTCCCAGCAAGTACAGTGTATTGGACTGAAGAGGAGCTACTGTTCTTGTCAGTTTCCTATGCAGGATTGAACTGGATATGGCCATTTGTGTAGGAAGCACAGTTCTTTTTTTCTGAGCAAGCTCACTGTAGTGGCCCTATAGGAAACACAGTAGAGTAGAAGAGTGCTCTTTTCTCAAAAGCAGAGTGTGTTTCTTGTAAGGCGAGCCAGCGTTTGTTTCCCAGTCCTCAATGGAGTTGAATCACATGCAGTTTTTGGTCCTACGAGCAAGAGTTGTTTTCTGGTAAGGAAAGTCACTATTGTGCTCCCGATGACATACACAGTGCTAATAGCACTCGCGTCTGTTTCCAGGAATTACAGTGTATTGGACTGAAAAGGAGCTACTGTTCTTGTCAGTTTTCTAACCAGAATTGAACTAGATATGGCCCGTGTGTGTATGAAGCACATTTCCTTTGCTCTGAGCAAGCTCACTGTTCTGGCCCTATAGGAAACATAGTAGAGTACAAGAGTGCTCTTTTCTCAAAAGCAGAGTGTGTTTCTTGTAAGGCGAGATAGCATTTTTTTCCCAGTCCTAAATGGAGTTGAATCACATGCAGTTTCTGGTCCTATGAGCAAGAGTTGTTTATTGGTAAAAAGAGTCACTATTGCGCTCCCAATGCCGTACACAGTGCAAATAGCACTCGCGTCTGTTCCCAGCAAGTACAGTGTATTGGACTGAAGAGGAGCTACTGTTCTTGTCAGTTACCTAAGGAGAGTTGAACTAGATATGGCCCGTGTGTGCAGGAAGCACAGTTCTTTTGTTCTGAGCAAGCTCACTGTTCTGGCCCTATAGGAAACACAGTAGAGTAGAAGAGTGCTCTTTTCTCAAAAGAAGAGTTTGTTTCTTGTAAGGCGAGCTGGTGTTTGTTTCCCAGTCCTCAATGGAGTTGAGTCATATGCAGTTTTTGGTCCTATGCGCAAGAGTTGTTTTCTGGTAAGGAAAGTCACTATTGCGCTCCCATTGCCAAACACAGTGCAAATAGCACTCACATCTGTTCACAGCAAGTACAGTGTATTGGACTGAAGAGGAGCTACTGTTCTTGTCAGTTTCCTAAGCAGAATTGAACTGGATATGGCCATTTGTGTAGGAAGCACAATTCTTTTGTTCTGAGCAAGCTCACTGTACTGGCCCAATAGGAAACATTGTAGAGTAGAAGAGTGCTCTTTTCTCAAAAGCAGAGTGTGTTTCTTGTAAGGCGAGCCAGCGTTTGTTTCCCAGTCCTAAATGGAGTTGAATCACATGCAGTTTTTGGTCCTACGAGCAAGAGTTGTTTTCTGGTAAGGAAAGTCACTATTGCGCTCCCTTTGCCATACACAGCTCAAATAGCACTCACTTCTGTTCCCAGCAAGTACAGTGTATTGGACTGAAGAGGAGCTACTGTTCTTGTCAGTTTCCTAAGCAGAGTTGAACTAGATATGTCCTGTGTGTATAGGAAGCACAGTACTTTTGTTCTGAGCAAGCTCACTGTGCGGACCCCATAGGAAACACATTGCTCTTTTCTCAAAAGCAGAGTGTGTTTTTGTAAGGCGAGATAGCGTTTTCTTCCCAGACCTAAATGGAGTTGAATCACATGCAGTTTCTGGTCCTAAAAGAAAGACTTGTTTTCTGGTAAGAAGAGTCACTATTGAGCTCGCATTGTCATACACAGGGCAAAGAGCACTGGCGTCTGTTCCCAGCAAGTACAGTGTATTGCACTGAAGGGGATCTATTGTTCTTGTCAGTTTCCTCCGCAGAGTTGAATTAGATATGGCCCGTGTGTGTAGGCAGCACAGTTCTTTTGTTCTGAGCAAGCTCACTGTTCTGGCCCTATAGGAAACACAGTAGAGTAGAAGAGTGCTCTTTTCTCAAAAGCAGATTGTGTTTCTTGTAAGGCGAGCTAGCGTTTGTTTCCCAGTCCTAAATGGAGTTGAATCATATGCAGTTTTTGGTCCTAAGCGCAAGAGTTGTTTTCTGGTAAGGAAAGTCACTATTGCGCTCCCATTGCCAAACACAGTGCAAATAGCACTCGCATCTGTTCACAGCAAGTACAGTGTATTGGACTGAAGAGGAGCTACTGTTCTCGTCAGTTTCCTAAGCAGAGTTGAACTACATATGGCCCGTGTGTCTAGGAAGCACAGATCTTTTGTTCTGAGCAAGCTCACTGTTCTGGCCCTGTAGGAGTCACAGTAGAGTAAAAGAGTGCTCTTTTCTCAAAAGCAGAGTGTGTTTCTTGTAAGACGAGCTAGCATGTGTTTCCCAGTCCTAAGTGGAGTTGAATCACATGGAGTCTGGTCCTACGAGCAAGAGTTCTTTCTGGTAAGAAGAGTCACTATTGCGCTCCCACTGACATACACAGGGCAAATAGCACTGGCATCTGTTCCCAGCATGTACAGTGTATTGGACTGAAGAGGATCTACTGTTCTTGTCAGTTTCCTAAGCAGAGTTGAACTAGATATGGCCGTGTGTGCAGGAAGCACAGTTCTTTTGTGCTGAGCAAACTCTCTGTTCTGGCCCTATAGGAAACACAGTAGAGTAGAAGAATGCTCTTTTTTCAAAAGCAGAGTGTGTTTCTTGTAAGGCGAGCTAGCATTTCTTTCCCAGTCCTAAATGGAGTTGAATCACACGCAGTTTTTGGTCCTACGAGCAAGAATTGTTTTCTGGTAAGAAGAGTCACTATTGCGCTCCCATTGTCGTACACAGGGCAAATAGCACTGGCTTCTGTTCCCAGCATGTACAGTGTATTGGACTGAAGAGGATCTACTGTTCTTGTCAGTTTCCGATGCAGAGTTGAAGTAGATATGGCCCGTTTGCGTAGGAAGCACAGTTCTTTTGTTCTGAGCAAGCTCACTGTTCTGGCCCTATAGGAAACACAGTAGAGTAGAAAAGTACTCTTTTCTCAAAAGCATAGTGTGTTTCTTGCAAGGCGAGCTAACGTTTGTTTCCCAGTCCTAAATGCATTTGAATCACATGCAGTTTCTAGTCCTACAAGCAAGAGTATTTTCTGGTAAGAAGAGTCACTCTTGCGCTACCATTGTCATACACAGGGCAAATAGCACTGGCATTTGTTCCCAGCATGTACAGTATATTGGACTGAAGAGGGTCTATTGTTCTTGTCAGGTTCGTAAGCAGAGTTGAACTAGATATGGCCCGTGTGTGTATGAAGCACATTTCTTTTGTTCTGAGCAAGCTCACTGTTCTGGCCCTATAGGAAACACAGTAGAGTAGAAGAGTGCTCTTTTATCAAAAGCAGAGTGTGTTTCTTGTAAGGCAAGCTAGCGTTTGTTTCCCAGTCCTAAATGGAGTTGAATCCCATGCAGTTTCTGGTCCTAGGAGCAAGAGTTGTTTTGTGGTAAGAAGAGTCACTATTGCGCTCTCATTGTCATACACAGTGCAAATAGCACTCGCGTCTGTTCCCAGCAAGTATAGTGTATTGGACTGAGGAGGAGCTACTGTTCTTGTCAGTTTCCTAAGCAGAGTTGAACTAGATATGGCCCGTGTGTGCAGGAAGCACAGTTCTTTGGTTCTGAGCATGCTCACTGTTCTGGCCCTATAGGAAACACAGTAGAGTAGAAGAGTGCTCTTTTCTCAAAAGCAGAGTATGTTTTTTGTAAGGCGAGCTGGTGTTTGTTTCCCAGTCCTCAATGGAGTTGATTCACATGCAGTTTTTGATGCTACGCTCAAGATTTGTTTTCTGGTAAGGAAAGTCACTATTGCGCTCCCGTTGACATACACAGTGCAAATAGCACTCGCGTCGGTTCCCAGCAAGTACAGTGTATTGGACTGAAGAGGAGCTACTGTTTTTGTCAGTTTCCTAAGCAGAGTTGAACTAGATATGCCCCGTGTGCGTAGGAAGCACAGTTCGTTTGTTCTGAGCAAGCTCACTGTTCGGACCCCATAGGACTCATAGTAGAGAAGAAGAGTGCTCTTTTCTCAAAAGCAGAGTGTGTTTCTTGTAAGGTGAGCTAGTTTTTTATTTCCCAGTCCTAAATGATTTTGAATCACATGCAGTTTCTTGTCATACGAGTAGAGTTATTTTTTGGTAAGAAGAGTCACTATTGCGCTCCCAATGCCATACACAGTACAAATAGCACTTGCGTCTATTCCAATCAAGTACAGTGTATTGGACTGATGAGGAGCTACTGTTCTTGTCAGTTTCCTAAGCAGAGTTGAACTAGATATGGCCCGTGTGTATAGGAAGCACAGTTCTTTTGTTCTGAACAAGCTCAATGTTCGGACCCCATAGGAAACACAGTAGAGTAGAAGGGTGCTCTTTTCTCAAAAGCAGATTGTGTTTTTTGTAAGGCGAGCTAGCTTTTGTTTCCCAGTCCTAAATGAATTTGAATCACATGCAGTTTCTGGTCTTACGAGTAGAGTTATTGTTTGGTAAGAAGAGTCACTATTGCGCTCCCAATGCCATACACAGTACAAATAGCACTTGTGTCTGTTCCAATCAAGTACAGTGTGTTGGACTGAAGAGGAGCTACTGTTCTTGTCAGTTTACTAAGCAGAGTTGAACTAGATATGGCCCGTGTGCATGAAGCACATTTCTTGTGTTCTGAGCAAGCTCACTGTTCTGGCCAAATAGGAAACACAGTAGCGTAGAAGAGTGCTCTTTTCTCAAAAGCAGAGTGTGTTTCTTGTAAGGCAAGCTAGCGTTTGTTTCCCAGTCCTAAATGGAGTTGAATCCCATGCAGTTTCTGGTCCTAGGAGCAAGAGTTGTTTTGTGGTAAGAAGAGTCACTATTGCACTCCCATTGTCATACACAGTGCAAATAGCACTGGCCTCTGTTCCCAGCAAGTACAGTGTATTGGACTGAAGAGGAGCTACTGTTCTCTTCAGTTTCCTCAGCAGAGTTGAACTAGATATGGCCCGTGTGTGTAGGAAGCACAGTTCTTTTGTTCTGAGCAAGATCACTGTTCTGGCCCTATAGGAAACACAGTAGAGTAAAAGAGAGCTCTTTTCTCAAAAGCAGAGTGTGTTTCTTGAAAGGCGAGATAGCATTTGTTTCCCAGTCCTAAATGGAGTTGAATCACATGCAGTTTTTGGTCCTACAATCAAGAGTATTTTCTGGTAAGAAGAGTCACTATTGCGCTACCGTTGTCATACACAGGGCAAATAGCACTGGCATTTGTTCCCAGCATGTACAGTATATTGGACTGAAGGGGATCTACTGTTCTTGTCAGTTTCCTAAGCAGAATTGAACTAGTTTTGGCACGTGTGTGTAGGAAGCACAGTTCTTTTGTTCTGAGCAAGCTCACTGTTCGGACCCCATAGGAAACACAGTAGAGTAGAAGTGTGCCCTTTTCTCAAAAGCAGAGCTCGTTTCTTGTAAGGCAAGCTAGCGTTTGTTTCCCAGTCCTAAGTGGAGTTGAATCACATGCAGTTTCTGGTCCTAAGAACCAGAGTTGTTTTCTGGTAAGAAGAGTCACTATTGTGCTCCCATTGCTGTACACAGTACAAAAAGCACTCGCGTCTGTTCCCAGCATGTACAGTGTATTGGACTGAAGAGGAGCTACAGTTCTCCTCAGTTTCCTAAGCAGAGTTGAGCTAGATAGATATGGCCCGTGTTTGTAGAAGCACAGTTCTTTTGTTCTGAGCAATCTCACTGTTCTGGCCCTATAGGAAACACAGTAGAGTACAAGAGTGCTCTTTTCTCAAAAGCAGAGTGTGTTTCTTGTAAGGCGAGATAGCATTTGTTTCCCAGTCCTAAATGGAGTTGAATCACATGCAATTTCTGGTCCTACGAGCAAGAGTTGTTTTCTGGTAAAAAGAGTCACTATTGTGCTCCCAAATGCCTTACACAGTGCAAATAGCACTCGCGTCTGTTCCCAGCAAGTATATTGTATTGGACTGAGGAGGAGCTACTGTTCTTGTCAGTTTCCTAAGCAGAGTTGAACTAGATATGGCCCGTGTGTGCAGGAAGCACAGTTCTTTGGTTCTGAGCATGCTCACTGTTCTGGCCCTATAGGAAACACAGTAGAGTAGAAGAGTGCTCTTTTCTCAAAAGCAGAGTATGTTTTTTGTAAAGCGAGCTGGTGTTTGTTTCCCAGTCCTCAATGGAGTTGAATCACATGCAGTTTTTGATCCTACGCTCAAGATTTGTTTTTTGGTAAGGAAAGTCACTATTGCGCTCCCGTTGACACACACAGTGCAAATAGCACTCGCGTCGGTTCCCAGCAAGTACAGTGTATTGGACTGATGAGGAGCTACTGTTCTTGTCAGTTTCCTAAGCAGAGTTGAACTAGATATGGCCCGTGTGTATAGGAAGCACAGTTCTTTTGTTCTGAACAAGCTCAATGTTCGGACCCCATAGGAAAAACAGTAGAGTAGAAGGGTGCTCTTTTCTCAAAAGTAGATTGTGTTTCTTGTAAGGCGAGCTAGCTTTTGTTTCCCAGTCCTAAATGAATTTGAATCACATGCAGTTTCTGGTCTTACGAGTAGAGTTATTGTTTGGTAAGAAGAGTCACTATTGCGCTCCCAATGCCATACACAGTACAAATAGCCCTTGCGTCTGTTCCAATCAAGTACAGTGTGTTGGACTGAAGAGGAGCTACTGTTCTTGTCAGTTTACTAAGCAGAGTTGAACTAGATATGGCCCGTGTGTATGAAGCACATTTCTTGTGTTCTGAGCAAGCTCACTGTTCTGGCCCTATAGGAAACACAGTAGCGTAGAAGAGTGCTCTTTTCTCAAAAGCAGAGTGTGTTTCTTGTAAGGCAAGCTAGCGTTTGTTTCCCATTCCTAAATGGAGTTGAATCCCATGCAGTTTCTGGTCCTAGGAGCAAGAGTTGTTTTGTGGTAAGAAGAGTCACTATTGCGCTCCCATTGTCATACACAGTGCAAATAGCACTGGCCTATGTTCCCAGCAAGTACAGTGTATTGGACTGAAGAGGAGCTACTGTTCTCTTCAGTTTCCTAAGCTAGTTGAACTAGATATGGCCCGTGTGTGTAGGAAGCACAGTTCTTTTGTTCTGAGCAAGATCACTGTTCTGGCCCTATAGGAAACACAGTAGAGTAGAAGAGTGCTCTTTTCTCAAAAGCAGAGTGTGTTTCTTGTAAGGTGAGATAGCTTTTGTTTCCCAGTCCTAAATGGAGTTGAATCACACGCAGTTTCTGGTCCTACGAGCAAGACTTGTTTTCTGGTAAGGAAAGTCACTATTGCGCTCCCATTGCCTAACACAGTGCAAATAGCACTCGCATCTGTTCCCAGCAAGTACAGTGTATTGGACTGAAGAGGAGCTACTGTTCTTGTCAGTTTCCTAAGCAGAATTGAACTGGATATGGCCATTTCTGTAGGAAGCACAGTTCTTTTGTTCTGAGCAAGCTCACTGTACTGGCCCTATAGGAAACACAGTAGAGTAGAAGAGTGCTATTTTCTCAAAAGCAGAGTGTGTTTCTTGTAAGGCGAGTCAGCGTTTGTTTCCCAGTCCTAAATGGAGTTGAATCACATGCAGTTTTTGGTCCTACGAGCAAGAGTTGTTTTCTGGTAAGGAAAGTCACTATTGTGATCCCGTTGACATACACAGTGCAAATAGCACTCGCGTCTGTTCCCAGCAAGTACAGTGTATTGGACTGAAGAGGAGCTACTGTTCTTGTCAGTTTCCTAAACAGAGTTGAACTAGATATGGCCCGTGTGCATAGGAAGCACAGTTCTTTTCTTCTGAGCAAGCTCACTGTTCAGACCCCATAGGACACATAGTAGAGAAGAAGAGTGCTCTTTTCTCAAAAGCAAAGTGTAGTTCTTGTAAGGCAAGCTAGCTTTTGTTTCCCAGTCCTAAATGAATTTGAATGACATGCAGTTTCTGGTCCTATGAGCAAGAGTTGTTTTCTGGTAAGAAGAGTCACTATTACGCTCCCATTGCTGTACACAGTGCAAATAGCACTCGCGTATGTTCCCAGCAAGTATAGTGTATTGGACTAAACAGGAGCTACTGTACTTGTCAGTTTCCTAAGCAGAGTTGAACTAGATATGGCCCATGTGTGTAGGAAGCACAGTTCTTTTCTTCTGAGCAATCTCACTGTTCTGGCCCTATAGGAAACACAGTAGAGTAGTAGAGTGCTCTTTTCTCAAAAGCAGAGTGTGTTTATTGTAAGGCGAGCTAGAGTTTGTTTCCCAGTCCTAAATGGAGTTGAATCACATGCAGTTTTTGGTCCTATGAACAAGAGTTGTTTTCTGATAAGGAAAGTCACTATTGCGCTTCCATTGACATACACAGTGCAAATAGCTCTCGCGTCTGTTCCCAACAAGTACAGTGTATTGGACTGAAAAGGAGCTACTGTTCTTGTCAGTTTCCTAAGCAGAGTTGAACTAGATATGGCCCGTGTGTGTAGGAAGCACAGTTCTTTTGTTCTGAGCAAGCTCACTGTTCTGGCCCTATATGAAACACAGTAGAGTTGAAGAGTGCTCTTTTCTCAAAAGCAGAGTGTGTTTCTTGTAAGGCGAGCTAGCGTTTGTTTCCCAGTCCTAAATGGAGTTGAATCACATGCAGTTTCTGGTCCTACGAGCAAGAGTTGTTTTCTGGTAAGAAGAGTTACTATTGTGCTCCCTTTGTCTTACACAGTGCGAATAGCCCTGGCGTCTGTTCCCAGCATGTACAGTGTATTGGACTGAAGAGGATCTAATGCTCTTCTCAGTTTAATGAGCAGAATTGAACTAGATAGGGCCGTGTGTGTAGGAAGCACAGTTCTTTTATTCTGAGCAAGCTAACTGTCCTGGCGCTATAGGAAACACAGTAGAGTAAAGAGTGCTCTTTTCTCAAAAGCAGAGTGTGTTTCTTGTAAGGCTAGCTAGCGTTTGTTTCCCAGTCCTAAATGGAGTTGAATCACATGCAGTTTCTGGTCCTATGAGCAAGAGTTGTTTTCTGGTAAGAAGAGACACTATTGTGCTCCCATTGTCATACACAGGGCAAATAGAACGGGCGTCTGTTCCCAGAATGTAGAGTGTATTGGACTGAAGAGGAGCTACTCTTCTTGTCAGTTTCCTAAGCAGAATTGAATTGGATAAGGCCATGTGTATAGGAAGCACAGTTCTTTTGTTCTGAGCAAGCTCACTGTACTGGCCCTATAGGAAACACAGTAGAGTAGAAGAGTGCTCTTTTCTCAAAAGCAGAGTTTGTTTCTTGTAAGGCGAGCTAGCATTTGTTTCCCAGTCCTAAATGGAGTTTAATCACATGCAGTTTTTGGTCCTACGAGCAAAAGTTGTTTTCTGGTAAGGAAAGTCACTATTGCGCTCCCATTGCCATATACAGTGCAAATAGCACTCGCGTCTGTTCCAAGCAAGTACAGTGTATTGGACTAAAGTGGAGCTACTGTTGTTGTCAGTTTCCTAAGCAGAGTTGAACTCGATATAGCCCGTGTGTGTAGGAAGCACAGTTCTTTTTTTTCTGAGCAAGCTCACTGTTCTGGCCCTATAGGAAGCACAGTAGAGTAGAGGAGGGCTCTTTTCTCAAAATTAGAGTGTGTTTCTTGTAAGGCAAGCTAGTGTTTATTTCCCATTCAGAAATGGAGTTGAATCCCATGAAGTTTCTAGTCCTACTAGCATGAGTTGTTTTCTCCTAAGAAGAGTCACTATTGTGCTCCCTTTCCCATACACAGTACAAATAGCACTCGCGTCTGTTCCCAGCAAGTACAGTGTATTAGACTGAAGAGGAGCTACTATTCTCGTCAGTTTCCTAATCAGAATTGAACTAGATATGGCCCGTGTGTGTAGGAAGCACAGTTCTTTTGTTCTCAGCAAGCTCACTGTTACGACCCCATAGAAAACACAGTAGAGTAGAAGAGTTCTGTTTTCTCAAAAGCAGAGTGTGTTTCTTGTAAGGCGAGGCTAGCGTCTGTTTCCCAGTCGTAAATGGAGTTGAATCACATGCAGCTTTTGGTCCTACGAGCAAGAGTTGTTTTCTGGTAAGGAAAGTCAGTATTGCGCTCCCATTTCCATACACAGTGCAAATAGCACTCGCATCTGTTCCCAGCAAGTACAGTGTATTGGACTGAAAAGGAGCTACTGTTCTCGTCAGCTTCCTATGCAGAGTTGTACTAGATAATGCCTGTGTGTGAAGGATGCACAGTTCTTTTGTTCTGAGCAAGCTCACTGTTCGGACCCCATAGGAAACACTTTAGAGTAGAAGAGGGCTCTTTTCTCAAAACCAGAGTGTGTTTCTTGTAAGGCGAGCTAGCGTTTGTTTCCCAGTCCTAAATGGAGTTGAATCACATGCAGTTTCTGGTCCTACGAGCAAGAGTTGTTTTCTGGGAAGAAGAGTCACTATTGCTCTCCGATTGTCATACACAGGGCAAATAGCACTCGCGTCTGTTCCCAGCAACTACAGTGTATTGGACTGAAGAGGATCTACTATTCTTGTCAGTTTCCTAAGCAGAATTGATCTAGATATGACCGTGTGTGTAGGAAGCACAGTTCTTTTGTTCTGAGCAAGCTCACTGTTCGGATCCAATAGGAAACACAGTAGAGTAGAAGAGTTCTCCTTTCTTAAAAGCAGAGTGTTTTTCTTGTAAGGTGAGCTAGTGTTTGTTTCCCAGTCAGAAATAAAGTTGAATCCCATGCAGTTTCTGGTCCTACGAGCAAGACTTTTTTTCTGGTAAGAAAAAGTCACTCTTGCGCTCCCATTGCCATACACAGTGCAAATAGCGCTTGCGTCTGTTCGCAGCAAGTACAGTGTACTGGACTGAAGAGGAACTACTGTTCTTGTCAGTTTCCTAAGCAGAGTTGAACTAGATATGGGCCTTGTGTGTAGGAAGCACAGTTCTTTTGTTCTGCACAAGCTCACTGTTCAGACCTCATAGGAAACACTGAAGAGTAGAAGAGTGCTCTTTTCTGAAAAGCAGAGTGTGTTTCTTGTAAGGCGAGCTAGTGTTTGTTTCCCAGTCTGAAATGGAGTTGAATCACATGCAGTTTCTGGTCCTACGAGCAAGAGTTGTTTTCTGGTAAGAAGAGTCACTATTGCACTCCCATTGCCATATACAGTGCAAATAGCACTCGCGTCTGTTCCCAGCAAGTACAGTGTATTGCACTGAAGCGGAGCTACTGTTCTTGTCAGTTTCCTAAGCAGAGTGGAACTAGATATGGCCCGTGTGTGTAGGAAGCACAGTTCTTTTCTTTTGAGCAAGCTCACTGTTTGGACCCCAAAGGAAACACAGTAGAGTAGAAGAGTGCTCTTTTCTCAAAAGCAGAGTGTGTTTCTTGTAAAGCGAGCTAGCATTTGTTTCCTAGTCCTAAATGGAGTTGAATCACATGCAGTTTCTGGTCCTACGAGCAAGAGTTGTTTTCTGGTAAGAAGAGTCACTATTGTGCTTCCATTGTCATACACAGGGCAAATAGCACTCGCGTCTGTTCCCAGCATGTGCAGTGTATTGGACTGAAGATGATCTACTCTCCTTGTCAGTTTCCTAAGCAGAATTGATCTAGATATGGCCCGTGTGTGTAGGAAGCACAGTTCTTTTGTTCTGAGCAAGCTCACTGTTCTGACCCCATAGGAAACACTTTAGAGTAGAAGAGTGCTCATTTCTCAAAAGCAGAGTGTGTTTCTTGTAAGGCGAGCTAGTGTTTGTTTCCCAGTCTGAAATGGAGTTGAATCCCATGCAGTTTTTGGTCCTACGAGCAAGAGTTGTTTTCTGGTAAGAAGAGTCACTATTGGGCTCCGATTGCCATATACAGTGCAAATAGCTCTCGCGTCTTTTCCCAGCAAGTACAGTGTATTGGACTGAATAGGAGCTACTGTTCTTGTCAGTTTCCTACACAGAGTTTGATCTAGATATAGCCCGTGTGTTTAGGAAGCACAGTTCTTTTGTTCTGAGCAAGCTCACTGTTTGGACCCCAAAGGAAACACAGTATAGTAGAAAAGTGATTTTTTCTCAAAAGCAGATTGTGTTTCTTGTAAGGTGAGCTAGTGTTTGTTTTGCAGTCCTAAATGGAGTTGAACCACATGCAGTTTCTGTTCCTACGAGCAAGAGTTGTTTTCTGGTAAGAAGAGTCACTATTGCTCTCCCATTGCCATATACAGTGCAAAGAGCACTGGCGTCTGTTCCCAGCAAGAACAGTGTATGGGACAGAAGAGGATCTACTGTCCTTGTCAGTTTCCTATGCAGAATTGATCTAGATATGGCCCATGTGTTTAGGAAGCACAGTTCTTTTGTACTGAGCAAGCTCACTGTTCTGGCCCTATAGGAAACTCAGTAGAGTAGAAGAGTGCTCTTTTTTCAAAAGCAGAGTGTGTTTCTTGTAAGGCGAGCTAGCGTTTGTTTCCCAGTCCTAAATGGAGTTGAATCCCATGCAGTCTCTGGTCCTACGAGCAAGAGTTGTTTTCTGGTAAGAAGAGTCACTATTGCGCTCGCATTGCCATATACAGTGCAAATAGCACTCGCGTCTGTTCCCAGCAAGTACAGTGTATTGGACTGAAGAGGAGCTACTGTTCTTGTCAGTTTCCTAAGCAGAGTGGAACTAGATATGGCCCGTGTGTGTAGGATGCACAGTTCTTTTGTTCTGAGCAAGCTCACTGTTTGGACCCCAAAGGTAACACAGTAGAGTAGAAGAGTGCTCTTTTCTCAAAAGCAGAGTGTGTTTCTTGTAAGGCGAGCTAGCGTTTGTTTCCCAGTCCTAAATGGAGTTAAATCACATGCAGTTTTTGGTCCTATGAGCAAGAGTTGTTTTCTGGTAAGAAGAGTCACTATTGCGTTTCCATTGTCATACACAGGGCAAATAGCACACGCGTCTGTTCCCAGCATGTGCAGTGTATTGGACTGAAGATGATCTACTGTCCTTGTCAGTTTCCTAAGCACAATTGATCTAGATATGGCCCGTGTGTGTAGGAAGCACAGTTCTTTTGTTCTGAGCAAGCTCACTGTTTGGACCCCATAGGAAACACTGTAGAGTAGAAGAGTGCTCTTTTCTCAAAAGCAGAGTGTGTTTCTTGTAAGGCGAGCTAGCGTTTGTTTCGCAGTCCTCAATGGAGTTGAATCACATGCAGTTTCTGGTACTACGAGCAAGAGTTGTTTTCTGGTAAGAAGAGTCACTATTGTGCTCCCATTGTCATACACAGGGCAAATAGCACTGGCGTCTGTTCCCAGCATGTACCGTGTATTGGACTGAAGAGGATCTACTGTTCTTGTCAGTTTCCTAAGCAGAGTTGAACTAGATATAGTCGGTGTGTGTAGGAAGCACAGTTCTTTTGTTCTGAGCAAGCACACTATTCTGGCCCTATAGGAAACACAGTAGAGTAGAAGAGTGCTCTTTTCTCAAAAGCAGAGTGTGTTTCTTGTAAGGCGAGCTAGCGTTTGTTTCCCAGTCCTAAATGGAGTTGAATCACATGCAGTTTTTGATCCTACGAGCAAGAGTTGTTTTCTGGTAAGAAGAGTCACTATTGCGCTCCTATTGTCATACACAAGGCAAATAGCACCGGCGTCTGTTCCCAGCATATACAGTGTATTGGACTGAAGAGGATCTACTGTTCTTGTCAGTTTCCTAAGCAGAGTTGAACTAGATATGTCCTGTGTGTATAGGAAGCACAGTTCTTTTGTTCTGAGCAAGCTCACTGTGCGGACCCCATAGGAAACACATTGCTCTTTTCTCAAAAGCAGAGTGTGTTTCTTGTAAGGCTAGCTAGCGTTTGTTTCCCAGTCCTAAATGGAGTTGAATCCCATGCAGTTTCTGGTCCTAGGAGCAAGAGTTGTTTTGTGGTAAGAAGAGTCACTATTGCGCTCCCATTGTCATACACAGTGCAAATAGCACTGGCGTCTGTTCCCAGCAAGTACAGTGTATTGGACTGAAGGGGATCTACTGTTCTTGTGAGTTTTCTAAGCAGAATTGAACTAGATATGGCCCGTGTGTGTAGGAAGCACAGTTCTTTTGTTCTGAGCAAGCTCACTGTTCTGACCCCTTAGGAAACACAGTAGAGTAGAAGTGTGCCCTTTTCTCAAAAGCAGAGCTCGTTTCTTGTAAGGCAAGCTAGCGTTTGTTTCTCAGTCCTAAGTGGAGTTGAATCACATGCAGTTTCTGGTCCTAAGAGCCAGAGTTGTTTTCTGGTAAGAAGAGTCACTATTGTGTTCCCATTGCTGTACACAGTGCAAATAGCACTCGCGTCTGTTCCCAGGAAGTACAGTGTATTGGACTGAAGAGGAGCTACTGTTCTTGTCATTTTCCTAAGCAGAGTTGAACTAGATATTGCCGTGTGTACAGGAAGCACAGTTCTTTTGTTCTGAGCAAGCTCACTGTTCTGGCCCTATAGGAAACACAGTAGAGTAGAAGAGTGCTCTTTTCTCAAAAGCAGAGTATGTTTCTTGTAAGGCGAGCTGGTGTTTGTTTCCCAGTCCTAAATGTAGTTGAATCACATGCAGTTTTTGGTCCTACGCGCAAGAGTTCTTTTCTGGTAAGGAAAGTCACTATTGCGCTCCCATTGCCAAACACAGTGCAAATAGCACTCGCATCTGTTCCCAGCAAGTACAGTGTATTGGACAGAAGAGGAGCTACTGTTCTTGTCAGTTTCCTATGCAGGATTGAACTGGATATGGCCATTTGTGTAGGAAGCACAGTTCTTTTGTTCTGAGCAAGCTCACTGTAGTGGCCCTATAGGAAACACAGTAGAGTAGAAGAGTGCTCTTTTCTCAAAAGCAGAGTGTGTTTCTTGTAAGGCGAGCCAGCGTTTGTTTCCCAGTCCTCAATGGAGTTGAATCACATGCAGTTTTTGGTCCTACGAGCAAGAGTTGTTTTCTGGTAAGGAAAGTCACTATTGTGCTCCCGTTGACATACACAGTGCTAATAGCACTCGCGTCTGTTTCCAGCAAGTACAGTGTATTGGACTGAAAAGGAGCTACTGTTCTTGTCAGTTTTCTAACCAGAATTGAACTAGATATGGCCCGTGTGTGTATGAAGCACATTTCCTTTGCTCTGAGCAAGCTCACTGTTCTGGCCCTATAGGAAACATAGTAGAGTACAAGAGTGCTCTTTTCTCAAAAGCAGAGTGTGTTTCTTGTAAGGCGAGATAGCATTTTTTTCCCAGTCCTAAATGGAGTTGAATCACATGCAGTTTCTGGTCCTATGAGCAAGAGTTGTTTATTGGTAAAAAGAGTCACTATTGCGCTCCCAATGCCGTACACAGTGCAAATAGCACTCGCGTCTGTTCCCAGCAAGTACAGTGTATTGGACTGAAGAGGAGCTACTGTTCTTGTCAGTTACCTAAGGAGAGTTGAACTAGATATGGCCCGTGTGTGCAGGAAGCACAGTTCTTTTGTTCTGAGCAAGCTCACTGTTCTGACCCTATAGGAAACACAGTAGAGTAGAAGAGTGCTCTTTTCTCAAAAGAAGAGTTGTTTCTTGTAAGGCGAGCTGGTGTTTGTTTCCCAGTCCTCAATGGAGTTGAGTCATATGCAGTTTTTGGTCCTATGTGCAAGAGTTGTTTTCTGGTAAGGAAAGTCACTATTGCGATCCCATTGCCAAACACAGTGCAAATAGCACTCGCATCTGTTCACAGCAAGTACAGTGTATTGGACTGAAGAGGATCTACTGTTCTTGTCAGTTTTCTAAGCAGAATTGAACTGGATATGGCCATTTGTGTAGGAAGCACAATTCTTTTGTTCTGAGCAAGCTCACTGTACTGGCCCAATAGGAAACATTGTAGAGTAGAAGAGTGCTCTTTTCTCAAAAGCAGAGTGTGTTTCTTGTAAGGCGAGCCAGCGTTTGTTTCCCAGTCCTAAATGGAGTTGAATCACATGCAGTTTTTGGTCCTACGAGCAAGAGTTGTTTTCTGGTAAGGAAAGTCACTATTGCGCTCCCTTTGCCATACACAGCTCAAATAGCACTCACTTCTGTTCCCAGCAATTACAGTGTATTGGACTGAAGAGGAGCTACTGTTCTTGTCAGTTTCCTAAGCAGAGTTGAACTAGATATGTCCCGTGTGTATAGGAAGCACAGTACTTTTGTTCTGAGCAAACTCACTGTGCGGACCCCATAGGAAACACATTGCTCTTTTCTCAAAAGCAGAGTGTGTTTCTTGTAAGGCGAGATAGCGTTTGCTTCCCAGACCTAAATGGAGTTGAATCACATGCAGTTTCTGGTCCTAAAAGAAAGACTTGTTTTCTGGTAAGAAGAGTCACTATTGAGCTCGCATTGTCATACACAGGGCAAAGAGCACTGGCGTCTGTTCCCAGCAAGTACACTGTATTGCACTGAAGGGGATCTATTGTTCTTGTCAGTTTCCTCCGCAGAGTTGAACTAGATATGGCCCGTGTGTGTAGGCAGCACAGTTCTTTTGTTCTGAGCAAGCTCACTGTACTGGCCCTATAGGAAACACAGTAGAGTAGAAGAGTGCTCTTTTCTCAAAAGCAGAGTTTGTTTCTTGTGAGGCGAGCTAGCATTTGTTTCCCAGTCCTAAATGGAGTTTAATCACATGCAGTTTTTGGTCCTACGAGCAAAAGTTGTTTTCTGGTAAGGAAAGTCACTATTGCGCTCCCATTGCCATATACAGTGCAAATAGCACTCGCGTCTGTTCCAAGCAAGTACAGTGTATTGGACTAAAGTGGAGCTACTGTTGTTGTCAGTTTCCTAAGCAGAGTTGAACTCGATATAGCCCGTGTGTGTAGGAAGCACAGTTTTTTTTTTTTCTGAGCAAGCTCACTGTTCTGGCCCTATAGGAAGCACAGTAGAGTAGAGGAGGGCTCTTTTCTCAAAAGCAGAGTGTGTTTCTTGTAAGGCAAGCTAGTGTTTATTTCCCATTCAGAAATGGAGTTGAATCCCATGAAGTTTCTAGTCCTACTAGCATGAGTTGTTTTCTCCTAAGAAGAGTCACTATTGTGCTCCCTTTCCCATACACAGTACAAATAGCACTCGCGTCTGTTCCCAGCAAGTACAGTGTATTAGACTGAAGAGGAGCTACTATTCTCGTCAGTTTCCTAATCAGAATTGAACTAGATATGGCCCGTGTGTGTAGGAAGCACAGTTCTTTTGTTCTCAGCAAGCTCACTGTTACGACCCCATAGAAAACACAGTAGAGTAGACGAGTTCTGTTTTCTCAAAAGCAGAGTGTGTTTCTTGTAAGGCGAGGCTAGCGTCTGTTTCCCAGTCGTAAATGGAGTTGAATCACATGCAGCTTTTGGTCCTACGAGCAAGAGTTGTTTTCTGGTAAGGAAAGTCAGTATTGCGCTCCCATTTCCATACACAGTGCAAATAGCACTCGCATCTGTTCCCAGCAAGTACAGTGTATTGGACTGAAAAGGAGCTACTGTTCTCCTCAGCTTCCTATGCAGAGTTGTACTAGATAATGCCTGTGTGTGAAGGATGCACAGTTCTTTTGTTCTGAGCAAGCTCACTGTTCGGACCCCATAGGAAACACTTTAGAGTAGAAGAGGGCTCTTTTCTCAAAACCAGAGTGTGTTTCTTGTAAGGCGAGCTAGCGTTTGTTTCCCAGTCCTAAATGGAGTTGAATCACATGCAGTTTCTGGTCCTAGGAGCAAGAGTTGTTTTCTGGTAAGAAGAGTCACTATTGCTCTCCGATTGTCATACACAGGGCAAATAGCACTCGCGTCTGTTCCCAGCAACTACAGTGTATTGGACTGAAGAGGATCTACTATTCTTGTCAGTTTCCTAAGCAGAATTGATCTAGATATGACCGTGTGTGTAGGAAGCACAGTTCTTTTGTTCTGAGCAAGCTCACTGTTCGGATCCAATAGGAAACACAGTAGAGTAGAAGAGTTCTCCTTTCTTAAAAGCAGAGTGTTTTTCTTGTAAGGTGAGCTAGTGTTTGTTTCCCAGTCAGAAATAAAGTTGAATCCCATGCAGTTTCTGGTCCTACGAGCAAGACTTTTTTTCTGGTAAGAAAAAGTCACTCTTGCGCTCCCATTGCCATACACAGTGCAAATAGCGCTTGCGTGTGTTCGCAGCAAGTACAGTGTACTGGACTGAAGAGGAACTACTGTTCTTGTCAGTTTCCTAAGCAGAGTTGAACTAGATATGGGCCTTGTGTGTAGGAAGCACAGTTCTTTTGTTCTGCACAAGCTCACTGTTCAGACCTCATAGGAAACACTGAAGAGTAGAAGAGTGCTCTTTTCTGAAAAGCAGAGTGTGTTTCTTGTAAGGCGAGCTAGTGTTTGTTTCCCAGTCTGAAATGGAGTTGAATCACATGCAGTTTCTGGTCCTACGAGCAAGAGTTGTTTTCTGTTAAGAAGAGTCACTATTGCACTCCCATTGCCATATACAGTGCAAATAGCACTCGCGTCTGTTCCCAGCAAGTACAGTGTATTGCACTGAAGCGGAGCTACTGTTCTTGTCAGTTTCCTAAGCAGAGTGGAACTAGATATGGCCCTTGTGTGTAGGAAGCACAGTTCTTTTCTTTTGAGCAAGCTCACTGTTTGGACCCCAAAGGAAACACAGTAGAGTAGAAGAGTGCTCTTTTCTCAAAAGCAGAGTGTGTTTCTTGTAAAGCGAGCTAGCATTTGTTTCCTAGTCCTAAATGGAGTTGAATCACATGCAGTTTCTGGTCCTACGAGCAAGAGTTGTTTTCTGGTAAGAAGAGTCACTATTGTGCTTCCATTGTCATACACAGGGCAAATAGCACTCGCGTCTGTTCCCAGCATGTGCAGTGTATTGGACTGAAGATGATCTACTCTCCTTGTCAGTTTCCTAAGCAGAATTGATCTAGATATGGCCCGTGTGTGTAGGAAGCACAGTTCTTTTGTTCTGAGCAAGCTCACTGTTCTGACCCCATAGGAAACACTTTAGAGTAGAAGAGTGCTCATTTCTCAAAAGCAGAGTGTGTTTCTTGTAAGGCGAGCTAGTGTTTGTTTCCCAGTCTGAAATGGAGTTGAATCCCATGCAGTTTTTGGTCCTACGAGCAAGAGTTGTTTTCTGGTAAGAAGAGTCACTATTGGGCTCCGATTGCCATATACAGTGCAAATAGCTCTCGCGTCTTTTCCCAGCAAGTACAGTGTATTGGACTGAATAGGAGCTACTGTTCTTGTCAGTTTCCTACACAGAGTTTGATCTAGATATAGCCCGTGTGTTTAGGAAGCACAGTTCTTTTGTTCTGAGCAAGCTCACTGTTTGGACCCCAAAGGAAACACAGTATAGTAGAAAAGTGATTTTTTCTCAAAAGCAGATTGTGTTTCTTGTAAGGTGAGCTAGTGTTTGTTTTGCAGTCCTAAATGGAGTTGAACCACATGCAGTTTCTGTTCCTACGAGCAAGAGTTGTTTTCTGGTAAGAAGAGTCACTATTGCTCTCCCATTGCCATATACAGTGCAAAGAGCACTGGCGTCTGTTCCCAGCAAGAACAGTGTATGGGACAGAAGAGGATCTACTGTCCTTGTCAGTTTCCTATGCAGAATTGATCTAGATATGGCCCATGTGTTTAGGAAGCACAGTTCTTGTGTACTGAGCAAGCTCACTGTTCTGGCCCTATAGGAAACTCAGTAGAGTAGAAGAGTGCTCTTTTTTCAAAAGCAGAGTGTGTTTCTTGTAAGGCAAGCTAGCGTTTGTTTCCCAGTCCTAAATGGAGTTGAATCCCATGCAGTCTCTGGTCCTACGAGCAAGAGTTGTTTTCTGGTAAGAAGAGTCACTATTGCGCTCGCATTGCCATATACAGTGCAAATAGCACTCGCGTCTGTTCCCAGCAAGTACAGTGTATTGGACTGAAGAGGAGCTACTGTTCTTGTCAGTTTCCTAAGCAGAGTGGAACTAGATATGGCCCGTGTGTGTAGGATGCACAGTTCTTTTGTTCTGAGCAAGCTCACTGTTTGGACCCCAAAGGTAACACAGTAGAGTAGAAGAGTGCTCTTTTCTCAAAAGCAGAGTGTGTTTCTTGTAAGGCGAGCTAGCGTTTGTTTCCCAGTCCTAAATGGAGTTAAATCACATGCAGTTTTTGGTCCTATGAGCAAGAGTTGTTTTCTGGTAAGAAGAGTCACTATTGCGTTTCCATTGTCATACACAGGGCAAATAGCACACGCGTCTGTTCCCAGCATGTGCAGTGTATTGGACTGAAGATGATCTACTGTCCTTGTCAGTTTCCTAAGCACAATTGATCTAGATATGGCCCGTGTGTGTAGGAAGCACAGTTCTTTTGTTCTGAGCAAGCTCACTGTTTGGACCCCATAGGAAACACTGTAGAGTAGAAGAGTGCTCTTTTCTCAAAAGCAGAGTGTGTTTCTTGTAAGGCGAGCTAGCGTTTGTTTCGCAGTCCTCAATGGAGTTGAATCACATGCAGTTTCTGGTCCTACGAGCAAGAGTTGTTTTCTGGTAAGAAGAGTCACTATTGTGCTCCCATTGTCATACACAGGGCAAATAGCACTGGCGTCTGTTCCCAGCATGTACCGTGTATTGGACTGAAGAGGATCTACTGTTCTTGTCAGTTTCCTAAGCAGAGTTGAACTAGATATAGTCGGTGTGTGTAGGAAGCACAGTTCTTTTGTTCTGAGCAAGCACACTATTCTGGCCCTATAGGAAACACAGTAGAGTAGAAGAGTGCTCTTTTCTCAAAAGCAGAGTGTGTTTCTTGTAAGGCGAGCTAGCGTTTGTTTCCCAGTCCTAAATGGAGTTGAATCACATGCAGTTTTTGATCCTACGAGCAAGAGTTGTTTTCTGGTAAGAAGAGTCACTATTGCGCTCCTATTGTCATACACAAGGCAAATAGCACTGGCGTCTGTTCCCAGCATATACAGTGTATTGGACTGAAGAGGATCTACTGTTCTTGTCAGTTTCCTAAGCAGAGTTGAACTAGATATGTCCTGTGTGTATAGGAAGCACAGTTCTTTTGTTCTGAGCAAGCTCACTGTGCGGACCCCATAGGAAACACATTGCTCTTTTCTCAAAAGCAGAGTGTGTTTCTTGTAAGGCTAGCTAGCGTTTGTTTCCCAGTCCTAAATGGAGTTGAATCCCATGCAGTTTCTGGTCCTAGGAGCAAGAGTTGTTTTGTGGTAAGAAGAGTCACTATTGCGCTCCCATTGTCATACACAGTGCAAATAGCACTGGCGTCTGTTCCCAGCAAGTACAGTGTATTGGACTGAAGGGGATCTACTGTTCTTGTGAGTTTTCTAAGCAGAATTGAACTAGATATGGCCCGTGTGTGTAGGAAGCACAGTTCTTTTGTTCTGAGCAAGCTCACTGTTCTGACCCCTTAGGAAACACAGTAGAGTAGAAGTGTGCCCTTTTCTCAAAAGCAGAGCTCGTTTCTTGTAAGGCAAGCTAGCGTTTGTTTCTCAGTCCTAAGTGGAGTTGAATCACATGCAGTTTCTGGTCCTAAGAGCCAGAGTTGTTTTCTGGTAAAAAGAGTCACTATTGTGTTCCCATTGCTGTACACAGTGCAAATAGCACTCGCGTCTGTTCCCAGGAAGTACAGTGTATTGGACTGAAGAGGAGCTACTGTTCTTGTCATTTTCCTAAGCAGAGTTGAACTAGATATGGCCGTGTGTACAGGAAGCACAGTTCTTTTGTTCTGAGCAAGCTCACTGTTCTGGCCCTATAGGAAACACAGTAGAGTAGAAGAGTGCTCTTTTCTCAAAAGCAGAGTATGTTTCTTGTAAGGCGAGCTGGTGTTTGTTTCCCAGTCCTAAATGTAGTTGAATTACATGCAGTTTTTGGTCCTACGCGCAAGAGTTCTTTTCTGGTAAGGAAAGTCACTATTGTGCTCCCATTGCCAAACACAGTGCAAATAGCACTCGCATCTGTTCCCAGCAAGTACAGTGTATTGGACTGAAGAGGAGCTACTGTTCTTGTCAGTTTCCTATGCAGGATTGAACTGGATATGGCCATTTGTGTAGGAAGCACAGTTCTTTTGTTCTGAGCAAGCTCACTGTAGTGGCCCTATAGGAAACACAGTAGAGTAGAAGAGTGCTCTTTTCTCAAAAGCAGAGTGTGTTTCTTGTAAGGCGAGCCAGCGTTTGTTTCCCAGTCCTCAATGGAGTTGAATCACATGCAGTTTTTGGTCCTACGAGCAAGAGTTGTTTTCTGGTAAGGAAAGTCACTATTGTGCTCCCGTTGACATACACAGTACTAATAGCACTCGCGTCTGTTTCCAGCAAGTACAGTGTATTGGACTGAAAAGGAGCTACTGTTCTTGTCAGTTGTCTAACCAGAATTGAACTAGATATGGCCCGTGTGTGTTTGAAGCACATTTCCTTTGCTCTGAGCAAGCTCACTGTTCTGGCCCTATAGGAAACATAGTAGAGTACAAGAGTGCTCTTTTCTCAAAAGCAGAGTGTGTTTCTTGTAAGGCGAGATATCATTTTTTTCCCAGTCCTAAATGGAGTTGAATCACATGCAGTTTCTGGTCCTATGAGCAAGAGTTGTTTATTGGTAAAAAGAGTCACTATTGCGTTCCCAATGCCGAACACAGTGCAAATAGCACTCGCGTCTGTTCCCAGCAAGTACAGTGTATTGGACTGAAGAGGAGCTACTGTTCTTGTCAGTTACCTAAGGAGAGTTGAACTAGATATGGCCCGTGTGTGCAGGAAGCACAGTTCTTTTGTTCTGAGCAAGCTCACTGTTCTGGCCCTATAGGAAACACAGTAGAGTAGAAGAGTGCTCTTTTCTCAAAAGAAGGGTTTGTTTCTTGTAAGGCGAGCTGGTGTTTGTTTCCCAGTCCTCAATGGAGTTGAGTCATATGCAGTTTTTGGTCCTATGTGCAAGAGTTGTTTTCTGGTAAGGAAAGTCACTATTGCGCTCCCATTGCCAAACACAGTGCAAATAGCACTCGCATCTGTTCACAGCAAGTACAGTGTATTGGACTGAAGAGGAGCTACTGTTCTTGTCAGTTTCCTAAGCAGAATTGAACTGGATATGGCCATTTGTGTAGGAAGCACAATTCTTTTGTTCTGAGCAAGCTCACTGTACTGGCCCAATAGGAAACATTGTAGAGTAGAAGAGTGCTCTTTTCTCAAAAGCAGAGTGTGTTTCTTGTAAGGCGAGCTAGCGTTTGTTTCCCAGTCCTAAATGGAGTTGAATCACATGCAGTTTTTGGTCCTACGAGCAAGAGTTGTTTTCTGGTAAGGAAAGTCACTATTGCGCTCCCTTTGCCATACACAGCTCAAATAGCACTCACTTCTGTTCCCAGCAAGTACAGTGTATTGGACTGAAGAGGAGCTACTGTTCTTGTCAGTTTCCTAAGCAGAGTTGAACTAGATATGTCCCGTGTGTATAGGAAGCACAGTACTTTTGTTCTGAGCAAACTCACTGTGCGGACCCCATAGGAAACACATTGCTCTTTTCTCAAAAGCAGAGTGTGTTTCTTGTAAGGCGAGATAGCGTTTGCTTCCCAGACCTAAATGGAGTTGAATCACATGCAGTTTCTGGTCCTAAAAGAAAGAGTTGTTTTCTGGTAAGAAGAGTCACTATTGAGCTCGCATTGTCATACACAGGGCAAATAGCACTGGCGTCTGTTCCCAGCAAGTACAGTGTATTGCACTGAAGGGGATCTATTGTTCTTGTCAGTTTCCTCCACAGAGTTGAACTAGATATGGCCTGTGTGTGTAGGCAGCACAGTTCTTTTGTTCTGAGCAAGCTCACTGTTCTGGCCCTATAGGAAACACAGTAGAGTAGAAGAGTGCTCTTTTCTCAAAAGCAGAGTGTGTTTCTTGTAAGGCGAGCTAGCGTTTGTTTCCCAGTCCTAAATGGAGTTGAATCACATGCAGTTTTTGATCCTACGAGCAAGAGTTGTTTTCTGGTAAGAAGAGTCACTATTGCGCTCCTATTGTCATACACAAGGCAAATAGCACTGGCGTCTGTTCCCAGCATGTACAGTGTATTGGACTGAAGAGGATCTACTGTTCTTGTCAGTTTCCTAAGCAGAGTTGAACTAGATATGTCCTGTGTGTATAAGAAGCACAGTTCTTTTGTTCTGAGCAAGCTCACTGTGCGGACCCCATAGGAAACTCATTGCTCTTTTCTCAAAAGCAGAGTGTGTTTCTTGTAAGGCGAGATAGCGTTTGATTCCCAGACCTAAATGGAGTTGAATCACATGCATTTTCTGGTCCTACAAGCAAGAGTTGTTTTCTGGTAAGAAGAGTCACTATTGAGCTCGCATTGTCATACACAGGGCAAATAGCACTGGCATTTGTTCCCAGCATGTACAGTGTATTGGACTGAAGATGATCTATTGTTCTTGTCAGGTTCCTAAGCAGAGTTGAACCAGATATGGCCTGTGTGTGTATGAAGCACATTTCTTTTATTCTGAGCAAGCTCACTGTTCTGGACCTATAGGAAACACAGCAGAGTAGAAGAGTGTTCTTTTCTCAAAAGCAGAGTGTGTTTCTTGTAAGGCTAGCTAGCGTTTGTTTCCCAGTCCTAAATGGAGTTGAATCCCATGCAGTTTCTGGTCCTAGGAGCAAGAGTTGTTTTGTGGTAAGAAGAGTCACTATTGCGCTCCCATTGTCATACACAGTGCAAATAGCACTGGCGTCTGTTCCCAGCAAGTACAGTGTATTGGACTGAAGGGGATCTACTGTTCTTGTGAGTTTTCTAAGCAGAATTGAACTAGATATGGCCCGTGTGTGTAGGAAGCACAGTTCTTTTGTTCTGAGCAAGCTCACTGTTCTGACCCCTTAGGAAACACAGTAGAGTAGAAGTGTGCCCTTTTCTCAAAAGCAGAGCTCGTTTCTTGTAAGGCAAGCTAGCGTTTGTTTCTCAGTCCTAAGTGGGGTTGAATCACATGCAGTTTCTGGTCCTAAGAGCCAGAGTTGTTTTCTGGTAAGAAGAGTCACTATTGTGTTCCCATTGCTGTACACAGTGCAAATAGCACTCACGTCTGTTCCCAGGAAGTACAGTGTATTGGACTGAAGAGGAGCTACTGTTCTTATCATTTTCCTAAGCAGAGTTGAACTAGATATGGCCGTGTGTACAGGAATCACAGTTCTTTTGTTCTGAGCAAGCTCACTGTTCTGGCCCTATAGGAAACACAGTAGAGTAGAAGAGTGCTCTTTTCTCAAAAGCAGAGTATGTTTCTTGTAAGGCGAGCTGGTGTTTGTTTCCCAGTCCTAAATGGAGTTGAATCACATGCAGTTTTTGGTCCTACGCGCAAGAGTTCTTTTCTGGTAAGGAAAGTCACTATTGCTCTCCCATTGCCAAACACAGTGCAAATAGCACTCGCATCTGTTCCCAGCAAGTACAGTGTATTGGACTGAAGAGGAGCTACTGTTCTTGTCAGTTTCCTATGCAGGATTGAACTGGATATGGCCATTTGTGTAGGAAGCACAGTTCTTTTGTTCTGAGCAAGCTCACTGTACTGGCCCTATAGGAAACACAGTAGAGTAGAAGAGTGCTCTTTTCTCAAAAAGCAGAGTGTGTTTCTTGTAAGGCGAGCCAGCGTTTGTTTCCCAGTCCTCAATGGAGTTGAATCACATGCAGTTTTTGGTCCTACGAGCAAGAGTTGTTTTCTGGTAAGGAAAGTCACTATTGTGCTCCCGTTGACATACACAGTGCTAATAGCACTCGCGTCTGTTTCCAGGAATTACAGTGTATTGGACTGAAAAGGAGCTACTGTTCTTGTCAGTTTTCTAACCAGAATTGAACTAGATATGGCCCGTGTGTGTATGAAGCACATTTCCTTTGCTCTGAGCAAGCTCACTGTTCTGGCCCTATAGGAAACATAGTAGAGTACAAGAGTGCTCTTTTCTCAAAAGCAGAGTGTGTTTCTTGTAAGGCGAGATAGCATTTTTTTCCCAGTCCTAAATGGAGTTGAATCACATGCAGTTTCTGGTCCTATGAGCAAGAGTTGTTTATTGGTAAAAAGAGTCACTATTGCGCTCCCAATGCCGTACACAGTGCAAATAGCACTCGCGTCTGTTCCCAGCAAGTACAGTGTATTGGACTGAAGAGGAGCTACTGTTCTTGTCAGTTACCTAAGGAGAGTTGAACTAGATATGGCCCGTGTGTGCAGGAAGCACAGTTCTTTTGTTCTGAGCAAGCTCACTGTTCTGGCCCTATAGGAAACACAGTAGAGTAGAAGAGTGCTCTTTTCTCAAAGAAGAGTTTGTTTCTTGTAAGGCGAGCTGGTGTTTGTTTCCCAGTCCTCAATGGAGTTGAGTCATATGCAGTTTTTGGTCCTATGCGCAAGAGTTGTTTTCTGGTAAGGAAAGTCACTATTGCGCTCCCATTGCCAAACACAGTGCAAATAGCACTCGCATCTGTTCACAGCAAGTACAGTGTATTGGACTGAAGAGGAGCTACTGTTCTTGTCAGTTTCCTAAGCAGAATTGAACTGGATATGGCCATTTGTGTAGGAAGCACAATTCTTTTGTTCTGAGCAAGCTCACTGTACTGGCCCAATAGGAAACATTGTAGAGTAGAAGAGTGCTCTTTTCTCAAAAGCAGAGTGTGTTTCTTGTAAGGCGAGCCAGCGTTTGTTTCCCAGTCCTAAATGGAGTTGAATCACATGCAGTTTTTGGTCCTACGAGCAAGAGTTGTTTTCTGGTAAGGAAAGTCACTATTGCGCTCCCTTTGCCATACACAGCTCAAATAGAACTCACTTCTGTTCTCAGCAAGTACAGTGTATTGGACTGAAGAGGAGCTACTGTTCTTGTCAGTTTCCTAAGCAGAGTTGAACTAGATATGTCCTGTGTGTATAGGAAGCACAGTACTTTTGTTCTGAGCAAGCTCACTGTGCGGACCCCATAGGAAACACATTGTTCTTTTCTCAAAAGCAGAGTGTGTTTCTTGTAAGGCGAGATAGCGTTTTCTTCCCAGACCTAAATGGAGTTGAATCACATGCAGTTTCTGGTCCTAAAAGAAAGACTTGTTTTCTGGTAAGAAGAGTCACTATTGAGCTCGCATTGTCATACACAGGGCAAAGAGCACTGGCGTCTGTTCCCAGCAAGTACAGTGTATTGCACTGAAGGGGATCTATTGTTCTTGTCAGTTTCCTCCGCAGAGTTGAATTAGATATGGCCCGTGTGTGTAGGCAGCACAGTTCTTTTGTTCTGAGCAAGCTCACTGTTCTGGCCCTATAGGAAACACAGTAGAGTAGAAGAGTGCTCTTTTCTCAAAAGCAGATTGTGTTTCTTGTAAGGCGAGCTAGCGTTTGTTTCCCAGTCCTAAATGGAGTTGAATCATATGCAGTTTTTGGTCCTAAGCGCAAGAGTTGTTTTCTGGTAAGGAAAGTCACTATTGCGCTCCCATTGCCAAACACAGTGCAAATAGCACTCGCATCTGTTCACAGCAAGTACAGTGTATTGGACTGAAGAGGAGCTACTGTTCTCGTCAGTTTCCTAAGCAGAGTTGAACTACATATGGCCCGTGTGTCTAGGAAGCACAGATCTTTTGTTCTGAGCAAGCTCACTGTTCTGGCCCTGTAGGAGTCACAGTAGAGTAAAAGAGTGCTCTTTTCTCAAAAGCAGAGTGTGTTTCTTGTAAGACGAGCTAGCATGTGTTTCCCAGTCCTAAGTGGAGTTGAATCACATGGAGTCTGGTCCTACGAGCAAGAGTTCTTTCTGGTAAGAAGAGTCACTATTGCGCTCCCACTGTCATACACAGGGCAAATAGCACTGGCATCTGTTCCCAGCATGTACAGTGTATTGGACTGAAGAGGATCTACTGTTCTTGTCAGTTTCCTAAGCAGAGTTGAACTAGATATGGCCGTGTGTGCAGGAAGCACAGTTCTTTTGTGCTGAGCAAACTCTCTGTTCTGGCCCTATAGGAAACACAGTAGAGTAGAAGAGTGCTCTTTTTTCAAAAGCAGAGTGTGTTTCTTGTAAGGCGAGCTAGCATTTCTTTCCCAGTCCTAAATGGAGTTGAATCACACGCAGTTTTTGGTCCTACGAGCAAGAATTGTTTTCTGGTAAGAAGAGTCACTATTGCGCTCCCATTGTCGTACACAGGGCAAATAGCACTGGCTTCTGTTCCCAGCATGTACAGTGTATTGGACTGAAGAGGATCTACTGTTCTTGTCAGTTTCCGATGCAGAGTTGAAGTAGATATGGCCCGTTTGCGTAGGAAGCACAGTTCTTTTGTTCTGAGCAAGCTCACTGTTCTGGCCCTATAGGAAACACAGTAGAGTAGAAAAGTACTCTTTTCTCAAAAGCATAGTGTGTTTCTTGCAAGGCGAGCTAACGTTTGTTTCCCAGTCCTAAATGCATTTGAATCACATGCAGTTTCTAGTCCTACAAGCAAGAGTATTTTCTGGTAAGAAGAGTCACTATTGCGCTACCATTGTCATACACAGGGCAAATAGCACTGGCATTTGTTCCCAGCATGTACAGTATATTGGACTGAAGAGGGTCTATTGTTCTTGTCAGGTTCGTAAGCAGAGTTGAACTAGATATGGCCCGTGTGTGTATGAAGCACATTTCTTTTGTTCTGAGCAAGCTCACTGTTCTGGCCCTATAGGAAACACAGTAGAGTAGAAGAGTGCTCTTTTCTCAAAAGCAGAGTGTGTTTCTTGTAAGGCAAGCTAGCGTTTGTTTCCCAGTCCTAAATGGAGTTGAATCCCATGCAGTTTCTGGTCCTAGGAGCAAGAGTTGTTTTGTGGTAAGAAGAGTCACTATTGCGCTCTCATTGTCATACACAGTGCAAATAGCACTCGCGTCTGTTCCCAGCAAGTATAGTGTATTGGACTGAGGAGGAGCTACTGTTCTTGTCAGTTTCCTAAGCAGAGTTGAACTAGATATGGCCCGTGTGTGCAGGAAGCACAGTTCTTTGGTTCTGAGCATGCTCACTGTTCTGGCCCTATAGGAAACACAGTAGAGTAGAAGAGTGCTCTTTTCTCAAAAGCAGAGTATGTTTTTTGTAAGGCGAGCTGGTGTTTGTTTCCCAGTCCTCAATGGAGTTGATTCACATGCAGTTTTTGATGCTACGCTCAAGATTTGTTTTCTGGTAAGGAAAGTCACTATTGCGCTCCCGTTGACATACACAGTGCAAATAGCACTCGCGTCGGTTCCCAGCAAGTACAGTGTATTGGACTGAAGAGGAGCTACTGTTTTTGTCAGTTTCCTAAGCAGAGTTGAACTAGATATGCCCCGTGTGCGTAGGAAGCACAGTTCGTTTGTTCTGAGCAAGCTCACTGTTCGGACCCCATAGGACTCATAGTAGAGAAGAAGAGTGCTCTTTTCTCAAAAGCAGAGTGTGTTTCTTGTAAGGTGAGCTAGTTTTTTATTTCCCAGTCCTAAATGATTTTGAATCACATGCAGTTTCTTGTCATACGAGTAGAGTTATTTTTTGGTAAGAAGAGTCACTATTGCGCTCCCAATGCCATACACAGTACAAATAGCACTTGCGTCTATTCCAATCAAGTACAGTGTATTGGACTGATGAGGAGCTACTGTTCTTGTCAGTTTCCTAAGCAGAGTTGAACTAGATATGGCCCGTGTGTATAGGAAGCACAGTTCTTTTGTTCTGAACAAGCTCAATGTTCGGACCCCATAGGAAACACAGTAGAGTAGAAGGGTGCTCTTTTCTCAAAAGCAGATTGTGTTTCTTGTAAGGCGAGCTAGCTTTTGTTTCCCAGTCCTAAATGAATTTGAATCACATGCAGTTTCTGGTCTTACGAGTAGAGTTATTGTTTGGTAAGAAGAGTCACTATTGCGCTCCCAATGCCATACACAGTACAAATAGCACTTGCGTCTGTTCCAATCAAGTACAGTGTGTTGGACTGAAGAGGAGCTACTGTTCTTGTCAGTTTACTAAGCAGAGTTGAACTAGATATGGCCCGTGTGTATGAAGCACATTTCTTGTGTTCTGAGCAAGCTCACTGTTCTGGCCAAATAGGAAACACAGTAGCGTAGAAGAGTGCTCTTTTCTCAAAAGCAGAGTGTGTTTCTTGTAAGGCAAGCTAGCGTTTGTTTCCCAGTCCTAAATGGAGTTGAATCCCATGCAGTTTCTGGTCCTAGGAGCAAGAGTTGTTTTGTGGTAAGAAGAGTCACTATTGCGCTCCCATTGTCATACACAGTGCAAATAGCACTGGCCTCTGTTCCCAGCAAGTACAGTGTATTGGACTGAAGAGGAGCTACTGTTCTCTTCAGTTTCCTCAGCAGAGTTGAACTAGATATGGCCCGTGTGTGTAGGAAGCACAGTTCTTTTGTTCTGAGCAAGATCACTGTTCTGGCCCTATAGGAAACACAGTAGAGTAAAAGAGAGCTCTTTTCTCAAAAGCAGAGTGTGTTTCTTGAAAGGCGAGATAGCATTTGTTTCCCAGTCCTAAATGGAGTTGAATCACATGCAGTTTTTGGTCCTACGATCAAGAGTATTTTCTGGTAAGAAGAGTCACTATTGCGCTACCGTTGTCATACACAGGGCAAATAGCACTGGCATTTGTTCCCAGCATGTACAGTATATTGGACTGAAGGGGATCTACTGTTCTTGTCAGTTTCCTAAGCAGAATTGAACTAGTTTTGGCACGTGTGTGTAGGAAGCACAGTTCTTTTGTTCTGAGCAAGCTCACTGTTCGGACCCCATAGGAAACACAGTAGAGTAGAAGTGTGCCCTTTTCTCAAAAGCAGAGCTCGTTTCTTGTAAGGCAAGCTATCGTTTGTTTCCCAGTCCTAAGTGGAGTTGAATCACATGCAGTTTCTGGTCCTAAGAACCAGAGTTGTTTTCTGGTAAGAAGAGTCACTATTGTGCTCCCATTGCTGTACACAGTACAAAAAGCACTCGCGTCTGTTCCCAGCATGTACAGTGTATTGGACTGAAGAGGAGCTACAGTTCTCCTCAGTTTCCTAAGCAGAGTTGAGCTAGATAGATATGGCCCGTGTTTGTAGGAAGCACAGTTCTTTTGTTCTGAGCAATCTCACTGTTCTGGCCCTATAGGAAACACAGTAGAGTACAAGAGTGCTCTTTTCTCAAAAGCTGAGTGTGTTTCTTGTAAGGCGAGATAGCATTTGTTTCCCAGTCCTAAATGGAGTTGAATAACATGCAATTTCTGGTCCTACGAGCAAGAGTTGTTTTCTGGTAAAAAGAGTCACTATTGTGCTCCCAATGCCTTACACAGTGCAAATAGCACTCGCGTCTGTTCCCAGCAAGTATATTGTATTGGACTGAGGAGGAGCTACTGTTCTTGTCAGTTTCCTAAGCAGAGTTGAACTAGATATGGCCCGTGTGTGCAGGAAGCACAGTTCTTTGGTTCTGAGCATGCTCACTGTTCTGGCCCTATAGGAAACACAGTAGAGTAGAAGAGTGCTCTTTTCTCAAAAGCAGAGTATGTTTTTTGTAAAGCGAGCTGGTGTTTGTTTCCCAGTCCTCAATGGAGTTGAATCACATGCAGTTTTTGATCCTACGCTCAAGATTTGTTTTTTGGTAAGGAAAGTCACTATTGCGCTCCTGTTGACACACACAGTGCAAATAGCACTCGCGTCGGTTCCCAGCAAGTACAGTGTATTGGACTGATGAGGAGCTACTGTTCTTGTCAGTTTCCTAAGCAGAGTTGAACTAGATATGGCCCGTGTGTATAGGAAGCACAGTTCTTTTGTTCTGAACAAGCTCAATGTTCGGACCCCATAGGAAAAACAGTAGAGTAGAAGGGTGCTCTTTTCTCAAAAGTAGATTGTGTTTCTTGTAAGGCGAGCTAGCTTTTGTTTCCCAGTCCTAAATGAATTTGAATCACATGCAGTTTCTGGTCTTACGAGTAGAGTTATTGTTTGGTAAGAAGAGTCACTATTGCGCTCCCAATGCCATACACAGTACAAATAGCACTTGCGTCTGTTCCAATCAAGTACAGTGTGTTGGACTGAAGAGGAGCTACTGTTCTTGTCAGTTTACTAAGCAGAGTTGAACTAGATATGGCCCGTGTGTATGAAGCACATTTCTTGTGTTCTGAGCAAGCTCACTGTTCTGGCCCTATAGGAAACACAGTAGCGTAGAAGAGTGCTCTTTTCTCAAAAGCAGAGTGTGTTTCTTGTAAGGCAAGCTAGCGTTTGTTTCCCATTCCTAAATGGAGTTGAATCCCATGCAGTTTCTGGTCCTAGGAGCAAGAGTTGTTTTGTGGTAAGAAGAGTCACTATTGCGCTCCCATTGTCATACACAGTGCAAATAGCACTGGCCTATGTTCCCAGCAAGTACAGTGTATTGGACTGAAGAGGAGCTACTGTTCTCTTCAGTTTCCTAAGCTAGTTGAACTAGATATGGCCCGTGTGTGTAGGAAGCACAGTTCTTTTGTTCTGAGCAAGATCACTGTTCTGGCCCTATAGGAAACACAGTAGAGTAGAAGAGTGCTCTTTTCTCAAAAGCAGAGTGTGTTTCTTGTAAGGTGAGATAGCTTTTGTTTCCCAGTCCTAAATGGAGTTGAATCACACGCAGTTTCTGGTCCTACGAGCAAGACTTGTTTTCTGGTAAGGAAAGTCACTATTGCGCTCCCATTGCCTAACACAGTGCAAATAGCACTCGCATCTGTTCCCAGCAAGTACAGTGTATTGGACTGAAGAGGAGCTACTGTTCTTGTCAGTTTCCTAAGCAGAATTGAACTGGATATGGCCATTTCTGTAGGAAGCACAGTTCTTTTGTTCTGTGCAAGCTCACTGTACTGGCCCTATAGGAAACACAGTAGAGTAGAAGAGTGCTATTTTCTCAAAAGCAGAGTGTGTTTCTTGTAAGGCGAGTCAGCGTTTGTTTCCCAGTCCTAAATGGAGTTGAATCACATGCAGTTTTTGGTCCTACGAGCAAGAGTTGTTTTCTGGTAAGGAAAGTCACTATTGTGATCCCGTTGACATACACAGTGCAAATAGCACTCGCGTCTGTTCCCAGCAAGTACAGTGTATTGGACTGAAGAGGAGCTACTGTTCTTGTCAGTTTCCTAAACAGAGTTGAACTAGATATGGCCCGTGTGCATAGGAAGCACAGTTCTTTTCTTCTGAGCAAGCTCACTGTTCAGACCCCATAGGACACATAGTAGAGAAGAAGAGTGCTCTTTTCTCAAAAGCAAAGTGTAGTTCTTGTAAGGCAAGCTAGCTTTTGTTTCCCAGTCCTAAATGAATTTGAATGACATGCAGTTTCTGGTCCTATGAGCAAGAGTTGTTTTCTGGTAAGAAGAGTCACTATTACGCTCCCATTGCTGTACACAGTGCAAATAGCACTCGCGTATGTTCCCAGCAAGTATAGTGTATTGGACTAAACAGGAGCTACTGTACTTGTCAGTTTCCTAAGCAGAGTTGAACTAGATATGGCCCATGTGTGTAGGAAGCACAGTTCTTTTCTTCTGAGCAATCTCACTGTTCTGGCCCTATAGGAAACACAGTAGAGTAGTAGAGTGCTCTTTTCTCAAAAGCAGAGTGTGTTTATTGTAAGGCGAGCTAGAGTTTGTTTCCCAGTCCTAAATGGAGTTGAATCACATGCAGTTTTTGGTCCTATGAACAAGAGTTGTTTTCTGATAAGGAAAGTCACTATTGCGCTCCCATTGACATACGCAGTGCAAATAGCTCTCGCGTCTGTTCCCAACAAGTATAGTGTATTGGACTGAAAAGGAGCTACTGTTCTTGTCAGTTTCCTAAGCAGAGTTGAACTAGATATGGCCCGTGTGTGTAGGAAGCACAGTTCTTTTGTTCTGAGCAAGCTCACTGTTCTGGCCCTATATGAAACACAGTAGAGTTGAAGAGTGCTCTTTTCTCAAAAGCAGAGTGTGTTTCTTGTAAGGCGAGCTAGCGTTTGTTTCCCAGTCCTAAATGGAGTTGAATCACATGCAGTTTCTGGTCCTACGAGCAAGAGTTGTTTTCTGGTAAGAAGAGTTACTATTGTGCTCCCTTTGTCTTACACAGTGCGAATAGCCCTGGCGTCTGTTCCCAGCATGTACAGTGTATTGGACTGAAGAGGATCTAATGCTCTTCTCAGTTTAATGAGCAGAATTGAACTAGATAGGGCCGTGTGTGTAGGAAGCACAGTTCTTTTATTCTGAGCAAGCTAACTGTCCTGGCGCTATAGGAAACACAGTAGAGTAGAAGAGTGCTCTTTTCTCAAAAGCAGAGTGTGTTTCTTGTAAGGCTAGCTAGCGTTTGTTTCCCAGTCCTAAATGGAGTTGAATCACATGCAGTTTCTGGTCCTATGAGCAAGAGTTGTTTTCTGGTAAGAAGAGACACTATTGTGCTCCCATTGTCATACACAGGGCAAATAGAACGGGCGTCTGTTCCCAGAATGTAGAGTGTATTGGACTGAAGAGGAGCTACTCTTCTTGTCAGTTTCCTAAGCAGAATTGAATTGGATAAGGCCATGTGTATAGGAAGCACAGTTCTTTTGTTCTGAGCAAGCTCACTGTACTGGCCCTATAGGAAACACAGTAGAGTAGAAGAGTGCTCTTTTCTCAAAAGCAGAGTTTGTTTCTTGTAAGGCGAGCTAGCATTTGTTTCCCAGTCCTAAATGGAGTTTAATCACATGCAGTTTTTGGTCCTACGAGCAAAAGTTGTTTTCTGGTAAGGAAAGTCACTATTGCGCTCCCATTGCCATATACAGTGCAAATAGCACTCGCGTCTGTTCCAAGCAAGTACAGTGTATTGGACTAAAGTGGAGCTACTGTTGTTGTCAGTTTCCTAAGCAGAGTTGAACTCGATATAGCCCGTGTGTGTAGGAAGCACAGTTCTTTTTTTTCTGAGCAAGCTCACTGTTCTGGCCCTATAGGAAGCACAGTAGAGTAGAGGAGGGCTCTTTTCTCAAAAGCAGAGTGTGTTTCTTGTAAGGCAAGCTAGTGTTTATTTCCCATTCAGAAATGGAGTTGAATCCCATGAAGTTTCTAGTCCTACTAGCATGAGTTGTTTTCTCCTAAGAAGAGTCACTATTGTGCTCCCTTTCCCATACACAGTACAAATAGCACTCGCGTCTGTTCCCAGCAAGTACAGTGTATTAGACTGAAGAGGAGCTACTATTCTCGTCAGTTTCCTAATCAGAATTGAACTAGATATGGCCCGTGTGTGTAGGAAGCACAGTTCTTTTGTTCTCAGCAAGCTCACTGTTACGACCCCATAGAAAACACAGTAGAGTAGAAGAGTTCTGTTTTCTCAAAAGCAGAGTGTGTTTCTTGTAAGGCGAGGCTAGCGTCTGTTTCCCAGTCGTAAATGGAGTTGAATCACATGCAGCTTTTGGTCCTACGAGCAAGAGTTGTTTTCTGGTAAGGAAAGTCAGTATTGCGCTCCCATTTCCATACACAGTGCAAATAGCACTCGCATCTGTTCCCAGCAAGTACAGTGTATTGGACTGAAAAGGAGCTACTGTTCTCGTCAGCTTCCTATGCAGAGTTGTACTAGATAATGCCTGTGTGTGAAGGATGCACAGTTCTTTTGTTCTGAGCAAGCTCACTGTTCGGACCCCATAGGAAACACTTTAGAGTAGAAGAGGGCTCTTTTCTCAAAACCAGAGTGTGTTTCTTGTAAGGCGAGCTAGCGTTTGTTTCCCAGTCCTAAATGGAGTTGAATCACATGCAGTTTCTGGTCCTAGGAGCAAGAGTTGTTTTCTGGTAAGAAGAGTCACTATTGCTCTCCGATTGTCATACACAGGGCAAATAGCACTCGCGTCTGTTCCCAGCAACTACAGTGTATTGGACTGAAGAGGATCTACTATTCTTGTCAGTTTCCTAAGCAGAATTGATCTAGATATGACCGTGTGTGTAGGAAGCACAGTTCTTTTGTTCTGAGCAAGCTCACTGTTCGGATCCAATAGGAAACACAGTAGAGTAGAAGAGTTCTCCTTTCTTAAAAGCAGAGTGTTTTTCTTGTAAGGTGAGCTAGTGTTTGTTTCCCAGTCAGAAATAAAGTTGAATCCCATGCAGTTTCTGGTCCTACGAGCAAGACTTTTTTTCTGGTAAGAAAAAGTCACTCTTGCGCTCCCATTGCCATACACAGTGCAAATAGCGCTTGCGTCTGTTCGCAGCAAGTACAGTGTACTGGACTGAAGAGGAACTACTGTTCTTGTCAGTTTCCTAAGCAGAGTTGAACTAGATATGGGCCTTGTGTGTAGGAAGCACAGTTCTTTTGTTCTGCACAAGCTCACTGTTCAGACCTCATAGGAAACACTGAAGAGTAGAAGAGTGCTCTTTTCTGAAAAGCAGAGTGTGTTTCTTGTAAGGCGAGCTAGTGTTTGTTTCCCAGTCTGAAATGGAGTTGAATCACATGCAGTTTCTGGTCCTACGAGCAAGAGTTGTTTTCTGGTAAGAAGAGTCACTATTGCACTCCCATTGCCATATACAGTGCAAATAGCACTCGCGTCTGTTCCCAGCAAGTACAGTGTATTGCACTGAAGCGGAGCTACTGTTCTTGTCAGTTTCCTAAGCAGAGTGGAACTAGATATGGCCCGTGTGTGTAGGAAGCACAGTTCTTTTCTTTTGAGCAAGCTCACTGTTTGGACCCCAAAGGAAACACAGTAGAGTAGAAGAGTGCTCTTTTCTCAAAAGCAGAGTGTGTTTCTTGTAAAGCGAGCTAGCATTTGTTTCCTAGTCCTAAATGGAGTTGAATCACATGCAGTTTCTGGTCCTACGAGCAAGAGTTGTTTTCTGGTAAGAAGAGTCACTATTGTGCTTCCATTGTCATACACAGGGCAAATAGCACTCGCGTCTGTTCCCAGCATGTGCAGTGTATTGGACTGAAGATGATCTACTCTCCTTGTCAGTTTCCTAAGCAGAATTGATCTAGATATGGCCCGTGTGTGTAGGAAGCACAGTTCTTTTGTTCTGAGCAAGCTCACTGTTCTGACCCCATAGGAAACACTTTAGAGTAGAAGAGTGCTCATTTCTCAAAAGCAGAGTGTGTTTCTTGTAAGGCGAGCTAGTGTTTGTTTCCCAGTCTGAAATGGAGTTGAATCCCATGCAGTTTTTGGTCCTACGAGCAAGAGTTGTTTTCTGGTAAGAAGAGTCACTATTGGGCTCCGATTGCCATATACAGTGCAAATAGCTCTCGCGTCTTTTCCCAGCAAGTACAGTGTATTGGACTGAATAGGAGCTACTGTTCTTGTCAGTTTCCTACACAGAGTTTGATCTAGATATAGCCCGTGTGTTTAGGAAGCACAGTTCTTTTGTTCTGAGCAAGCTCACTGTTTAGACCCCAAAGGAAACACAGTATAGTAGAAAAGTGATTTTTTCTCAAAAGCAGATTGTGTTTCTTGTAAGGTGAGCTAGTGTTTGTTTTGCAGTCCTAAATGGAGTTGAACCACATGCAGTTTCTGTTCCTACGAGCAAGAGTTGTTTTCTGGTAAGAAGAGTCACTATTGCTCTCCCATTGCCATATACAGTGCAAAGAGCACTGGCGTCTGTTCCCAGCAAGAACAGTGTATGGGACAGAAGAGGATCTACTGTCCTTGTCAGTTTCCTATGCAGAATTGATCTAGATATGGCCCATGTGTTTAGGAAGCACAGTTCTTTTGTACTGAGCAAGCTCACTGTTCTGGCCCTATAGGAAACTCAGTAGAGTAGAAGAGTGCTCTTTTTTCAAAAGCAGAGTGTGTTTCTTGTAAGGCGAGCTAGCGTTTGTTTCCCAGTCCTAAATGGAGTTGAATCCCATGCAGTCTCTGGTCCTACGAGCAAGAGTTGTTTTCTGGTAAGAAGAGTCACTATTGCGCTCGCATTGCCATATACAGTGCAAATAGCACTCGCGTCTGTTCCCAGCAAGTACAGTGTATTGGACTGAAGAGGAGCTACTGTTCTTGTCAGTTTCCTAAGCAGAGTGGAACTAGATATGGCCCGTGTGTGTAGGATGCACAGTTCTTTTGTTCTGAGCAAGCTCACTGTTTGGACCCCAAAGGTAACACAGTAGAGTAGAAGAGTGCTCTTTTCTCAAAAGCAGAGTGTGTTTCTTGTAAGGCGAGCTAGCGTTTGTTTCCCAGTCCTAAATGGAGTTAAATCACATGCAGTTTTTGGTCCTATGAGCAAGAGTTGTTTTCTGGTAAGAAGAGTCACTATTGCGTTTCCATTGTCATACACAGGGCAAATAGCACACGCGTCTGTTCCCAGCATGTGCAGTGTATTGGACTGAAGATGATCTACTGTCCTTGTCAGTTTCCTAAGCACAATTGATCTAGATATGGCCCGTGTGTGTAGGAAGCACAGTTCTTTTGTTCTGAGCAAGCTCACTGTTTGGACCCCATAGGAAACACTGTAGAGTAGAAGAGTGCTCTTTTCTCAAAAGCAGAGTGTGTTTCTTGTAAGGCGAGCTAGCGTTTGTTTCGCAGTCCTCAATGGAGTTGAATCACATGCAGTTTCTGGTACTACGAGCAAGAGTTGTTTTCTGGTAAGAAGAGTCACTATTGTGCTCCCATTGTCATACACAGGGCAAATAGCACTGGCGTCTGTTCCCAGCATGTACCGTGTATTGGACTGAAGATGATCTACTGTTCTTGTCAGTTTTCTAAGCAGAGTTGAACTAGATATAGTCGGTGTGTGTAGGAAGCACAGTTCTTTTGTTCTGAGCAAGCACACTATTCTGGCCCTATAGGAAACACAGTAGAGTAGAAGAGTGCTCTTTTCTCAAAAGCAGAGTGTGTTTCTTGTAAGGCGAGCTAGCGTTTGTTTCCCAGTCCTAAATGGAGTTGAATCACATGCAGTTTTTGATCCTACGAGCAAGAGTTGTTTTCTGGTAAGAAGAGTCACTATTGCGCTCCTATTGTCATACACAAGGCAAATAGCACCGGCGTCTGTTCCCAGCATATACAGTGTATTGGACTGAAGAGGATCTACTGTTCTTGTCAGTTTCCTAAGCAGAGTTGAACTAGATATGTCCTGTGTGTATAGGAAGCACAGTTCTTTTGTTCTGAGCAAGCTCACTGTGCGGACCCCATAGGAAACACATTGCTCTTTTCTCAAAAGCAGAGTGTGTTTCTTGTAAGGCTAGCTAGCGTTTGTTTCCCAGTCCTAAATGGAGTTGAATCCCATGCAGTTTCTGGTCCTAGGAGCAAGAGTTGTTTTGTGGTAAGAAGAGTCACTATTGCGCTCCCATTGTCATACACAGTGCAAATAGCACTGGCGTCTGTTCCCAGCAAGTACAGTGTATTGGACTGAAGGGGATCTACTGTTCTTGTGAGTTTTCTAAGCAGAATTGAACTAGATATGGCCCGTGTGTGTAGGAAGCACAGTTCTTTTGTTCTGAGCAAGCTCACTGTTCTGACCCCTTAGGAAACACAGTAGAGTAGAAGTGTGCCCTTTTCTCAAAAGCAGAGCTCGTTTCTTGTAAGGCAAGCTAGCGTTTGTTTCTCAGTCCTAAGTGGAGTTGAATCACATGCAGTTTCTGGTCCTAAGAGCCAGAGTTGTTTTCTGGTAAGAAGAGTCACTATTGTGTTCCCATTGCTGTACACAGTGCAAATAGCACTCGCGTCTGTTCCCAGGAAGTACAGTGTATTAGACTGAAGAGGAGCTACTGTTCTTGTCATTTTCCTAAGCAGAGTTGAACTAGATATGGCCGTGTGTACAGGAAGCACAGTTCTTTTGTTCTGAGCAAGCTCACTGTTCTGGCCCTATAGGAAACACAGTAGAGTAGAAGAGTGCTCTTTTCTCAAAAGCAGAGTATGTTTCTTGTAAGGCGAGCTGGTGTTTGTTTCCCAGTCCTAAATGTAGTTGAATCACATGCAGTTTTTGGTCCTACGCGCAAGAGTTCTTTTCTGGTAAGGAAAGTCACTATTGCGCTCCCATTGCCAAACACAGTGCAAATAGCACTCGCATCTGTTCCCAGCAAGTACAGTGTATTGGACTGAAGAGGAGCTACTGTTCTTGTCAGTTTCCTATGCAGGATTGAACTGGATATGGCCATTTGTGTAGGAAGCACAGTTCTTTTGTTCTGAGCAAGCTCACTGTAGTGGCCCTATAGGAAACACAGTAGAGTAGAAGAGTGCTCTTTTCTCAAAAGCAGAGTGTGTTTCTTGTAAGGCGAGCCAGCGTTTGTTTCCCAGTCCTCAATGGAGTTGAATCACATGCAGTTTTTGGTCCTACGAGCAAGAGTTGTTTTCTGGTAAGGAAAGTCAATATTGTGCTCCCGTTGACATACACAGTGCTAATAGCACTCGCGTCTGTTTCCAGCAAGTACAGTGTATTGGACTGAAAAGGAGCTACTGTTCTTGTCAGTTTTCTAACCAGAATTGAACTAGATATGGCCCGTGTGTGTATGAAGCACATTTCCTTTGCTCTGAGCAAGCTCACTGTTCTGGCCCTATAGGAAACATAGTAGAGTACAAGAGTGCTCTTTTCTCAAAAGCAGAGTGTGTTTCTTGTAAGGCGAGATAGCATTTTTTTCCCAGTCCTAAATGGAGTTGAATCACATGCAGTTTCTGGTCCTATGAGCAAGAGTTGTTTATTGGTAAAAAGAGTCACTATTGCGCTCCCAATGCCGTACACAGTGCAAATAGCACTCGCGTCTGTTCCCAGCAAGTACAGTGTATTGGACTGAAGAGGAGCTACTGTTCTTGTCAGTTACCTAAGGAGAGTTGAACTAGATATGGCCCGTGTGTGCAGGAAGCACAGTTCTTTTGTTCTGAGCAAGCTCACTGTTCTGACCCTATAGGAAACACAGTAGAGTAGAAGAGTGCTCTTTTCTCAAAAGAAGAGTTTGTTTCTTGTAAGGCGAGCTGGTGTTTGTTTCCCAGTCCTCAATGGAGTTGAGTCATATGCAGTTTTTGGTCCTATGTGCAAGAGTTGTTTTCTGGTAAGGAAAGTCACTATTGCGATCCCATTGCCAAACACAGTGCAAATAGCACTCGCATCTGTTCACAGCAAGTACAGTGTATTGGACTGAAGAGGATCTACTGTTCTTGTCAGTTTTCTAAGCAGAATTGAACTGGATATGGCCATTTGTGTAGGAAGCACAATTCTTTTGTTCTGAGCAAGCTCACTGTACTGGCCCAATAGGAAACATTGTAGAGTAGAAGAGTGCTCTTTTCTCAAAAGCAGAGTGTGTTTCTTGTAAGGCGAGCCAGCGTTTGTTTCCCAGTCCTAAATGGAGTTGAATCACATGCAGTTTTTGGTCCTACGAGCAAGAGTTGTTTTCTGGTAAGGAAAGTCACTATTGCGCTCCCTTTGCCATACACAGCTCAAATAGCACTCACTTCTGTTCCCAGCAATTACAGTGTATTGGACTGAAGAGGAGCTACTGTTCTTGTCAGTTTCCTAAGCAGAGTTGAACTAGATATGTCCCGTGTGTATAAGAAGCACAGTTCTTTTGTTCTGAGCAAGCTCACTGTGCGGACCCCATAGGAAACACATTGCTCTTTTCTCAAAAGCAGAGTGTGTTTCTTGTAAGGCGAGATAGCGTTTGATTCCCAGACCTAAATGGAGTTGAATCACATGCATTTTCTGGTCCTACAAGCAAGAGTTGTTTTCTGGTAAGAAGAGTCACTATTGAGCTCGCATTGTCATACACAGGGCAAATAGCACTGGCATTTGTTCCCAGCATGTACAGTGTATTGGACTGAAGAGGATCTATTGTTCTTGTCAGGTTCCTAAGCAGAGTTGAACCAGATATGGCCTGTGTGTGTATGAAGCACATTTCTTTTATTCTGAGCAAGCTCACTGTTCTGGACCTATAGGAAACACAGCAGAGTAGAAGAGTGCTCTTTTCTCAAAAGCAGAGTGTGTTTCTTGTAAGGCTAGCTAGCGTTTGTTTCCCAGTCCTAAATGGAGTTGAATCCCATGCAGTTTCTGGTCCTAGGAGCAAGAGTTGTTTTGTGGTAAGAAGAGTCACTATTGCGCTCCCATTGTCATACACAGTGCAAATAGCACTGGCGTCTGTTCCCAGCAAGTACAGTGTATTGGACTGAAGGGGATCTACTGTTCTTGTGAGTTTTCTAAGCAGAATTGAACTAGATATGGCCCGTGTGTGTAGGAAGCACAGTTCTTTTGTTCTGAGCAAGCTCACTGTTCTGACCCCTTAGGAAACACAGTAGAGTAGAAGTGTGCCCTTTTCTCAAAAGCAGAGCTCGTTTCTTGTAAGGCAAGCTAGCGTTTGTTTCTCAGTCCTAAGTGGAGTTGAATCACATGCAGTTTCTGGTCCTAAGAGCCAGAGTTGTTTTCTGGTAAGAAGAGTCACTATTGTGTTCCCATTGCTGTACACAGTGCAAATAGCACTCGCGTCTGTTCCCAGGAAGTACAGTGTATTGGACTGAAGAGGAGCTACTGTTCTTGTCATTTTCCTAAGCAGAGTTGAACTAGATATGGCCGTGTGTACAGGAAGCACAGTTCTTTTGTTCTGAGCAAGCTCACTGTTCTGGCCCTATAGGAAACACAGTAGAGTAGAAGAGTGCTCTTTTCTCAAAAGCAGAGTATGTTTCTTGTAAGGCAAGCTGGTGTTTGTTTCCCAGTCCTAAATGTAGTTGAATCACATGCAGTTTTTGGTCCTACGCGCAAGAGTTCTTTTCTGGTAAGGAAAGTCACTATTGCGCTCCCATTGCCAAACACAGTGCAAATAGCACTCGCATCTGTTCCCAGCAAGTACAGTGTATTGGACTGAAGAGGAGCTACTATTCTTGTCAGTTTCCTATGCAGGATTGAACTGGATATGGCCATTTGTGTAGGAAGCACAGTTCTTTTGTTCTGAGCAAGCTCACTGTACTGGCCCTATAGGAAACACAGTAGAGTAGAAGAGTGCCCTTTTCTCAAAAGCAGAGTGTGTTTCTTGTAAGGCGAGCCAGCGTTTGTTTCCCAGTCCTCAATGGAGTTGAATCACATGCAGTTTTTGGTCCTATGAGCAAGAGTTGTTTTCTGGTAAGGAAAGTCACTATTGTGCTCCCGTTGACATACACAGTGCAAATAGCACTCGCGTCTGTTTCCAGCAAGTACAGTGTATTGGACTGAAAAGGAGCTACTGTTCTTGTCAGTTTCCTAAACAGAATTGAACTAGATATGGCCCGTGTGTGTATGAAGCACATTTCCTTTGTTCTGAGCAAGCTCACTGTTCTGGCCCTATAGGAAACATAGTAGAGTACAAGAGTGCTCTTTTCTCAAAAGCAGAGTGTGTTTCTTGTAAGGCGAGATAGCTTTTGTTTCCAGTCCTAAATGGAGTTGAATCACATGCAGTTTCTGGTCCTATGAGCAAGAGTTGTTTATTGGTAAAAAGAGTCACTATTGTGCTCCCAATGCCGTACACAGTGCAAATAGCATCGCGTCTGTTCCCAGCAAGTACAGTGTATTGGACTGAAGAGGAGCTACTGTTCTTGTCAGTTACCTAAGGAGAGTTGAACTAGATATGGCCCGTGTGTGCAGGAAGCACAGTTCTTTCGTTCTGAGCAAGCTCACTGTTCTGGCCCTATAGGAAACACAGTAGAGTAGAAGAGTGCTCTTTTCTCAAAAGAAGAGTATGTTTCTTGTAAGGCGAGCTGGTGTTTGTTTCCCAGTCCTCAATGGAGTTGAATCATATGCAGTTTTTGGTCCTACGCGCAAGAGTTGTTTTCTGGTAAGGAAAGTCACTATTGCGCTCCCATTGCCAAACACAGTGCAAATAGCACTCGCATCTGTTCACAGCAAGTACAGTGTGTTGGACTGAAGAGGAGCTACTGTTCTTGTCAGTTTCCTAAGCAGAATTGAACTGGATATGGCCATTTGTGTAGGAAGCACAATTCTTTTGTTCTGAGCAAGCTCACTGTACTGGCCCAATAGGAAACATTGTAGAGTAGAAGAGTGCTCTTTTCTCAAAAGCAGAGTGTGTTTCTTGTAAGGCGAGCCAGCGTTTGTTTCCCAGTCCTAAATGGAGTTGAATCACATGCAGTTTTTGGTCCTACGAGCAAGAGTTGTTTTCTGGTAAGGAAAGTCACTATTGTGCTCCCGTTGACATACACAGTGCAAATAGCACTCGCGTCTGTTTCCAGCAAGTACAGTGTATTGGACTGAAAAGGAACTACTGTTCTTGTCAGTTTATTAAACAGAATTGAACTAGATATGGCCCGTGTGTGTATGAAGCACATTTCCTTTGTTCTGAGCAAGCTCACTGTTCTGGCCCTATAGGAAACATAGTAGAGTACAAGAGTGCTCTTTTCTCAAAAGCAGAGTGTGTTTCTTGTAAGGCGAGATAGCATTTGTTTCCCAGTCCTAAATGGATTTGAATCACATGCAGTTTCTGGTCCTATGAGCAAGAGTTGTTTATTGGTATAAAGAGTCACTATTGCGCTCCCAATGCCGTACACAGTGCAAATAGCACTCGCGTCTGTTCCCAGCAAGTACAGTGTATTGGACTGAAGAGGAGCTACTGTTCTTGTCAGTTACCTAAGAAGAGTTGAACTAGATATGGCCCATGTGTGCAGGAAGCACAGTTCTTTTGTTCTGAGCAAGCTCACTGTTCTGGCCCTATAGGAAACACAGTAGAGTAGAAGAGTGCTCTTTTCTCAAAAGCAGAGTGTGTTTCTTGTAAGGCGAGATAGCATTTGTTTCCCAGTCCTAAATGGATTTGAATCACATGCAGTTTCTGGTCCTATGAGCAAGAGTTGTTTATTGGTATAAAGAGTCACTATTGCGCTCCCAATGCCGTACACAGTGCAAATAGCACTCGCGTCTGTTCCCAGCAAGTACAGTGTATTGGACTGAAGAGGAGCTACTGTTCTTGTCAGTTACCTAAGAAGAGTTGAACTAGATATGGCCCGTGTGTGCAGGAAGCACAGTTCTTTTGTTCTGAGCAAGCTCACTGTTCTGGCCCTATAGGAAACACAGTAGAGTAGAAGAGTGCTCTTTTCTCAAAAGAAGAGTATGTTTCTTGTAAGGCGAGCTGGTGTTTGTTTCCCAGTCCTCAATGGAGTTGAATCATATGCAGTTTTTGGTCCTACGCGCAAGAGTTGTTTTCTGGTAAGGAAAGTCACTATTGCGATCCCATTGCCAAACACAGTGCAAATAGCACTCGCATCTGTTCACAGCAAGTACAGTGTGTTGGACTGAAGAGGAGCTACTGTTCTTGTCAGTTTCCTAAGCAGAATTGAACTGGATATGGCCATTTGTGTAGGAAGCACAATTCTTTTGTTCTGAGCAAGCTCACTGTACTGGCCCAATAGGAAACATTGTAGAGTAGAAGAGTGCTCTTTTCTCAAAAGCAGAGTGTGTTTCTTGTAAGGCGAGCTAGTGTTTGTTTCCCAGTCTGAAATGGAGTTGAATCCCATGCAGTTTTTGGTCCTACGAGCAAGAGTTGTTTTCTGGTAAGAAGAGTCACTATTGGGCTCCGATTGCCATATACAGTGCAAATAGCTCTCGCGTCTTTTCCCAGCAAGTACAGTGTATTGGACTGAATAGGAGCTACTGTTCTTGTCAGTTTCCTACACAGAGTTTGATCTAGATATAGCCCGTGTGTTTAGGAAGCACAGTTCTTTTGTTCTGAGCAAGCTCACTGTTTGGACCCCAAAGGAAACACAGTATAGTAGAAAAGTGATTTTTTCTCAAAAGCAGATTGTGTTTCTTGTAAGGTGAGCTAGTGTTTGTTTTGCAGTCCTAAATGGAGTTGAACCACATGCAGTTTCTGTTCCTACGAGCAAGAGTTGTTTTCTGGTAAGAAGAGTCACTATTGCTCTCCCATTGCCATATACAGTGCAAAGAGCACTGGCGTCTGTTCCCAGCAAGAACAGTGTATGGGACAGAAGAGGATCTACTGTCCTTGTCAGTTTCCTATGCAGAATTGATCTAGATATGGCCCATGTGTTTAGGAAGCACAGTTCTTTTGTACTGAGCAAGCTCACTGTTCTGGCCCTATAGGAAACTCAGTAGAGTAGAAGAGTGCTCTTTTTTCAAAAGCAGAGTGTGTTTCTTGTAAGGCGAGCTAGCGTTTGTTTCCCAGTCCTAAATGGAGTTGAATCACATGCAGTTTTTGGTCCTACGAGCAAGAGTTGTTTTCTGGTAAGTAGTATCACTATTGCGCTCCCATTGCCATACACAGTGCAAATAGCACTCGCGTTTGTTCGCAGCAAGTACAGTGTATTGGACTGAAGATGAGCTACTGTTCTTGTCAGTTTCCTAAGCAGAGTTGAACTAGATATGGCCCCTGTGTAGGAAGCACAGTTCTTTTGTTCTGAGCAAGCTCACTGTTCGGACCCCATAGGAAACACTTTAGAGTAGAAGAGGGCTCTTTTCTCAAGAGCAGAGTGTGTTTCTTGTAAGGCGAGCTAGTGTTTGTTTCCCAGTCAGAAATGGAGTTGTATCACATGCAGTTTTTGGTCCTACGAGCAAGAGTTGTTTTCTGGTAAGAAGAGTCACTATTGGGATCCCATTGCCATATACAGTGCAAATAGCTCTCGCGTCTTTTCCCAGCAAGTACAGTGTATTGGACTGAATAGGAGCTACTGTTCTTGTCCGTTTCCTACACAGAGTTGAACTAGATATGGACCGTGTGTTTAGGAAGCACAGTTCTTTTGTTCTGAGCAAGCTCACTGTTTGGACCCCAAAGGAAACACAGTAGAGTAGAAAAGTGCTTTTTTCTCAAAAGCAGAGTGTGTTTCTTGTAAGGTGAGCTAGCGTTTGTTTCGCAGTCCTCAATGGAGTTGAATCACATGCAGTTTCTGGTACTACGAGCAAGAGTTGTTTTCTGGTAAGAAGAGTCACTATTGTGCTCCCATTGTCATACACAGGGCAAATAGCACTGGCGTCTGTTCCCAGCAAGTACAGTGTATTGGACTGAAGAGGAGCTACTGTTCTTTTCAGTTTCCTAAGCAGAGTTGAACTACATATAGTCGGTGTGTGTAGGAAGCACAGTTCTTTTGTTCTGCGCAAGCTCACTGTTTGGACCCCAAAGGAAACAAAGTAGAGTAGAAGAGTGCTCTTTTCTCAGAAGCAGAGTGTGTTTCTTGTAAGGCGAGGTAGCGTTTGTTTCCCAGTCCTAAATGGAGTTGTATCACATGCAGTTTCTGGTCCTACAAGCAAAAGTTGTTTTCTGGTAAGAAGAGTCACTATTGTGCTCCCATTGTCATACATTGGGCAAATAGTACTGGCGTCTCTTCCCAGCAAGTACAGTGTATGGGACGCAAGAGGATCTACTGTTCTTGTCAGTTTCTTAACCATAATTAAACTAGATATGGCTGTATGTGTAGGAAGCACAGTTCTTTTGTTCTGAGCAAGCTCACTGTTAGGACCCCAAAGGAAACAAAGTAGAGTAGAAGAGTGCTCTTTTCTCAGAAGCAGAGTGTGTTTCTTGTAAGGCGAGCTAGCGTTTGTTTCCCAGTCCTAAATGGAGTTGAATCACATGCAGTTTTTGGTCCTATGAGCATGAGTTGTTTTCTGGTAATGAAAGTCACTATTGTGCTCCCATTCCCCTACACAGTGCAAATAGCGTGTCTGTTCCCAGCAAGTACAGTGTATTGGACTGAGAGGAGCTACTGATCTTGTCAGTTTCCTAAGCACAGTTGAACTAGATATGGCCCCTGTGTGTAGGAAGCACAGTTCTTTTGTTCTGAGCAAGCTCACTGTTTGGACCCCATAGGAAACACTTTAGAGTAGAAGAGGGCTCTTTTCTCAAGAGCAGAGTGTGTTTCTTGTAAGGCGAGCTAGCGTTTGTTTCCCAGTCCTAAATGGAGTTGAATCACATGCAGTTTCTGGTCCTAAGAGCAAGAGTTGTTTACTGGTAAGAAGAGTCACTATTGCGCTCCCATTGTCATACACAGGGCAAATAGCACTCGCGTCTCTTCCCAGCAAGTACAGTGTATTGGACTGAAGAAGATCTACTATTCTTGTCAGTTTCCTAAGCAGAGTTGAACTAGGTTTGACCGTGTGTGTAGGAAGCACAGTTCTTTTTTTCTGAGCAAGCTCATTGTTTTGGCCCTATAGGAAACACAGTAGAGTAGAATAGTGCTCTTTTCTCAAAAGCAGAGTGTGTTTCTTGTAAGGCGATCTAGCGTTTGTTTCCCAGTCTTAAATGGAGTTGAATCACATGTAGCTTTTGGTCCTACGAGCAAGAGTTGTTTTCTGGTAAGAAGAGTCACTATTGCGCTCCATATGACATACACAGGGCAAATAGCACTCGCGTCTGTTCCCAGCATGTACAGTGTATTGGACTGAAGATGATCTACTGTCCTTGTCAGTTTCCTAAGCAGAATTGATCTAGATATGGCCAGTGTGTGTAGGAAGCACAGTTCTTTTGTTCTGAGAAAGCTCACTGTTCTGACCCCATAAGAAACACAGTAGAGTAGAAGAGTGCCCTTTTCTCAAAAGCAGTGTGTGTTTCTTGTAAGGCGAGCTAGCGTTTGTTTTTCAGTCCTAAATGGAGTTGAATCACATGCAGTTTCTGGTCCTACGAGCAAGAGTTGTTTTCTGGTAAGAAGAGTCACTATTGTGCTCCCATTTTCATACACAGGGCAAATAGCACTGGCGTCTGTTCCCAGCATGTACAGTGTATTGGACTCAAGAGGATCTACTGTCCTTGTCAGTTTCCTATGCAGAATTGATCTAGATATGGCCCATGTGTTTAGGAAGCACAGTTCTTTTGTACTGAGCAAGCTCACTGTTCTGGCCCTATAGGAAACTCAGTAGAGTAGAAGAGTGCTCTTTTTTCAAAAGCAGAGTGTGTTTCTTGTAAGGCGAGCTAGCGTTTGTTTCCCAGTCCTAAATGGAGTTGAATCCCATGCAGTCTCTGGTCCTACAAGCAAGAGTTGTTTTCTGGTAAGAAGAGTCACTATTGTGCTCGCATTGCCATATACAGTGCAAATAGCACTCGCGTCTGTTCCCAGCAAGTACAGTGTATTGGACTGAAGAGGAGCTACTGTTCTTGTCAGTTTCCTAAGCAGAGTGGAACTAGATATGGCCCGTGTGTGTAGGATGCACAGTTCTTTTTTTTCTGAGCAAGCTCACTGTTTGGACCCCAAAGGTAACACAGTAGAGTAGAAGAGTGCTCTTTTCTCAAAAGCAGAGTGTGTTTCTTGTAAGGCGAGCTAGCGTTAGTTTCCCAGTCCTAAATGGAGTTAAATCACATGCAGTTTTTGGTCCTATGAGCAAGAGTTGTTTTCTGGTAAGAAGAGTCACTATTGCGTTTCCATTGTCATACACAGGGCAAATAGCACATGTGTCTGTTCCCAGCATGTGCAGTGTATTGGACTGAAGATGATCTACTGTCCTTGTCAGTTTCCTAAGCAGAATTGATCTAGATATGGCCCGTGTGTGTAGGAAGCACAGTTCTTTTGTTCTGAGCAAGCTCACTGTTTGGACCCCATAGGAAACACTGTAGAGTAGAAGAGTGCTCTTTTCTCAAAAGCAGAGTGTGTTTCTTGTAAGGCGAGCTAGCGTTTGTTTCGCAGTCCTCAATGGAGTTGAATCACATGCAGTTTCTGGTACTACGAGCAAGAGTTGTTTTCTGGTAAGAAGAGTCACTATTGTGCTCCCATTGTCATACACAGGGCAAATAGCACTGGCGTCTGTTCCCAGCATGTACAGTGTATTGGACTGAAGAGGATCTACTGTTCTTGTCAGTTTCCTAAGCACAGTTGAACTAGATATGGCCCCTGTGTGTAGGAAGCACAGTTCTTTTGTTCTGAGCAAGCTCACTGTTCGGACCCCATAGGAAACACTTTAGAGTAGAAGAGGGCTCTTTTCTCAAGAGCAGAGTGTGTTTCTTGTAAGGCGAGCTAGCGTTTGTTTCCCAGTCCTAAATGGAGTTGAATCACATGCAGTTTCTGGTCCTAAGAGCAAGAGTTGTTTACTGGTAAGAAGAGTCACTATTGCGCTCCCATTGTCATACACAGGGCAAATAGCACTCGCGTCTCTTCCCAGCAAGTACAGTGTATTGGACTGAAGAGGATCTACTATTCTTGTCAGTTTCCTAAGCAGAGTTGAACTAGGTTTGACCGTGTGTGTAGGAAGCACAGTTCTTTTTTTCTGAGCAAGCTCATTGTTTTGGCCCTATAGGAAACACAGTAGAGTAGAATAGTGCTCTTTTCTCAAAAGCAGAGTGTGTTTCTTGTAAGGCGATCTAGCGTTTGTTTCCCAGTCCTAAATGGAGTTGAATCACATGTAGCTTTTGGTCCTACGAGCAAGAGTTGTTTTCTGGTAAGAAGAGTCACTATTGCGCTCCATATGACATACACAGGGCAAATAGCACTCGCGTCTGTTCCCAGCATGTACAGTGTATTGGACTGAAGATGATCTACTGTCCTTGTCAGTTTCCTAAGCAGAATTGATCTAGATATGGCCAGTGTGTGTAGGAAGCACAGTTCTTTTGTTCTGAGAAAGCTCACTGTTCTGACCCCATAAGAAACACAGTAGAGTAGAAGAGTGCCCTTTTCTCAAAAGCAGTGTGTGTTTCTTGTAAGGCGAGCTAGCATTTGTTTTTCAGTCCTAAATGGAGTTGAATCACATGCAGTTTCTGGTCCTACGAGCAAGAGTTGTTTTCTGGTAAGAAGAGTCACTATTGTGCTCCCATTTTCATACACAGGGCAAATAGCACTGGCGTCTGTTCCCAGCATGTACAGTGTATTGGACTCAAGAGGATCTACTGTCCTTGTCAGTTTCCTATGCAGAATTGATCTAGATATGGCCCATGTGTTTAGGAAGCACAGTTCTTTTGTACTGAGCAAGCTCACTGTTCTGGCCCTATAGGAAACTCAGTAGAGTAGAAGAGTGCTCTTTTCTCAAAAGCAGAGTGTGTTTATTGTAAGGCGAGCTAGCGTTTGTTTCGCAGTCCTCAATGGAGTTGAATCACATGCAGTTTCTGGTACTACGAGCAAGAGTTGTTTTCTGGTAAGAAGAGTCACTATTGTGCTCCCATTGTCATACACAGGGCAAATAGCACAGGCGTCTGTTCCCAGCATGTACAGTGTATTGGACTGAAGAGGATCTACTGTTCTTGTCAGTTTCCTAAGCAGAGTTGAACTAGATATATTCGGTGTGTGTAGGAAGCACAGTTCTTTTGTTCTGAGCAAGCACACTATTCTGGCCCTATAGGAAACACATTGGAGAAGAAGAGTGCTCTTTTCTCAAATGCAGAGTGTGTTTCTTATAAGGCGAGGTAGCGTTTGTTTCCCAGTCCTAAATGGAGTTGAATCACATGCAATTTCTGGTCCTACAAGCAAAAGTTTTTTTCTGGTAAGAAGAGTCACTATTGTGCTCCCATTGTCATACACTGGGCAAATAGTACTGGCGTCTCTTCCCAGCAAGTACAGTGTATGGGACGCAAGAGGATCTACTGTTCTTGTCAGTTTCTTAACCAGAATTAAACTAGATATGGCTGTATGTGTAGGAAGCACAGTTCTTTTGTTCTGAGCTAGCTCACTGTTTTGGCCCTGTAGGAAACACTTTAGAGTAGAAGAGTGCTCTTTTCTCAAAAGCAGAGTGTGTTTCTTGTAAGGCGAGCTAGCGTTTGTTTCGCAGTCCTCAATGGAGTTGAATCACATGCAGTTTCTGGTACTACGAGCAAGAGTTGTTTTCTGGTAAGAAGAGTCACTATTGTGCTCCCATTGTCATACACAGGGCAAATAGCACTGGCGTCTGTTCCCAGCATGTACAGTGTATTGGACTGAAGAGGATCTACTGTTCTTGTCAGTTTCCTAAGCAGAGTTGAAATAGATATAGTCGGTGTGTGTAGGAAGCACAGTTCTTTTGCTCTGAGCAAGCTCACTATTCTGGCCCTATAGGAAACACATTGGAGAAGAAGAGTGCTCTTTTCTCAAAAGCAGAGTGTGTTTCTTGTAAGGCGAGCTAGCGTTTGTTTCCCAGTCCTAAATGGAGTTGAATCACATGCAGTTTCTGGTCCTATGAGCAAAAGTTGTTTTCTGGTAAGAAGAGTCACTATTGTGCTCCCATTGTCATACACAGGGCAAATAGCACTGGCGTCTCTTCCCAGCAAGTACAGTGTATGGGACGGAAGAGGATCTACTGTTCTTGTCAGTTTTCTAACCATAATTGAACTAGATATGGCTGTATGTGTAGGAAGCACAGTTCTTTTGTTCTGAGCAAGCTCACTGTTTTGGCCCTGTATGAAGCACAGTAGAGTAGAAGAGTGCTCTTTTCTCAAAAGCAGAGTGTGTTTCTTGTAAGGCGAGCTAGCATTTGTTTCCCAGTCCTAAATGGAGTTGAATCACATGCAGTTTCTAGTCCTACGAGCAAGAGTTGTTTTCTGGTAAGAAGAGTCACTATTGCTCTCCCATTGTCATAAACAGGGCAAATAGCACTTGCGTCTGTTCCCAGCAACTACAGTGTATTGGACTGAGAAGGATCTACTATTCTTGTCAGTTTCCTAAATAGAATTGAACTAGATATGACCGTGTGTGTAGGAAGCACAGTTCTTTTGTTCTGAGCAAGCTCACTGTTCTGGCCCTATAGGAAACTCAGTAGAGTAGAAGAGTGCTCTTTTCTCAAAAGCAGAGTGTGTTTCTTGTAAGGCGAGCTAGCGTTTGTTTCCCAGTCCTAAATGGAGTTGAATCACATGCAGTTTTTGGTCCTACGAGCAAGAGTTGTTTTCTGGTAAGTAGTATAACTATTGTGCTCCCATTGCCATACACAGTGCAAATAGCACTCGCGTTTGTTCGCAGCAAGTACAGTGTATTGGACTGAAGATGAGCTACTGTTCTTGTCAGTTTCCTAAGCAGAGTGGAACTAGATATGGCCCATGTGTTTAGGAAGCACAGTTCTTTTGTACTGAGCAAGCTCACTGTTCTGGCCCTATAGGAAACACTTTAGAGTAGAAGAGTGCTCTTTTCTCAAAAGCAGAGTGTGTTACTTGTATGGCGAGCTAGCGTTTGTTTCCCAGTCCTAAATGGAGTTAAATCACATGCAGTTTTTGGTCCTATGAGCAAGAGTTGTTTTCTGGTAAGAAGAGTGACTATTGCGTTTCCATTGTCATACACAGGGCAAATAGCACATGCGTCTGTTCCGAGCATGTGCAGTGTATTGGACTGAAGATGATCTACTGTCCTTGTCAGTTTCCTAAGCAGAATTGATCTAGATATGGCCCGTGTGTGTAAGAAGCACAGTTCTTTTGTTCTGAGCAAGCTCACTGTTTGGACCCCATAGGAAACACTGTAGAGTAGAAGAGTGCTCTTTTCTCAAAAGCAGAGTGTGTTTCTTGTAAGGCGAGCTAGCGTTTGTTTCGCAGTCCTCAATGGAGTTGAATCACATGCAGTTTCTGGTACTACGAGCAAGAGTTGTTTTCTGGTAAGAAGAGTCACTATTGTGCTCCCATTGTCATACACAGGGCAAATAGCACTGGCGTCTGTTCCCAGCATGTACAGTGTATTGGACTGAAGAGCATCTACTGTTCTTGTCAGTTTCCTAAGCAGAGTTGAACTAGATATAGTCGGTGTGTAGGAAGCACAGTTCTTTTGTTCTGAGCAAGCACACTATTCTGGCCCTATAGGAAACACATTGGAGAAGAAGGGTGCTCTTTTCTCAAATGCAGAGTGTGTTTCTTATAAGGCGAGGTAGCGTTTGTTTCCCAGTCCTAAATGGAGTTGAATCACATGCAGTTTCTGGTCCTACAAGCAAAAGTTGTTTTCTGGTAAGAAGAGTCACTATTGTGCTCCCCTTGTCATACACTGGTCAAATAGTACTGGCGTCTCTTCCCAGCAAGTACAGTGTTTATGGGACGCAAGAGGATCTACTGTTCTTGTCAGTTTCTTAACCAGAATTAAACTAGATATGGCTGTATGTGTAGGAAGCACAGTTCTTTTGTTCTGAGCAAGCTCACTGTTTTGGCCCTGTAGGAAACACGGTAGAGTAGAAGAGTGCTCTTTTCTCAAAAGCAGAGTGTGTTTCTTGTAAGGTGAGCTAGCGTTTGTTTCCCAGTCCTAAATGGAGTTGAATCACATGCAGTTTCTGGTACTACGAGCAAGAGTTGTTTTCTGGTAAGAAGAGTCACTATTGTGCTCCCATTGTCATACACAGGGCAAATAGCACTGGCGTCTGTTCCCAGCAAGTACAGTGTATTGGACTGAAGAGGAGCTACTGTTCTTTTCAGTTTCCTAAGCAGAGTTGAACTAGATATAGTCGGTGTGTGTAGGAAGCACAGTTCTTTTGTTCTGCGCAAGCTCACTGTTTGGACCCCAAAGGAAACAAAGTAGAGTAGAAGAGTGCTCTTTTCTCAGAAGCAGAGTGTGTTTCTTATAAGGCGAGCTAGCGTTTGTTTCCCAGTCCTAAATGGAGTTGAATCACATGCAGTTTTTGGTCCTATGAGCAAGAGTTGTTTTCTGGTAATGAAAGTCACTATTGTGCTCCCATTCCCCTACACAGTGCAAATAGCGTGTCTGTTCCCAGCAAGTACAGTGTATTGGACTGAGAGGAGCTACTGTTCTTGTCAGTTTCCTAAGCACAGTTGAACTAGATATGGCCCCTGTGTGTAGGAAGCACAGTTCTTTTGTTCTGAGCAAGCTCACTGTTCGGACCTCATAGGAAACACTTTAGAGTAGAAGAGGGCTCTTTTCTCAAGAGCAGAGTGTGTTTCTTGTAAGGCGAGCTAGCGTTTGTTTCCCAGTCCAAAATGGAGTTGAATCACATGCAGTTTCTGGTCCTAAGAGCAAGAGTTGTTTTCTGGTAAGAAGAGTCACTATTGCGCTCCCATTGTCATACACAGGGCAAATAGCACTCGCGTCTCTTCCCAGCAAGTACAGTGTATTGGACTGAAGAGGATCTACTATTCTTGTCAGTTTCCTAAGCAGAGTTGAACTAGGTTTGACCGTGTGTGTAGGAAGCACAGTTCTTTTTTTCTGAGCAAGCTCATTGTTTTGGCCCTATAGGAAACACAGTAGAGTAGAATAGTGCTCTTTTCTCAAAAGCAGAGTGTGTTTCTTGTAAGGCGATCTAGCGTTTGTTTCCCAGTCCTAAATGGAGTTGAATCACATGTAGCTTTTGGTCCTACGAGCAAGAGTTGTTTTCTGGTAAGAAGAGTCACTATTGCGCTCCATATGACATACACAGGGCAAATAGCACTCGCGTCTGTTCCCAGCATGTACAGTATATTGGACTGAAGATGATCTACTGTCCTTGTCAGTTTCCTAAGCAGAATTGATCTAGATATGGCCAGTGTGTGTAGGAAGCACAGTTCTTTTGTTCTGAGAAAGCTCACTTTTCTGACTCCATAAGAAACACAGTAGAGTAGAAGAGTGCCCTTTTCTCAAAAGCAGTGTGTGTTTCTTGTAAGGAGAGCTAGCGTTTGTTTTTCAGTCCCAAATGGAGTTGAATCACATGCAGTTTCTGGTCCTACGAGCAAGAGTTGTTTTCTGGTAAAAAGAGTCACTATTGTGCTCCCATTTTCATACACAGGGCAAATAGCACTGGCGTCTGTTCCCAGCATGTACAGTGTATTGGACTCAAGAGGATCTACTGTCCTTGTCAGTTTCCTATGCAGAATTGATCTAGATATGGCCCATGTGTTTAGGAAGCACAGTTCTTTTGTACTGAGCAAGCTCACTGTTCTGGCCCTATAGGAAACTCAGTAGAGTAGAAGAGTGCTCTTTTTTCAAAAGCAGAGTGTGTTTCTTGGCAGAGTGTGTTTCTTGTAAGGCGAGCTAGCGTTTGTTTCCCAGTCCTAAATGGAGTTGAATCCCATGCAGTCTCCGGTCCTACGAGCAAGAGTTGTTTTCTGGTAAGAAGAGTCACTATTGCGCTCGCATTGCCATATACAGTGCAAATAGCACTCGCGTCTGTTCCCAGCAAGTACAGTGTATTGGACTGAAGAGGAGCTACTGTTCTTGTCAGTTTCCTAAGCAGAGTGGAACTAGATATGGCCCGTGTGTGTAGGATGCACAGTTCTTTTTTTTCTGAGCAAGCTCACTGTTTGGACCCCAAAGGTAACACAGTAGAGTAGAAGAGTGCTCTTTTCTCAAAAGCAGAGTGTGTTTCTTGTAAGGCGAGCTAGCGTTTGTTTCCCAGTCCTAAATGGAGTTAAATCACATGCAGTTTTTGGTCCTATGAGCAAGAGTTGTTTTCTGGTAAGAAGAGTCACTATTGCGTTTCCATTGTCATACACAGGGCAAATAGCACATGCGTCTGTTCCCAGCATGTGCAGTGTATTGGACTGAAGATGATCTACTGTCCTTGTCAGTTTCCTAAGCAGAATTGATCTAGATATGGCCCGTGTGTGTAGGAAGCACAGTTCTTTTGTTCTGAGCAAGCTCACTGTTTGGACCCCATAGGAAACACTTTAGAGTAGAAGAGGGCTCTTTTCTCAAAAGCAGAGGGTGTTTCTTGTAAGGCGAGCAAGCGTTTGTTTCGCAGTCCTCAATGGAGTTGAATCACATGCAGTTTCTGGTACTACGAGCAAGAGTTGTTTTCTGGTAAGAAGAGTCACTATTGTGCTCCCATTGTCATACACAGGGCAAATAGCACTGGCGTCTGTTCCCAGCATGTACAGTGTATTGGACTGAAGAGGATCTACTGTTCTTGTCAGTTTCCTAATCAGAGTTGAACTAGATATAGTCGGTGTGTGTAGGAAGCACAGTTCTTTTGTTCTGAGCAAGCACACTATTCTGGCCCTATAGGAAACACATTGGAGAAGAAGAGTGCTCTTTTCTAAAATGCAGAGTGTGTTTCTTATAAGGCGAGGTAGCGTTTGTTTCCCAGTCCTAAATGGAGTTGTATCACATGCAGTTTCTGGTCCTACAAGCAAAAGTTGTTTTCTGGTAAGAAGAGTCACTATTGTGCTCCCATTGTCATACATTGGGCAAATAGTACTGGCGTCTCTTCCCAGCAAGTACAGTGTATGGGACGCAAGATGATCTACTGTTCTTGTCAGTTTCTTAACGAGAATTAAACTAGATATCGCTGTATGTGTAGGAAGCACAGTTCTTTTGTTCTGAGCAAGCTCACTGTTAGGACCCCAAAGGAAACAAAGTAGAGTAGAAGAGTGCTCTTTTCTCAGAAGCAGAGTGTGTTTCTTGTAAGGCGAGCTAGCGTTTGTTTCCCAGTCCTAAATGGAGTTGAATCACATGCAGTTTTTGGTCCTATGAGCAAGAGTTGTTTTCTGGTAAGGAAAGTCACTATTGCGCTCCCATTCCCCTACACGGTGCAAATAGCGTGTCTGTTCCCAGCAAGTACAGTGTATTGGACTGAGAGGAGATACTGTTCTTGTCAGTTTCCTAAGCAGAGTTGAACTAGATATGGCCCCTGTGTGTAGGAAGCACAGTTCTTTTGTTCTGAGCAAGCTCACTGTTCGGACCCCATAGGAAACACTTTAGAGTAGAAGAGGGCTGTTTTCTCAAGAGCAGAGTGTGTTTCTTGTAAGGCGAGCTAGCGTTTGTTTCCCAGTCCTAAATGGAGTTGAATCACATGCAGTTTCTGGTCCTAAGAGCAAGAGTTGTTTTCTGGTAAGAAGAGTCACTATTGTGCTCCCATTGTCATACACAGGGCAAATAGCACTCGCGTCTCTTCCCAGCAAGTACAGTGTATTGGACTGAAGAGGATCTACTGTTCTTGTCAGTTTCCTAAGCAGAGTTGATCTAGGTTTGACCGTGTGTGTAGGAAGCACAGTTCTTTTGTTCTGAGCAAGCTCATTGTTTTGGCCCTATAGGAAACACAGTAGAGTAGAATAGTGCTCTTTTCTCAAAAGCAGAGTGTGTTTCTTGTAAGGCGATCTAGCGTTTGTTTCCCAGTCCTAAATGGAGTTGAATCACATGTAGCTTTTGGTCCTACGAGCAAGAGTTGTTTTCTGGTAAGAAGAGTCACTATTGCGCTCCATATGACATACACAGGATAATAGCACTCGCGTCTGTTCCCAGCATGTACAGTGTATTGGACTGAAGATGATCTACTGTCCTTGTCATTTTCCTAAGCAGAATTGATCTAGATATGGCCAGTGTGTGTAGGAAGCACAGTTCTTTTGTTCTGAGAAAGCTCACTGTTCTGACCCCATAAGAAACACAGTAGAGTAGAAGAGTGCCCTTTTCTCAAAAGCAGTGTGTGTTTCTTGTAAGGCGAGCTAGCGTTTGTTTTTCAGTCCTAAATGGAGTTGAATCACATGCAGTTTCTGGTCCTACGAGCAAGAGTTGTTTTCTGGTAAGAAGAGTCACTATTGTGCTCCCATTTTCATACACAGGGCAAATAGCACTGGCGTCTGTTCCCAGCATGTACAGTGTATTGGACTCAAGAGGATCTACTGTCCTTGTCAGTTTCCTATGCAGAATTGATCTAGATATGGCCCATGTGTTTAGGAAGCACAGTTCTTTTGTACTGAGCAAGCTCACTGTTCTGGCCCTATAGGAAACTCAGTAGAGTAGAAGAGTGCTCTTTTCTCAAAAGCAGAGTGTGTTACTTGTATGGCGAGCTAGCGTTTGTTTCCCAGTCCTAAATGGAGTTGAATCACATGCAGTTTCTGGTACTACGAGCAAGAGTTGTTTTCTGGTAAGAAGAGTCACTATTGTGCTCCCATTGTCATTCATACACAGGGCAAATAGCACTGGCGTCTGTTCCCAGCATGTACAGTGTATTGGACTGAAGAGGATCTACTGTTCTTGTCAGTTTCCTAAGCAGAGTTGAACTAGATATAGTCGGTGTGTAGGAAGCACAGTTCTTTTGTTCTGAGCAAGCACACTATTCTGGCCCTATAGGAAACACATTGGAGAAGAAGGGTGCTATTTTCTCAAATGCAGAGTGTGTTTCTTATAAGGCGAGGTAGCGTTTGTTTCCCAGTCCTAAATGGAGTTGAATCACATGCAGTTTCTGGTCCTACAAGCAAAAGTTGTTTTCTGGTAAGAAGAGTCACTATTGTGCTCCCATTGTCATACACTGGTCAAATAGTACTGGCGTCTCTTCCCAGCAAGTACAGTGTTTATGGGACGCAAGAGGATCTACTGTTCTTGTCAGTTTCTTAACCAGAATTAAACTAGATATGGCTGTATGTGTAGGAAGCACAGTTCTTTTGTTCTGAGCAAGCTCACTGTTTTGGCCCTGTAGGAAACACGGTAGAGTAGAAGAGTGCTCTTTTCTCAAAAGCAGAGTGTGTTTCTTGTAAGGTGAGCTAGCGTTTGTTTCGCAGTCCTAAATGGAGTTGAATCACATGCAGTTTCTGGTACTACGAGCAAGAGTTGTTTTCTGGTAAGAAGAGTCACTATTGTGCTCCCATTGTCATACACAGGGCAAATAGCACTGGCGTCTGTTCCCAGCAAGTACAGTGTATTGGACTGAAGAGGAGCTACTGTTCTTTTCAGTTTCCTAAGCAGAGTTGAACTAGATATAGTCGGTGTGTGTAGGAAGCACAGTTCTTTTGTACTGAGCAAGCTCACTGTTCTGGCCCTATAGGAAACTCAGTAGAGTAGAAGAGTGCTCTTTTCTCAAAAGCAGAGTGTGTTACTTGTATGGCGAGCTAGCGTTTGTTTCCCAGTCCTAAATGGAGTTGAATCACATGCAGTTTCTGGTACTACGAGCAAGAGTTGTTTTCTGGTAAGAAGAGTCACTATTGTGCTCCCATTGTCATTCATACACAGGGCAAATAGCACTGGCGTCTGTTCCCAGCATGTACAGTGTATTGTACTGAAGAGGATCTACTGTTCTTGTCAGTTTCCTAAGCAGAGTTGAACTAGATATAGTCGGTGTGTAGGAAGCACAGTTCTTTTGTTCTGAGCAAGCACACTATTCTGGCCCTATAGGAAACACCTTGGAGAAGAAGGGTGCTCTTTTCTCAAATGCAGAGTGTGTTTCTTATAAGGCGAGGTAGCGTTTGTTTCCCAGTCCTAAATGGAGTTGAATCACATGCAGTTTCTGGTCCTACAAGCTAAAGTTGTTTTCTGGTAAGAAGAGTCACTATTGTGCTCCCATTGTCATACACTGGTCAAATAGTACTGGCGTCTCTTCCCAGCAAGTACAGTGTTTATGGGACGCAAGAGGATCTACTGTTCTTGTCAGTTTCTTAACCAGAATTAAACTAGATATGGCTGTATGTGTAGGAAGCACAGTTCTTTTGTTCTGAGCAAGCTCACTGTTTTGGCCCTGTAGGAAACACGGTAGAGTAGAAGAGTGCTCTTTTCTCAAAAGCAGAGTGTGTTTCTTGTAAGGTGAGCTAGCGTTTGTTTCGCAGTCCTAAATGGAGTTGAATCACATGCAGTTTCTGGTACTACGAGCAAGAGTTGTTTTCTGGTAAGAAGAGTCACTATTGTGCTCCCATTGTCATACACAGGGCAAATAGCACTGGCGTCTGTTCCCAGCAAGTACAGTGTATTGGACTGAAGAGGAGCTACTGTTCTTTTCAGTTTCCTAAGCAGAGTTGAACTAGATATAGTCGGTGTGTGTAGGAAGCACAGTTCTTTTGTTCTGCGCAAGCTCACTGTTTGGACCCCAAAGGAAACAAAGTAGAGTAGAAGAGTGCTCTTTTCTCAGAAGCAGAGTGTGTTTCTTGTAAGGCGAGCTAGCGTTTGTTTCCCAGTCCTAAATGGAGTTGAATCACATGCAGTTTTTGGTCCTATGAGCAAGAGTTGTTTTCTGGTAATGAAAGTCACTATTGTGCTCCCATTCCCCTACACAGTGCAAATAGCGTGTCTGTTCCCAGCAAGTACAGTGTATTGGACTGAGAGGAGCTACTGTTCTTGTCAGTTTCCTAAGCACAGTTGAAGTAGATATGGGCCCTGTGTGTAGGAAGCACAGTTCTTTTGTTCTGAGCAAGGTCACTGTTCGGACCTCATAGAAAACACTTTAGAGTAGAAGAGGGCTCTTTTCTCAAGAGCAGAGTGTGTTTCTTGTAAGGCGATCTAGCGTTTGTTTCCCAGTCCTAAATGGAGTTGAATCACATGTAGCTTTTGGTCCTACGAGCAAGAGTTGTTTTCTGGTAAGAAGAGTCACTATTGCGCTCCATATGACATACACAGGGCAAATAGCACTCGCGTCTGTTCCCAGCATGTACAGTGTATTGGACTGAAGATGATCTACTGTCCTTGTCAGTTTCCTAAGCAGAATTGATCTAGATATGGCCAGTGTGTGTAGGAAGCACAGTTCTTTTGTTCTGAGAAAGCTCACTGTTCTGGCCCTATAGGAAACTCAGTAGAGTAGAAGAGTGCTCTTTTCTCAAAAGCAGAGTGTGTTTATTGTAAGGCGAGCTAGCGTTTGTTTCGCAGTCCTCAATGGAGTTGAATCACATGCAGTTTCTGGTACTACGAGCAAGAGTTGTTTTCTGGTAAGAAGAGTCACTATTGCGCTCCATATGACATACACAGGGCAAATAGCACTCGCGTCTGTTCCCAGCATGTACAGTGTATTGGACTCAAGAGGATCTACTGTCCTTGTCAGTTTCCTATGCAGAATTGATCTAGATATGGCCCATGTGTTTAGGAAGCACAGTTCTTTTGTACTGAGCAAGCTCACTGTTCTGGCCCTATAGGAAACTCAGTAGAGTAGAAGAGTGCTCTTTTCTCAAAAGCAGAGTGTGTTTATTGTAAGGCGAGCTAGCGTTTGTTTCGCAGTCCTCAATGGAGTTGAATCACATGCAGTTTCTGGTACTACGAGCAAGAGTTGTTTTCTGGTAAGAAGAGTCACTATTGTGCTCCCATTGTCATACACAGGGCAAATAGCACAGGCGTCTGTTCCCAGCATGTACAGTGTATTGGACTGAAGAGGATCTACTGTTCTTGTCAGTTTCCTAAGCAGAGTTGAACTAGATATATTCGGTGTGTGTAGGAAGCACAGTTCTTTTGTTCTGAGCAAGCACACTATTCTGGCCCTATAGGAAACACATTGGAGAAGAAGAGTGCTCTTTTCTCAAATGCAGAGTGTGTTTCTTATAAGGCGAGGTAGCGTTTGTTTCCCAGTCCTAAATGGAGTTGAATCACATGCAATTTCTGGTCCTACAAGCAAAAGTTTTTTTCTGGTAAGAAGAGTCACTATTGTGCTCCCATTGTCATACACTGGGCAAATAGTACTGGCGTCTCTTCCCAGCAAGTACAGTGTATGGGACGCAAGAGGATCTACTGTTCTTGTCAGTTTCTTAACCAGAATTAAACTAGATATGGCTGTATGTGTAGGAAGCACAGTTCTTTTGTTCTGAGCTAGCTCACTGTTTTGGCCCTGTAGGAAACACTTTAGAGTAGAAGAGTGCTCTTTTCTCAAAAGCAGAGTGTGTTTCTTGTAAGGCGAGCTAGCGTTTCTTTCGCAGTCCTCAATGGAGTTGAATCACATGCAGTTTCTGGTACTACGAGCAAGAGTTGTTTTCTGGTAAGAAGAGTCACTATTGTGCTCCCATTGTCATACACAGGGCAAATAGCACTGGCGTCTGTTCCCAGCATGTACAGTGTATTGGACTGAAGAGGATCTACTGTTCTTGTCAGTTTCCTAAGCAGAGTTGAAATAGATATAGTCGGTGTGTTTAGGAAGCACAGTTCTTTTGCTCTGAGCAAGCTCACTATTCTGGCCCTATAGGAAACACATTGGAGAAGAAGAGTGCTCTTTTCTCAAAAGCAGAGTGTGTTTCTTGTAAGGCGAGCTAGCGTTTGTTTCCCAGTCCTAAATGGAGTTGAATCACATGCAGTTTCTGGTCCTATGAGCAAAAGTTGTTTTCTGGTAAGAAGAGTCACTATTGTGCTCCCATTGTCATACACAGGGCAAATAGCACTGGCGTCTCTTCCCAGCAAGTACAGTGTATGGGACGGAAGAGGATCTACTGTTCTTGTCAGTTTTCTAACCATAATTGAACTAGATATGGCTGTATGTGTAGGAAGCACAGTTCTTTTGTTCTGAGCAAGCTCACTGTTTTGGCCCCTGTATGAAGCACAGTAGAGTAGAAGAGTGCTCTTTTCTCAAAAGCAGAGTGTGTTTCTTGTAAGGCGAGCTAGCATTTGTTTCCCAGTCCTAAATGGAGTTGAATCACATGCAGTTTCTAGTCCTACGAGCAAGAGTTGTTTTCTGGTAAGAAGAGTCACTATTGCTCTCCCATTGTCATAAACAGGGCAAATAGCACTTGCGTCTGTTCCCAGCAACTACAGTGTATTGGACTGAGAAGGATCTACTATTCTTGTCAGTTTCCTAAATAGAATTGAACTAGATATGACCGTGTGTGTAGGAAGCACAGTTCTTTTGTTCTGAGCAAGCTCACTGTTCTGGCCCTATAGGAAACTCAGTAGAGTAGAAGAGTGCTCTTTTCTCAAAAGCAGAGTGTGTTTCTTGTAAGGCGAGCTAGCGTTTGTTTCCCAGTCCTAAATGGAGTTGAATCACATGCAGTTTTTGGTCCTACGAGCAAGAGTTGTTTTCTGGTAAGTAGTATAACTATTGTGCTCCCATTGCCATACACAGTGCAAATAGCACTCGCGTTTGTTCGCAGCAAGTACAGTGTATTGGACTGAAGATGAGCTACTGTTCTTGTCAGTTTCCTAAGCAGAGTTGAACTAGATATGGCCCATGTGTTTAGGAAGCACAGTTCTTTTGTACTGAGCAAGCTCACTGTTCTGGCCCTATAGGAAACACTTTAGAGTAGAAGAGTGCTCTTTTCTCAAAAGCAGAGTGTGTTACTTGTATGGCGAGCTAGCGTTTGTTTCCCAGTCCTAAATGGAGTTAAATCACATGCAGTTTTTGGTCCTATGAGCAAGAGTTGTTTTCTGGTAAGAAGAGTCACTATTGCGTTTCCATTGTCATACACAGGGCAAATAGCACATGCGTCTGTTCCGAGCATGTGCAGTGTATTGGACTGAAGATGATCTACTGTCCTTGTCAGTTTCCTAAGCAGAATTGATCTAGATATGGCCCGTGTGTGTAAGAAGCACAGTTCTTTTGTTCTGAGCAAGCTCACTGTTTGGACCCCATAGGAAACACTGTAGAGTAGAAGAGTGCTCTTTTCTCAAAAGCAGAGTGTGTTTCTTTAAGGCGAGCTAGCGTTTGTTTCGCAGTCCTCAATGGAGTTGAATCACATGCAGTTTCTGGTACTACGAGCAAGAGTTGTTTTCTGGTAAGAAGAGTCACTATTGTGCTCCCATTGTCATACACAGGGCATATAGCACTGGCGTCTGTTCCCAGCATGTACAGTGTATTGGACTGAAGAGCATCTACTGTTCTTGTCAGTTTCCTAAGCAGAGTTGAACTAGATATAGTCGGTGTGTAGGAAGCACAGTTCTTTTGTTCTGAGCAAGCACACTATTCTGGCCCTATAGGAAACACATTGGAGAAGAAGGGTGCTCTTTTCTCAAATGCAGAGTGTGTTTCTTATAAGGCGAGGTAGCGTTTGTTTCCCAGTCCTAAATGGAGTTGAATCACATGCAGTTTCTGGTCCTACAAGCAAAAGTTGTTTTCTGGTAAGAAGAGTCACTATTGTGCTCCCCTTGTCATACACTGGTCAAATAGTACTGGCGTCTCTTCCCAGCAAGTACAGTGTTTATGGGACGCAAGAGGATCTACTGTTCTTGTCAGTTTCTTAACCAGAATTAAACTAGATATGGCTGTATGTGTAGGAAGCACAGTTCTTTTGTTCTGAGCAAGCTCACTGTTTTGGCCCTGTAGGAAACACGGTAGAGTAGAAGAGTGCTCTTTTCTCAAAAGCAGAGTGTGTTTCTTGTAAGGTGAGCTAGCGTTTGTTTCCCAGTCCTAAATGGAGTTGAATCACATGCAGTTTCTGGTACTACGAGCAAGAGTTGTTTTCTGGTAAGGAAAGTCACTATTGCGCTCCCATTCCCCTACACGGTGCAAATAGCGTGTCTGTTCCCAGCAAGTACAGTGTATTGGACTGAGAGGAGATACTGTTCTTGTCAGTTTCCTAAGCAGAGTTGAACTAGATATGGCCCCTGTGTGTAGGAAGCACAGTTCTTTTGTTCTGAGCAAGCTCACTGTTCGGACCCCATAGGAAACACTTTAGAGTAGAAGAGGGCTGTTTTCTCAAGAGCAGAGTGTGTTTCTTGTAAGGCGAGCTAGCGTTTGTTTCCCAGTCCTAAATGGAGTTGAATCACATGCAGTTTCTGGTCCTAAGAGCAAGAGTTGTTTTCTGGTAAGAAGAGTCACTATTGCGCTCCCATTGTCATACACAGGGCAAATAGCACTCGCGTCTCTTCCCAGCAAGTACAGTGTATTGGACTGAAGAGGATCTACTGTTCTTGTCAGTTTCCTAAGCAGAGTTGATCTAGGTTTGACCGTGTGTGTAGGAAGCACAGTTCTTTTGTTCTGAGCAAGCTCATTGTTTTGGCCCTATAGGAAACACAGTAGAGTAGAATAGTGCTCTTTTCTCAAAAGCAGAGTGTGTTTCTTGTAAGGCGATCTAGCGTTTGTTTCCCAGTCCTAAATGGAGTTGAATCACATGTAGCTTTTGGTCCTACGAGCAAGAGTTGTTTTCTGGTAAGAAGAGTCACTATTGCGCTCCATATGACATACACAGGATAATAGCACTCGCGTCTGTTCCCAGCATGTACAGTGTATTGGACTGAAGATGATCTACTGTCCTTGTCATTTTCCTAAGCAGAATTGATCTAGATATGGCCAGTGTGTGTAGGAAGCACAGTTCTTTTGTTCTGAGAAAGCTCACTGTTCTGACCCCATAAGAAACACAGTAGAGTAGAAGAGTGCCCTTTTCTCAAAAGCAGTGTGTGTTTCTTGTAAGGCGAGCTAGCGTTTGTTTTTCAGTCCTAAATGGAGTTGAATCACATGCAGTTTCTGGTCCTACGAGCAAGAGTTGTTTTCTGGTAAGAAGAGTCACTATTGTGCTCCCATTTTCATACACAGGGCAAATAGCACTGGCATCTGTTCCCAGCATGTACAGTGTATTGGACTCAAGAGGATCTACTGTCCTTGTCAG